>NW_024424453.1:26586688-27027461 GCF_017311325.1 Ursus maritimus
AGGAATGATAAATAAATAACTTTATTAGAGTAGAGGAGGAAGGCATACTAATGGTAAGCAAACCAATTTATTTTGTATAACCCAATAAAGGCCTAGTTTTGGAAATGGGCTAGGATAGAGGACTGAACATGGGATTGTTTGAAAGTCTGCAAAGGAATAGCCCTTCCTATGCACACTCCACAAACTCAGAACTAGAAAAGCACCAACCTCAGGGGCAGATAGAGTGGGTGGCAAAGACTAGAATTTGAGTAAACATCTACACTCTGAATAAAGCCACTTTCCCCAGCCCAGGTCCAGGTCTCTATAAACCTCTAGCTCCCATCTCCCAATGTGGATTAAAGAATCCTTTACTGGAGATTAGAAATCCCATCTAACCACATGATTCCCTTAAACCCACTAACTGACAAATGCTACCCACAAACGGAGAGCTTCTTCTCAGCTTTTTAGAGCCTCGCTTTTATTTTAAAGATTTTATTTATTTATGAAAGAGAGCACGCATCAGCATGGGGGAGGCAGGGGATGTGGCGGTGCAGAGGGACAGGGAGAAGCAAACTCCCTGCTGAGCACGGAGCCCAGCACAAGGGGCTCAATCCCAGAATCCCAGGATCATGACCCCAAGGGAAGGCAGACACTTAACTGACGGAGCAACCCAGACGCCCCCTCACTTTTATTTTAAATCAGCTTTATTTGGGCACTCGGGTGGCTCAGTTGGTTAAGTGACTGACTCTTGATTTCAGCTCAGGTCCTGGGACGGAGCCCCGAGTCAGGCTCACCGCTCAGCAGGGAGTCTGCTTCTCCCTCCCCCACAATCCGCTCCGCCCCACCCCACCTGTGCAAGCACATGCACACGCTCTTTCTCTGTCAAATACATAAATCTCAAGAAAAAAGTTAAGCCAGCTTTACCGATGTGTAATTTACATATAATAAAAATGTACATATTAAGTGTATAGTTCAATGAGATTTAAGAACCATGTAACCACTGCCCTAAAAAAGACCATTTAGGACATCCTAAAGCTATCCCTGTGCCCTTTCCCAATCAATTCCCCTAATCTTCAGTGTCTGACAACCACTGATCTGATTCTTATGATTAGTTTTGCCAGTTCTAGATCTTCAATATGAATGTAATCATAGAATATACATACTTTTGAGTTTGGTTTCTCTCAGCACAATGGTTTTGAGATTCATCTATGTTATTGCATGGATTAGTTGTATATTCCTTTTTACTGCTTAGTAGGTATTTTACTATATGAATGTATCAAAATTTATCTTCTCTGATCACCACTTGATGAAATTTGAGTCATTTCCGGTTTGGGTTATCATGAATTAAAGCTGCTATGAACATTCAAGTAAAAGTCTTTGTGTGTATATATTAATTTTTTCTGGGTAATTAACAGTGGAATTGCTGAGTCGTGGCAAGTGTATGTTTAATTTTATAAAAACATGTAGAACTGTTTCCCAAAGTGGTTCTATCATTTCACATTCTCATCAACAACACCTGAGAGCTGCAGTGGCTCTATATCCTTTTGGATACTTGTCAGTTACTTTACTTTTACCCATTTTAGTGGGTATGAAGTGGTATTTCACTGTGAATTTAATTTGCATTTCCCTGATGACTAATGATATTGAGAATTTTTTCTTATGCTTTTAAACAACTGATACATATCTTTTTTTGTGAAGTATTTATTCAACTCTTTTAGGCTGTCTTTGATTATTGAATTCTAAAAGTTCATTTGTATATTTTAGCTATAAATATTATCTCCTGGTCTTTGGCTTTCATTTTCCTGGCAGTAGCTTTTGAAAAGTAGGAGGTCTTAATCATATTTAAAAATTTTTAACAATCCTAAATTTTAATCATCCAATGTATCAATTTTTTTCTGTAGTTAATACGCTGAATTTGAAGATCACCCAGCACCATTTGTTCAAAAGATTATCCTGTCCCCATGTTGGAGTCTTTGTTGAAAAATAACCATACGCAGAGGTTTATTTCTGGATTCCCTACTCTTTTATCTTTATATGCACCGATACCATTCTGTCTTAATTACTATATTTTACAGTAAGTCTTAAAATACCTTTGACCCTTGAACAACATGGGTTTGATCTATGCGGGTCCACTTAATATGCAGATATTTTTTCTTTAGAGATTTTATTTTTATTTATTCAGAGAGAGAAAGAAAGAACACGTGAGGGGGGCAGGGAGAGAGAGAATCTCTAGCACACTCCCCACTGAGCACAGAGCCTAACGCAGGGCTCAATGCCACAACCCTGAGATCCTGACCTGAGCCAAAATTAAGAGTCGGATGCTTAACCGACTGAGCCACCCAGGTGCCCCTGCAGATATTTTTCAAAAATATAATGGAAAAAATGTTGGTGATTTGTAACAGTTTGAAAACCCTCACCGATGAGCCACATAGCCTAGAAATATTGAAAAAACTAAGAAAAATTAGTTTTGCCATGAATGCATAAAATAATATGTAGGTACCAGTCTACTTTGTCATTTACTACCATGAAACATATACAAATCAATTATAAAACATTAAAATTTATCAAAACTTACATATACAAACACAAACCATACATGGTGCTATTCCCAGTCAAGAGAAATATAAACATAAATATGCAGTATTAAATCATAACTGCATAAAATTAACTATAATACATACTGTACTACTGTAATAATTTTGTAGTCACCTCCTGTTGCTATTGCAGTGAGCTCAAGTGTTACAAGCATCCACTTGAAACGCCATGTGACACTAATAATCTCCATGGGAGTAGTTCCTCTCTCCATTAAATTGCATACTGCAGTAAAAAGTGATCTCTATTAGCTCTTGCTATTAGTAAAGTTTTTGGAGAATCGAAAGTTATACTCAGATTTTCAGCTGCATGGGGGGGTTGATGCCCCTAACCCCCATGTTGTTCTAGGGCCAACTGTAGTAATGTAAATCCTCCATTTTTTTTTTCTTTTTCAGAATTGTTTTGGCTAGTCTAAGTCCTTTGCACCTCCATGTCAATTTGGAATCAACTAACCAATCTTCACAAAGAAAACCTACTGGGATTCTGACTAATATTTCATTGAATCTAAATCTCTATTTGTTAACTCAACACCCAAAGAACAAATAATTCAATCAAGAAATGGGCAGAAGATATGAACAGACATTTCTCCAAAGAAGACATCCAAATGGCCAACAGACACATGAAAAAGATGCTCAACATCACTCAGCATCAGGAAAATACAAATCAAAACCACAAGGAGATACCACCTCACACTGGTCAGAATGGCTAAAATTAACAAGTCAGGAAATGACAGATGTTGGCGAGGATATGGAGATAGGGAACCCCCTTACACTGCTAGTGGGAATGCAAGCTGGTGCAGCCACTCTGGAAAATAGTATGGAGGTTCCTCAAAAAGTTGAAAACAGAGCTACCCTATGACCCAGCAACTGCATTACTAGGGATTTACCCCAAAGATACAAATATAGTGATCTGAGGGGCACCTACCCCCCAATGCTTCTAACAGTTATGTCCACAATAGCCAAACTATGGAAAGAGTCCGGATGTCCACTAACAGACGAACAGATAAAGAAGATGTGGTATGTATGTATATGTGTGTGTACACACACACACACACACACGCACACACACACAATGGAATACTTACTCAGCCATCAAAAAAAATAAAATCCTGCCATTTGCAACGATGTGGACAGAACTAGAGGGTATTATGCTAAGTGAAATAAGTCAGAGGAAGACAATTATAGGATCTCACTTATGGGAGGATCATTGGGGAAGAAAAGAAAAAATAAAACAAGATGAAATCAAAAAGGGAGACAAACCATAAGAGACTCTTAAGCATAGGAAACAAACTGAGGGTTGCTGGAGAGGAGGGGGGAAGGTACAGAGTAACTGGGTGATGGACACTAAGGAGGACATGTGATGTATTGAGCACTGGGTATTATATAAGACTGATGAATCACTGAAACTAATAATACATTATATATTAGTTGAGTTTAAATAAAAAATTTAAAAAATTAAATAAATATCCATTTGTTGACAACAATATCAAGTCTCTAATCCATGTAACCCATGAACATAACACAGCTCTCCATTTATTCAGATGCTCTTTACTTTCCTTCAGCAAGGTTTATGGGCCTTTAATTAATTTTATTCTCAAGCAATTCATGTTTTTTGATGCTAATGCAAATGATACTATTGTTTTAATTTTATTTTCCATTTATTTGTTGCTGGTAGGTAGAAACATGGTTGACTTATGTATATTGATCTTATCACTTGCCACTTCATTAAATCCACTTATTATAGTATTTATAATATTCCTTGGGATTTTCTACATAAACAATCATGCTGTCTGAGAATAGAGATTGTTTTATTTTTTCCTTTCCAATATTTACTGCCTTACTGCCCACTACACTAGCTAGGATCTCCAGAACAATACCGAATAGAAGTGGTTGGTTCAGAAATCCTTGCCTTATACCCAATCTTAGGGAAAAGTATTCTACCTTTCACCATTAAGTATGATTAAGCTTCAGGTTTTTTGATACTCTACCAGATTGGAAAGTTCTCTTCCATTATTTGTTTGTTGAGAGTTTTAAAATATCTCACATGGTTGTTTAATTTGGTCACATACTTATTCGGCATTTATTGAGATGATCACATAATTTTTTCCCTTTTGTTAACGTGGTGAAAAGGGGGTGAGAGAACTGAAATTTGTATTAGGAAGGCAAGGCATAATGGTTAAAATAAATGAATGAATGATGAATTTGCAATATATGCATTTATAAATATTGAGGCAAATAATGAAAGAAATAGTGAAAAAATTCACATCTCTGAGAAGCAGGCCAACTTGGGAGTGGAAACTGATATTTTTTAGAAGTCTCAAGCACTGACACTTAAATATGAGAATTAATAGATAATATTTGATAACAAATTTTTAAAATTAAAAACAGGTTCTAGAGAGATGTGAAGATGAGGCTAGGGTGATTACTGTGTGCTAAGGCTGGGGAGAAGAGGGTACAGGGGAGATAAATGCAGCTTCAGGCATGGGTTGTTTTGGTGGGGTATCCAGAAGGTACTTCCCATGCAGATGGATACACTTGGCAGGGAAGAGATAGGAGTTGTAATAAAGATTTGGGAATAAGCACCAGATTTTGTGGTTTTAAAGCCACAGGAGTGCTCAAGACTGATCATGCACAGGGTAAAGAAAAGGGTCAAAACTCTGAGGAAGGCTGCCATGAATGGGGTAGGGAGAAGGATGCAAGAAAGGAGACAGAGAATGAATTTTCAAAGGGCAGGAAGAAGACCAGCCCAGAAAACACAGAAGTCAAGGGAGAAAAATATTTCATTCTTTCAACAGGCTGAATTTCAAAGACTTTGTGTACCAACAAACAGAGCTATACTTTTCTTTTATGGGTGTTTCTCCCTCATTTCATGGAGAAATTTGGTAAGTTAAAACCTTAAACAACATACATGTAACGATGGAAAACAGAGAATGGTGTTACACATATTTTTTATGTTGCTATTTATGTGTTCTATTTCAGGAAACATCTGCAGCAGAGAGTATGAAGTACAGAACTTCCAGTGCTTATCTCAACTGCTGAAAGGGTTCAAGAAGAAAATGATCAACAAAAATCACAAACACAAAAGAAAATTGGCTAAATATCCATGTCACTTAGATGGGACACGTGAAGACATAGAAGACGAAAAATGATAGAAAAATGCCTAAAAACTTATTTAACAGAGTACACAAGATGTGATGATTCAGAAGTAATGAGTCATTTAGAAATAATAAAACTATCAGTTTGCCTGGAAAACACAGGCACTCTTTGGTGGATGACTCAGTATGGAAATTGATCCCAAGAGAACAATTTAGAGGCATACAAAAACATATACCATTGAACTACTTTACTTGTAGGATAAAAAAGGAGACCTGGAATATTTTATTTGTTGTGTTCACTTCAAAAACAGGTGAGAAAATAAATTAAGAAATTTCTTAGAAGGGAAGATATTTCTGATGCTCAAAGAAATTGTATGCATGAATATGAAAGAACAAATTAAAGTTTTAGGTTTAGGGCTAATGTCTTAATAATTAGACTAAAAGTAAGATAAGAACATCTCAGCAGCAGGCTTAATTTGAGCATATGGGAATTAGAAAGTGCTTAAAAATTTACCTTTATTTTTACTCCAGTGGAGGAAAGGAAACGTGGCTGAGGGGAAAAGCACCAGGTGGGCGGTCAGGAGCTCCTGGTCCCAGCTTTGCTTTGTACTGACCAGCTCAGTAAGTTGGTCAAGTTGCTTCCTTCACTGGGATTTGACCTTCTCTTCTAGAAAAAAAGGACAAAAGCTGGCTCTGGGATCTAGGAAATATGAGGAAAAACAAATGTTTTTTTCCTGTTTTGAATTAGGAAATAGCTATATTTTACTAAAAAGCTATTTTGTATTATTTGATGTAGGGAGAAGAACTGGCTACATAATTTTTTTTTTAAAGACTTTATTTATTTATTTGACGGAGAGAGAGACAGCCAGCGAGACAGGGAACACAAGCGGGGGAGTGGGAGAGGAAGAAGCAGGCTCCCAGCGGAAGAGCCTGATGTGGGGCTTGATCCCAGAACCCTGGGATCACGACCTGAGCCGAAGGCAGACGCTTAAGGACTGAGCCACCCAGGCGCCCCCTGGCTACTAATTTTTAATGCAGGTAATTTGCAAAGCTACTGATTTCTCTGAGTAGTGGCTCTGAAAGGAAAATGTACAGGCTAAAGTTATACCTCTTTATAATTTTTGAAATTCTGTTATGTATTCTAAAACATCAACAATAGTTTTGTCTGTTGGTAGTATTTTAAGTTCCTTTAATTCAAATATTTTCCTTTTCTAAGGCTTTTTCTCATTTTGGAGGGGATCATATAAAAATCAAATCACATCCTACAAATAAAGATCATCTGACATTTTAGAAGAACATAAATTCAGTACAATTTGAGAGCCAGGTATTCTTCAAAATGAGGGAACTAAGAATTCAGTGATTTTGCCTCAAACAGCTTATAACATTAGTAGGCAGAGAAAGAAGATACCTAGCCTTTATATCAAGAAAGGCATCTCAGAGAGGAAGACTGCCAAGCACAGTCCTAGAGCAGAGCAGTAGTTGGCTACAGGAAGAAAGGGAAAAATGCCTTGTGGACAAAGGGAGCAAGGCGGGAAGTGGCATGACATGTCTGAGGAGCTACCAGGAGTTTGGTATTATTTCAGGGTCAAGTTTGAAGACAAGCTTCAAGGGTGAAGCTGAAGGGGTGGGGTAAAGGCAACAGAGCAACAGAGAGCCCTTGACAGGTTGAGGGAATGAAGGGACAAGGTCAAATTTACACTGTAGGCCTATCAGTTGGTGAAGCACTGGGGAGGACAGACTTGGAGAAGCAAGACCAAAGCTAGGTAGATCAGGAAGAAGACCTCTGCAGAGTCCTAAAGAGAAATCAGTGAGGCTATAAATGGGAGGCAGCTCAGAAGCTTAAATGACTAACCCATGATCACAAATCTCTAAGCAGGATCTGAAAATAAGTTTATCTTTAAATCCCATGCTTTTCTACATCCCTGTCCACGCACAAATTCTAGTCAAAGTTGACAAAAGATCTTAAATTCATTTTTATTAAGTAAATTATGGATCTTAAGAGATTTAATCATCAATGCATATTAAGTACCCCAAATGTTCAGTGCATTACAGAAAACAAAGCTCTTGTCTTGTAGGAACTTACGGGATAAAAGAAATAAGACAAAAAGAATAGATCGATTTATTCAGTGGGTATTTATTGAGGCACTCCTGGGCCCGGATGAAGATCACATTCTAGTGATAGTTCCTTTTAGAACATAGTTTTTACATCTCCCTTTCCTTCCCTGACAAGTTACTTCTGGTATAAGTGAACAGAGAGGCTCTTTACAGCCAAGTGGGCAATTCTAGAAGATGACCAGGAATATGGAGTAAAATAAATAGAAGCAAGGGTTGGGGGCAACTTTGCTTGAATGGGGTGATAAGAGAACAGGAAAAATTCCAAAGGATGGAGTGGCTGGAAAAAAGCTGGGGAGGGGCCTGGAGTTGCCTTCAATGCAATTTGGATTTGACAGATCAAAGTTGTTGCTTACTTTTTTAGCAACAGTTCTAATCTTTATAAAAGTAATGACTATAAAAATAAAACATACCTGCTGCAAAAAGAGAGAGAGAGGGTGCACACGATTAACACAAAGAGGGGGAAAAAAGGACACACCTAGAGGGAGTATCAATGTGAACATTTTTGTAAATGTCCTTTTTTGGCTTTAGACAGACATGAAGATTTTTATGAATTTTTTTGTTTTTTTAGAAATGAAAGTGAGACTTAATTATGGTCTATTACCTGTTTTTTCCACTTAATATACGGAAACATCTTTTTATAGAAACAAAAAGCTACATCATACATCTTTTTTACATTGTGTGGATATATCAAATTTACTTATTCAATTTTCTATTAAGGCACATTAGGCTGTATGATAAGTAAGGTACAGAAAGGAAGCAAGCAAATGATAAAATGGACTTTAGCTGTAGCAGCATTTTGAATATTCCAAAGGTGGAAAGAGATAAGACATATGGGAGCTCATGAGATTTTAGTGTTCCAGACATAAGATGAATAATGTCTGACTCTGGAATTCTTTGTGGATGAAAAATTTCCAAAAGGGGAACAACAACAAAAAAAGAGACTGAAATCCAACACACACTAAAAATGAAGTAATTTCAAATCTTCACATCTGCAGAACAGATAGAATGTCAAAGAAAGCACTCAGACAACTTAAAACAGTGGGTGGACTGCCAGGGAAAAACCTATTGCCATTCTAGTGGTCATCCACAACCACAGCTTTCCAAGGAGGTGACAGAGCCCTCCAAATTATACCCTAATGTACAGTGCACTGAGCCTTTCTTGTGAGATGCTAGGAGCCTTAAGATGTCATGTATTCTCTCTGGGCCTCCATTTCCTTGTGTTCAGGCAGGCTCTGTAAGTTGCAAACTATGCCTGTCAGAGTTCCCTCGGAAGCTGCCAATACTCGGCATTTCCTACTGCAACCAGAATAGCTCTGCTTTCATCTGTTTTATATATTGGATCTCCAAAAGATATTTTATTTGAAAGAAAAAAAAAAGGAGTTCCACAGCTAAAAAATACACTTAGAATCACAGGATTAAAGAAACATAACATTCAGGGCACCTGGTTGGCACAGTCGGTTAGGTGTCCAACTCTTGGTCTCAGCTCAGGTCATGAGATGGAGCTCTGTGTTGCGCTCCCCGCTCAGTGTGGAGTCTGCTTGGGTTTCTCTCTCCTTCTCCCTCCCCCTTGCTCGCTCTCTCTCTCTAAAATAAATAAATCTTTAAAAAAAAAAAACTTTCGAAGCTTTTAACAAACTTCCCGAAGATTTAAATCATGAACAAAGTCTTGCTGACAAATTAGACTTGTTTGTTTGGTATGTTACGTTCTTGCATGAGGTCATAAACAGTCGATATTCTGGCTATTCAAGAGTTATGTGTCACAGAAATAACTGACTTCCCTTGTCGATTGAATCATAATGAATTCTCATATCGTATCATTAAAAAAAAAAAGAAACATAACATTCACCCTTCAGATTATGTATTAATCACAAATGTAAAAATGTAAATTGATAATGGGGGGATGTGAAAGTTATCACCTTAACACCCTAGTTAACACAGCATCACTAACTGTGGGACAAAGAGATAGTATGTACCTCTCTCAATACGATGCAATGTGAAGATCAAAGTATCACTTAACGGAGTTTTCTTGCCAAAAATATTTAGCTTTAACTAACCTTTTAGATCTAATGTCAGGGAAATATAGGCAGTAGAGAAATATGTTACTACCATGAGGAAATGAGAAATTCAAGATATGGATCATTTTAAAGACAGTTGGCCTGGTCTCTTCAATAAATCAGTATGATGAGAGAAAAAGTACAGGTGTGGAGATGAGTTGGGAGAAAAGGAGGTGGAAGAAACACCAACTACAAAGGGTCTGAGGTGGGAGCATATATTGACTGTTTTAATAAGAGTGAGAATGCCACTGTGACTAGGCTCTGACTTTTGCTAGGTGAGATGGGGGAGCTACTGAAGAACTCTGAGCAGAAAACTGACATGATCTGACTTACTTTTTAACAAGATCATTCTAGTTGGTTACTCTGATAGGAACTGACTACCGGGGACAGGAGAGAAAGCAGGGACACCAAAAAGGGGGCAAATATGCCCGGGATAATCCAGGCAAAACACGATGCTCGTTTGGACCGGGTGGTAGCAGGGGAAGAGTGAGAAACAGATTCTGGATATAATATGAAACAAGAGTCAATGGAACAGATGTGTGGGCTTTGTGGAAAAGAGGGAGGTCAAGATGAGTTTATAAGTTGATTTTAAAAACTGTTGCTTTGTTTTTGCTTGAACAACTAGAAGAAGAATGACATCAATCGAGACTGCGAAGACTACAGAAAGAACAGATTTGTTGGTAGGAGAAGGAGTGGTGGTGGCAAGGTTAGTAGCTCAGTTTGGGATATTACTTTTGACATGCCTGTTAGACACTCAGGTAAAGATATGCAGAATGCTGTTGGGGAATCAAGTGTAGACTTTAGGGAAGTGATTTGGGCTGATGCAAATTTGAGTCACATTTAAAGCCTTGAGACTAGAGGAGATGATTAAGGGATGGAATACAGAAAGAAAAGAGAAAAAATATACAGAAATATTTATTTTATAATAAATCATATTCTGTAAGATTCTATAGAATTCTGTATTTTATATAGAAATATAGAAAGAAACATCCAAAGGCTGAGCCCTAGGGCACTCAAACATGCAGAGCAGTACTATACAATGGAACTTTCTGTGATGATGAAATATTTATATACCTGTGCCATTCAATAGGTAGTCACTATCCACATGTGGCTACTGAGCACTTGAAATATGTCTAATGCAACCGAATAATTGAAAATTTAATTTAAATAGCTACATGTAGCTAGTGGCTACAGTACTGGGTAGTGCAGACCTAGAGTTTAGGGAAGTGATGAGGAATCAGCAGAGAAGACTAAAAAGAAGTGGCCAGAGAGGGAGGGTTCATGGGGCTCTCATGTTTTTGCATATGTTACAAATGAGGCACTGACTATCTTGACAGTCAGTGATACGATATTAGAAGCCAAGTGAAGATGGATTTTCAAGGAGGAGAGAGTGATCAATTCTGCTCCTGAATGTTAAGTCAGACAACTGAGAAATGACAGATATGGACATCATTAGTAACTGGTAAGAGCAGTTTTAATGGAACTGTGGGGGCAGAAATCTACCTGGCTTGGGTAAAAAGAAGAAATGCAAAGAGAAAAACTAGCAACAAAGTATAGACAATTCTTTTAAGTTTTGCCCTGAAGTTTAAATGAAATAAGACACAGGAGAAAGTGGTGTCCATGAAGATTATTTTGTGTGTTTTTTAAAAGATTTATTTATTTATTTGAGAGAGAGAGAGAGTACAAGCAGGGTGAGGGGCAGGGGGAGAAGCAGACTCCCTACTGAGCATGGAGCCAGATGTAGGGCTTGATCCCAGGACCCTGGGTCATGACCTGAGCCGAAGGCAGATGCTTAACCAACTGAGCCACCCAGGTGCCCGACAAGGATTATTTTGAAAAGGAGAGAAATAAAAGCATATTTTCTCATGTATAAGACAGTGATTAAGAAGAGGGGAAAACTGACATGAGAGAAAGAATTATGAGGCACTTAGAAAGGCAGATTCTTTCACAGCAATGGGAGAGAGAGAAGACGAATACCACTGCAGGTAGTGGGCTGCTGGAGTGCTAAAAGCCTGTGAAAGCTTTTTTTTTTCCCTGCTTCTTTTCTGAAACAGGAAGCAAGGTCATCAGTTGAAAGTGACAAATGGGGAGGAGATGGTGAAGACATGAAGAGACTGAAGACATGCAACAGTCACTTAGGAGGAGATGAAACAGAAAATGACCGGAAATTCAGTATGATTGCCAGGCAACATTATGGGTCCACTTGAAGCTATGATCATTAATTGAATGCAAGCTCAGCAGCATGATTTTACACACATGGACTAGGCAAAGAATTGGATTTAATCAGCGCTGTAGTTTAGCCAGGCAAGCTTGCTGAAGTGAGAGAAAGGCAAAGGAATTAAGGATGTATGCAAGGGACAGATGATAATAACTGATGATGGAATCTAAGCCTCTACCCTATCTCCTGGAATCTTAACCCTTCCACTGAGCCCTGTGGGACTCGTGGGTAGATAGCAACAAAAACCTCCTATCCTAGACCTCTTCTTGAAAGGCTTCCTTTTTCCTTCTTATTTAAACTGAAACTGGACTCTGGGCTTTCCCCTGAGGATGCTGCTTTCCTTGTAGCCCTCTCAGATGAGGACTCTTTTTTTCTTCCATGCCCTTCAAACATGGGGCCTGCTAAGTGCCCTTCTGCTTCCTCATTGTAACTTCCAGTGCATTCTCCCTCCACCCTCTCCCCAAATCTCCTGCTTTGAGTCATGTATCATTAGGCTCTACCACCAACTATCCTTCCTTATTGTGGTATTTAAGTCTCCCTTTCATTCCTTGATGAGTTTAGCTTTTGGCTCCCTGTCACTCCAATACTATTTCTGTTATATTCTAATTGATTTCTACACCAAATAGATAATCCATTTGATATCCTGGCCTCTTAGTTTCTTGACCTTTCCTCCACAATTATAATTTTGTTGATACTGTTTTCTACCCTGTTTCAGCCACTTTTTCCCATGGTCATAACTTAAGCCTTTAGAACATCTAAAAGTATTTTAATAACCATACACCTGAAGGAGTATCTTTTACCAAAAATTTACTCTGAGTTCAGGGTAAGACCAACACTCTGCAGGCCCCCACTGACAGAGTTGAGGGCATGGTCATACATCAGGCACAAGACCACCTCTGCAGCAATTCATGCTACCATTAACAACACGTAAGGAGGAGTGCAAGAAAGGAAGAACTAGGTATGCTTCCTCTTTTTGGCCTCTTATCTTGGATTTGTATTCCTTAGATGAGAGAGAGAGGGATGTGTGAAGGGTTGGGGTAGAGGCAGATGCATGCTGCTATGCTGATTGACCCTTCTTATACTGGGTTCTCAAAGGGAAGATTAATATTATTACATTATCATTTTTAAAGTACTTTCTACGCCAGGCATTTTTTTTTTTTAAAGATTTTATTTATTTATTTGACAGAGATAGAGACAGCCAGTGAGAGAGGGAACACAAGCAGGGGGAGTGGGAGAGAAAGAAGCAGGCTCATAGCGGAGGAGCCTGATGTGGGGCTCGATCCCGTAATGCCGGGATCACGCCCTGAGCCGAAGGCAGACGCCCAACCGCTGTGCCACCCAGGCGCCCCTTCCAGGCATTATTTCTTATGCCAACACTGACGTTAATGTCATCTCCATTCCACAGATGAAGAAACCAAGGCTAAGAGAAGTTAAAATGGAAAAACTGATCTAGGCCCAGGTTTCTTAAACATTAAAGCCTCTCTGTCCTATACCACATCTATATCAAGACTAAAGGAGCTGGGCTGGTCAATACCCGAGTCCCTGCCATAATCCCAGATTTTCCAGTTTCTAGGAAAAGTATTATCTCGAAATCTTAGTAGGCATTAAGAAGAAGGAAGGAAGGAAAAGAAGGGAGGGAAGGAAGGAAAAAACATACAGAATACTGAAGTTACTGTGGTAACCTGAATAGAAAAAACAAGGGTTTTTTTAGCCCTAATTTTGTTTTTTAGAAAGCTTGAAAACCAAATAAATTTATTAGCGAGTGATGAAATTGTGACACATAAAATAGGCATATAAAGGAAAATCATAACAGATAGTTAGTGGAGTAAAATTTAGAGTCAGACTCATAAAACCAATGAATAACATTAATGCTACCTATCTGAACTTCAGACTATAAGTATATTACCAGACTATAAGTATATTATTATAAGTATATTACCAAACTTTATAAGCATAATTAAGACAACGAGCTTGTTCAACAATAAAACTAAGACATAATTAAAAGCATATTCACTAAAAGCATCATATCCAGAAACAGAATTATATACAAGATATGCCATAATGCCACAAATAAGGCATATTTTTTTTTTTTCAGAACAAGTGACCTGTGAGATTAAATCAACAGGAGGGAAATAGAAAATGCAGAAGATTCTAAATGTGGAAGAGCTGCAAATATCAGGGCAAGAAAAAAAAATTTAACTTAACAGAGGAATAAAATAGATTTGATTTGGAGAAAACACATGAATACAAAGACACAGTGCACAGATTCTCTGAACAGAAGAATTGTGGAAATAATTTCCATTTATTCATAAAGTATTTATTAGGCATTTATAGCACTGCTATAGTTTCTCGGGAAAGAGATGATAGGATTTGGGTGGCAGTGTGATAAATCAGGAATGAAGCAGAGATGAGTCAGAAAGCCACTGCAATTTACTCATCCTCATCTCCGCCACATGTAGTCAGTGCACAGCACAAAAGAGGATGCAACAATATTTTCTTAACGTATGAACTGTCAGATGCTGTGGAGTGCCCCAAAATTCAACTGGGGCAGGGGAACAGGGAAAAACCCCAATGGAAATTCTCCAGGTAAAAAGGATACACAGATTCTTTTGAGCTGACAACTTTCAGTTTTTACATACATTCCTTCGGGTCGCACAAGTGTCCCTCAACAGAACCCACTGCTCCCCCATTTCTTAGTTTTTGTCCTGGATACACTTTGGGAACTTATTTCTTGGCTCCAATGATACCGTCTAAATAATCAACCTTGACATATCTTAGTGATACGTCTTATCACAAATAAAATCATTAACTCATTCTTGCACTGATTCAATGAATCTCTGAGCTTGCCCACTTGGAAGAGCTCATAAAGCGCTGCCTGCCTACAAGTCAGTTTCAAGCAAAAAGCTGTAGTCCTGTGGGCTCATGAGTAGTACCTAAATAAAAAAACACCCTTGAGGCACAAGTCTGAATCACCATCTCTAGTGGGGTTCTAAGGCTATAATTTCAGCAGAAAGTTTTTCATTCAGTATCATGATAGGAGTGTTGGGGCAGGGATGGGGGAGCTGGGAAAGAGGATACTGAGATCAGATGGTAAAGCAAAGCTGAGAGCAAGGTTCAACTGCAGGAAGCCAAAGAGAGACATAATAGGAGTCCAAACCAAAAGTCCAAAAGCAGGTATGGAGGTTGAACAGAGAGTCAGAAATTTGAGAGCAGGAGGGCTGAAGATAAACAGAGAGCCATCTGCTATAATAGAGCAAGTGAGGTTATTCATGACTTGCTTTTTATTTGCTGGTCATACATATGGTATGTCCGACTGAGCTGACAAGTCCAAGTCTAGGGTGAAGAAAGCTACCAATCCTGCCTCATCAACTTGTCATTTGGCCTCAAGTATCCTGAGGAGTATGATAAGACCCCTGAGACATTCCCAAAGTTCTTTATTCAGCTGACATTCTGCATGTAGGACTGAGGGATCCCTGTATCCTGCAGATGAGGCCAAGCAAGGGTTTGCTCTTAATTACTTATTGCACAGACAACCCGACTGCCCAGTACATACACAATCAAAATACACTATTGGGGCATTTTACAGGTATCTTGGTAGGTGTTTAGAAGTCCATAAGAGTGGAACGGCTATCTGCCATAAATGAAGGCCATATCTGGAACATAAACTCATTCAGTAAGGCCTGTCAACCCAATCTCCAAAATCTCTCTCAATTTTCACTTTCTCACTGCTGGAACCTGGTCTAAATGATCATCTCTCACCTTTACTGTGATGGCCTTTGCCTGGTCTCTGCTTCCACTCTTGCCTTTCCAGACTCCAATCATTCTCTAAACAGCACAAGAGTCATAAAAATCAGGGTGAATTGCTCTCCTGTTTAAAATGCTTCACTTTGAACAAAACTCCTTCACCACAGCCTGATATAGCTCCAGAATCTGCCTACCATTTCCCCAACTTCATCTTGAACTGCCTAGCCTTTTCTCAGTTCCTCCAATAGCCTGTTCCTCACCTTTGACCAAGTTCATCTCATTACTCTCTACTCCATTATCCAGTTTACTGTCTGTATAACACCTATCATTACCTGAAACCGTTTTACTGTTTACACATACCATATTCTCCTTGCAATAGACCGAACACTCCACAAAAGCAAGGACCTTGTTGCCTTGTTCACCACTGTCTCTCAACACCATAACAGTGTCCGGCATAGAGAAAGCACTTAATGAGGAAGACAAGGAAGAAGGGGGGAGGTAATTTGTTAATATGCTACCATTTCTGTTTCCTTGGCCAAGAGCTGGACTAGGAAAAAAGTCACCTTTTATAACCAGTTTAAGGAGGGACTGATTCAATTCATGCTATCTAGGATGAAGTAGCCCTCTTGGACATTTCTGATAACTGCTCAGCTTAATCTTGCATTTACCTGATGAAAAGGTTTAGCATATACTTTGAACCTAGGACTAACACTCCTGGCCTCCATCACACATGCCCTAGTACTGAGAGGCAACGTACAAAAGACAGTCCACTAGAACTGCATGACCCAGCACTCCCTCCCAACATACACACTCAGAAAGACAGCCAACAAGAGGCTCAATTATGCTCATACTAGAGCTAGGCAAGTTCTTTTAAAAAGTCTACACATCAAATAGATCTCTAGCTCACCAATAAGGAGGGCCCTGACTCACCAATAAGGAGGGCCCTGGATCACCATGATCTCCAAACTTAGCTAACCTACATCCAAATCCTTGGAGAATGCATTCCTGCATAGGTATTTGCTTACCCAAGCATTTCAGAACATTTTGTCAACCAGGCCTTGGAAAAGCTACACATTCATACTGATAACTGAAGACCATTACAAATTTCTGCTGGTAGCGCTGTCACTCAGTATAACTACCTCTAGTGGTGCTTCTCCTATGAATGCCCTTGCTACTACGCTCCTATGCTAAGCATGAAGGGGTCAAGACAAACCAATCCCCACTATATGGGACTAGGACATTACAGTGGTTAACAAGTTAGGTGATATGAACGGAAATTAAAAGGGATCCCCAGTTTTGTCATTCGCCAAAATAGACTTCTATCATGACTGTAGCCAGGTCATGGGCTTTGGCCCAAGGTATATCTTGACAGTCATTATAGTACCGGTATTATGGAAATGTTTGATTATATTCCTCAAGTTAGTCATTTACTGCATCTCATCTCCTAAAATTCCCATTCTTATTGGGTAGGAATCATCTGCAAAGATTACTGGCGTAACAAAGCTGCCTAGGGCTACAGAATGGGCAGTTGTTCATGTTGTAGAGTGGCCTAATCTACCTTTCGTATTACACTGCTGCCATTCTTTTCTTGGAGGGACAGATATTTTACACTCCCCCCCGCCTTTTTTTTTCCCAGAGCTCAGGGAACCAATTAATTCCTTTGTAAACAAGTCTTCTCTCTTACATAACTAAACAAGAGATGTCCCTATTTCTTAGAGATCTGCCTTGTCTACAGGCTCAATGGGGGCAACTCTATGCATCATACACTTTCCATTCCTGGTTAAATTTAGTTGGGACACTGATTAAGGCAGACCAATTACATTTTCTTTCCTGGGGACTTGCATCTGAAGCACTGAAACACCGTCATTGGCTAAGAGCTGCAGGTCTTAAAGGTCCTACAGGTTTGATGACTAAGGCCACTGTTTTGGGGCATCCATGATAAGCAAAATGGCAGGAGAAGCTGGTGTTAAGTAGAGCAGACATAATACAGAGAGAAGAGAGACAAGCATGTTTCGTTTCCATCATGGCTCGCTGTACTCAATAAAATTGGAGTGAACTGATATACTCCCTGTGTATTTTTACTACAAACAATCTTTTACTTGTATATCTTTAACTGGATATTTATTCCTTAAAACCAATTTCTCTGACATGCAAAAATACATCTTCATCCTTCATTTTTCTTTCGGCTCTTGCTTTCATAATACTTTACTTCCTTCCATAACTTGGTCGCTCTCTTCATTAAATCTGTAGCCAAAAAAACCTCCATCATATGTAAATGAACACTTAACATGGTTTTTAGCTGCTCAGAATCTTTTGAACATTCTAATCTTTGATTATAATGAAGGAAGGCAGCTGAGCAATACACATACCCATCTGCCCACTCTTAAGACCAAAGCCACAACATGGATTGAAAGGGGGAAATTATTACCCTCTTGAAAGTGAGCAGCAATCCTGTGCTCTTCATTTAAAGGGCCTCATAATATACACCCTGTCCCTCTACACCCTTTTCCAGGCTGGCCATTCTGAATCCAGGCCCAATCTGACATCAATCAGCACAATTTCAGTGATCAGGTCTACAGTGGAGATCAGTGCTTCCCAACAGTTTTTTATTAATGAACTTTAAAAAGTAATACGGCAAACCTTAGTAATTTTTAAAAATCACTTAAAAAATCTGTATGACACGTGGTAAAGCAAATTTAAGTAAAAACATTCTATCTTAGATCAACATATTACTAAAGATTTGTTATAAAGTTCACACAGCAAAGTCTTTAATTGTATTGATAATATCTAAGGATAAATTTTGACTTCTACTCACTGATGAACTGTTTTATCATGTTAAGAAAATCATATGTTGTCCAATGAAATTATCAAGAAGTTAAAAGACGGACTTCCAACCAACCAAATATATTAAATTAAAAGATGGGGACTTAGCACCAAACGTATGCTGAAATGTAGGCTGAAATTTAATTTATATTATAGCATCCAAAATAAACAAACTGATTTTTTAAACCTGATACCTGGGATTCTTCCATAAGTTGAAGGTTTAGTTTTTGAATGTCAAAGTAGAAGAAATGGTTTCATGCCACTCTTTGAGAGAAATTCTCAGCAAACAGTACATTGTAGATCTTTATTACCAATAAATGAAAAGCCAAATTGGATAGAATATTTTTTCTTTGTCATATTTTCAAGTGTTTAAATTTTTCCTTTTTAGAATTTTAATTACCTAAACAGGATGATCAATCATAATAAAATAAACATCCAGCTGTCTACAATACCATCGTACAGTAAGTTGAAAATTTTTAAAGCAAGCCTCTTCCTTATTTAATACAAAATGGAGTCTTTCAATTGACAATCCATCTTAATTTGATTAGGCCCCTTCTATATTTCATGAGATTCAATAGCATATCCTTACCTTGCTATTTATATTTATCAAACCAATCTGAAATTATTTTCTCTAGAGTGACCTTAAGAACAGAAAATAGCAAATGCCAATTATATGCATGTATGAAAACATGTATAACTTTAAACATAAGCCATGCCTGGCTAACATTTCTAAATTTATAATAATTAAAAAATTTTTTTATTTATTTGAGAGAGCAAGAGAGAACAGGAGCAGAGATGGAGTTGGGGGGAAGGTGAAGGGGGAGGGGTAGAGGGAGAAAGAGTGGGGCTATAAAATTTTTTTCAAAAAACCCTTTAATTTTGAAATAGTTATAATTTCCAGAAGAACTGCAAAGATAAAATAGAGAATTTCCTTATACCCTTTACCCAGCTTCCTTTAATCATGTAGTTTGTTTAGTATTAGAGACATCTTGATGTTTTATAAAAATTTTGATCAGATGAATACAGCTTATGTATTCCATAAGGGACATCTTGAAATGGTTCTTCAGAATTATTATTTTTCATGCTCCTCACTAATTTATGATGTTTCGACATGTGTTTCACACGTGTTCCACTTTTAAGCAATAGCCAATTATGAGTACAAATTAAACTTGTGACTAAGAACAACAATTAAAAACAGCGTAATAGTCCTCTTCAAAATCTTCCAAAAAAATAAATAAATAAAAGAGGAGAAAATGCTTCCAAATTCATTTACAGGACTAGCATTATCTGGATACCAAAACTAGCCAAGGAAATCACAAGAAAAGAAAATTATAGGCCGATATTCCTGATAAACACAGATGCAAAACTCCTCAACAAAGTATTAGCAAACCAAATTCAAAAATACAACAAAAGGATCATATACCATGATCAAGTGGGATCTTTTCCAAGGATGCAAGGATGGTTCAACATCCATAAATCAATGTAATATACTATATTAACAAAATAAAGGATAAAAATCTTATAACCACCTCATTAGATGCATGAAAAGCATTTGACAAAATACAACATCCATTCATGATAAAAACTCTCAACAAAGTGGGTGTAGAGAGAATGTACCTTAACAAAAGAAAGCCCATGTATGACAAGCCCACAGCTAACATCATACTCAACAAGAATAGGAAGAAGACAAGGATGTGCACTCTCACCACTTTTATTCAGCATAGTATTAAAAAGTCTTAGGGCAATTAGGCAAGAAAAAGAAAAATTTTTAAAGATTTTATTTATTTGAAAGAGAGAGAGAGAGAGAGCAAGAGAGAGCATGACTGGGATGGAGGGGCACAGGGAGAGGGAGAAGCAGACTCCCCTGTAAGCAAGGAGCCCAATGTGGGGCTTGATCCTAGGTCCCCAGGATCATGACCTGGGTCAAAGGCTGATGCTTAATAACTGAGCCACCCAGGTACCCCAGAAAAAGAAATTTTATGAAAAGCATCCAAATCAGAAAGGAAGAAGTAAAATTGCCTCTATTTGCAGATGCTATACCACATATATAGAAAACTCTAAAAACTCCACTGAAAAACTGTTAGAATAAATGAACTCAATAAAGTTGCAGGATACAAAAATCAATATACAAAACTCAGTTGTGTTTCTATACACTTATAATAAGCTATCAGAAAAAAGAAATTAAGAAAACAATCCCATTTACAACTGCATCAAAAAAGAATAAAATACCTAGGAATTAATTTAACTAAGGAGGTGAAAGACCTGTACACTGTAAACTGTAAGACACCAATGAAAGAAACTGAAGACACAAATAAATGTAAAGATATTCTATGTTCATATACTAGAAGACCTAATATTGTCAAAATGTTTATAATTACTGAAAGCCATCTACAGATGCAATACAATCCCTATCAAAATTTCAATGCCATTTTTCATAGAAATAGAAAAACAATTCCAAAATTTGTATGGAACCACAAGAGACTAAGAATAGCCAAAGCAATCTTGAGCAAAAAGAACAAATCAGGAGGCATACTCCCTGATTTCAAACTATATTACAAAGCTACAGTAACCAAAACAGTGTAGTATTAGAATAAAAACAGACACATAAATTAATGGAACAGAATAGAGCCCAGAAATAAACCCATATATGGTCAATTAATTAAGACAAAGGAGTCAAGAATAAACAGTGGGGGGGGGGGCGCCTGGGTGGCACAGCAGTTAAGCGTCTGCCTTCAGCTCAGGGCAGCGTCTGCCTTCAGCTCAGGGCATGATCCCGGCGTTATGGGATCGAGCCCCACATCAGGCTCTTCTGCTATGAGCCTGCTTTTTCCTCTCCCACTCCCCCTGCTTGTGTTCCCTCTCTCGCTGGCTGTCTCTATCTCTGTCAAATAAATAAATAAAATCTTTTAAAAAAAAAAAAAGAATAAACAGTGGGGGAAAGGACAGTCTTCAATAAACGGTGCTGGGAAAACTGAATAACCACATGCACAAGAATAAAACTGGATCAATATCTTACACCATACACAAAAATCAACTCAAAATGGATTGCAGATTGAATGTAAAACCTGAAACCATAAAACTCCTAGAAGAAAACACAGGCAACAAGCTCTATGACATTGGTTTTGGTGAGATTTTTTAGACTTGACACCAAAAGCAAAGGCAATAAAAGCAAAAATAAACAAGTGGGACTACATCAAACTAAAAACTTTTACTCTACGGCAAAGGAAACCATCAATAAAATGAAAGGGAAACCTAGTGAATAGGAGAAAATATTTGCAAATTATATATCTGATAATGGGCTAACATCCAAAATATATAAAGAACTCATACAACTCAATAGCAAAAAAACCCAAACAATCCAATTAAGAAATGGGAAGAAGATCTGAATAGACATTTTTCCAAAGACAACATAGAGATGGCCAACAAGTACATGAAAAGGTGCTAAACATCACTAATCATCAGGAGAATGTAAGTCAAATTCACAATGAGTTATCACTTCACACCTGTTAGAGCAGTTATTATAAAAAGACAAGATATAACAAGTGTTGGCGAGGATGTGGAGAGAAGGGAACCCTTGTGCACTGCTGGTGGGAAAGTAAATTGGCGCAGCCACTGTGAAAAAAAAGTATGGAGGTTCTTCAAAAATTTACAAATATAACTACCATATAACCTAGCAATTCCATTTCTGGATATTTATCTGAAGGAAACAAAAAGACTAACTCAAAAAGATATCTACATCCCCATGTTCACTGCAGCATTATTTACAATAGCCAAGACATGGAAACAACCTATGTATGTGTATCCATCAGTGGATAAATGAATAGAGAAAATGTAGTATGTACACACATATACACACACACAAACACAATGAAATATTATTCAACCATAAAAAGAAGGAAATCCTGCCATTTGCAACAATATGGATGGCCCATGAGGGAATTATGCTGAATGAAATAAGTTAGAGGCCGAACACCCAAACTCATAGATATGGAGAACAGACTGGTGGTTGACAGAGGTGGAGGGCAGGGGGTGGGAAAAATGGGTGAAAGTAGTCAAAAGGTACATATGTCTAGTCATAAAATAAATAAGTCCTGGGGATGTAATGTACAGCATGGTGACTACAGTTAATAATATTGTATTGTATATTTGAAAGTTGATGAGACTAAATCTTAGAAGTTCTATCTCAAGAAAAAAACTATATGTGGTAATGGATGTTAACTAGACATTGTGGTGATCATTTCACAATATATACGTATATCAAGTCATTATGTTGTACACCTGAAACTAATATGGTGTTATATGTCAATTAAATCTCAATAAAAAATAAAAATAGTATAATGGTCACAAGCCACCAACACAGATGCTAAACTGACAACTACTGGAGATCATAATCACATTCAACTAGTATGTCCTAACCACTGTTCACATCACATCAAATTATTGTTTATAAATGGGAAAAGCATTTAAATAATTTATTATTTCCAAAGAGCAGTTCTTAATACTGCTTTTATTAATATTATTTATTAATATTATTGTTAATATTAATTATTACCATCTTCAATGATACAAATTAATTCTAAGGTCAATTTATAAGCTAACTCTAAAATTTCACACAGAAGAGAAATGTGCAAGAGTCAAGACAACTTTGGGGAAATAAAAACAAAAGAAATAACAATATGTTTGCCTTAAACTGAGCAGTGGGTAACAAATGTTCATTGTATTGTTACACTCTTCACCTTACGTTTTCCAAATATTGTGATATGGCCATTTAACATTTAGTTTCTAAAAAAAGAAAGTTTCTAAGAAAGAAGACCTTGCCTCACCAAAAATCACATTATAAAGCTATAGTAACTAAAAGTATATTATTGGCAAAGAAACAAAGATCAGTGAAACTAAACAGTTCTAAAACCAATCTATGCATATATGAGAATTTAAGTGATAATTTGACATGTCACTTGTTATAAAGATTATTCCAAATGAATAGCCAACTAGATTCTTCCCTTACACGGTACATAAAAATAAACTCCAGATGAATTAGAGACCTAAATTTTGTATAAAAGTATAAGGAAATGTAAGATTCTATGTTTAGATTTTCAGGACAGGAAAAATGTCCATTTAAAAGTTAGTTAAAAAAAAAAGAGCGGGGCGCCTGGGTGGCTCCGTTGTTAAGCGTCTGCCTTCGGCTCAGGGCGTGATCCCAGGGTCCTGGGATCGAGCCCCGCATCAGGTCTCCGCTGTGCTGTGAGCCTGCTTCTTCCTCTCCCACTCCCCCTACTTGTGTTCCCTCTCTCACTGGCTGTCTCTGTCAAATAAATAAATAAAATCCTTAAAAAAAAAAAAGTCAGTAAAATCAAAAGCTATAATAAAGGCAAAGAAAGGTAAACTTGAGATCGAAATTAAAAGCTATTACAAACAAAGGGAGAGGACTTAAACAGACTGCAGGAAGATGTACCATTTTTATAATAGAGTATATGAGTATAAAGAGTATCTAGGGCACAAAGAACTCCTATAAATAAATAAGACAAGTATTTGTTATGCCACATATAACAGAAAAACCAAAAATAAAGATGCTTAAACAAGACAGAAGTTAAATTTCTCACTCATGCAAAAGAAATTGAGAGTTCGTGCAGCGGCTCCACCAAGAGACCCAGGTTTTCTGGCTCACTGAGCTATAATGACAGTCCTCATTTTCTAGGATGGCTATTAGAGCTCCCGTCATTGTATCTGTGTTCCAATATAAGATGGGTAAGGAATGAAGAAGAGAGTGCCTTCTCCCTTTAAGGAGATTTCAGAAAGTTATACCAAACACTTCTGCTTATGCATCATCAGCAAAAACTCACATGGTTATACTTGGCTCTAAGGAGGCCAGGGAATGTTGTCTTCCAGATGGGCTTGGCTAAAAGTTGGGGTTCCCATTACTAAAGATGAAGAAAGAATGGATCATAGGAGGTAACCAGCATTCTTTGTTGTGCAATCCAAAGAAACAGAAAAAGAAATGCAAATGGTCAAAAACTCAAGAAAAGATATTCAATCACAGGGAAATAAAAGCAAAAATAAGGACACATGATGTATTTGTTTTAAAGGAGACATGAGTTTTAAAAACTTTTAAAAGAGGAAAAAATTTGTAAATTGGTAGAAGGCATGAGGATTTTTGGCCTTATGTTAATTTTTTTTTACAAAGACAATGTATTCAATATTACTAGTTTAAGTAAAAAATAACGAAAATATTTTATTTATTGAAAAAGTGAAACACATTACTACTTTTAATTATATTATATATAATATTAGTAAAGACACTTTGTGGACCAGTTGGTAGTATCTATTAAAATTTTGGTTATATGATATGATCCAGTAATTCCATCTTTCAGAATATATGCAATACAAAAATCACACATTTGTGTAAGTACAAGGATGTTC
This sequence comes from Ursus maritimus, assembly GCF_017311325.1. Taxonomy (NCBI): domain Eukaryota; kingdom Metazoa; phylum Chordata; class Mammalia; order Carnivora; family Ursidae; genus Ursus; species Ursus maritimus. Next base: position 26,611,725 of record NW_024424453.1, read on the forward strand.
ATCACAGTAATGTTTAAAAGAGGGAAAAAACGGAAACAACCCAAATGTTCATTATTATGGGACATTAGTTTTCTTCAGGGTACCATTACCACTATCTGAAATTATGTTATTTATGTACTTGTTTGTCATCTCGGAAATCAGCTCATCTAGGAAAAGGGCCAAGGCAAAGAGAATATATTTATATAATACTTGTTGGTTAAAAATTCATTAGAAATAATTCACTGTCTTCTAAAACAGCAAATCAAAACAAGCGCCATTCCAGCCTTTAATAACAACAACCGGTAAGAAGGCCCGCAGGTTTGTAGGTAGGCTGAGAAACAATGAGCCAGATGAAACCTCCAAACTTGTTATCTAGGGTAACTATCACTGGATGTGATCTGTTTGCCCTTTTCTTTCGAGTCTGGAGCATCTCACAGTAAAATCAACACTCTCTCTATTGTACATAACTCTTAACTGCCTTTAATACATAGATCTCAATACTGCTACCAGCACCAAATGAGCCTCCTCTGCTCACTGAGCAGGGCCTACCATAGGGAAGGGGTCCCAACCCAACTGCCAGAATACCAAGACATCATGTTGAAGGAAGACAAAGGCTGACACCTGAGCCTCAGTGCTTGTAGGAAGGCTTGACACTAATAGGAGCATTGTGTTCATCAGTACTCAGAGCAGCAGTATTATAGGGCTCCACCCCCAAGACTGTAAAATAGGGACTATGCCTATGATCCACAAAATGGAAAGGATAAGTGTGCCCTTGCTATGATTTCTAAGTCCTTAATGACATCTTCATTCACAAATGCTAATCTCTGTTTTTTATTTCTAACCTCGTAGATAAGCACTTTCAAACTGCTTTCTTTTAACTGAAGGGATTCTGTTCAAATATAAGCTTAAAGATAAATAAACAGCAGGGAGAGGGATAGCTTTAGCACTCAGTCTCAGGCGGTGGGGTAGCAGGAGCACCCAGACTACTAAGAGCCCTGGGAAGCAGGGTTTGAAAGGAAATGAGATTAGGGAGTGCTTGAGAAAGTGAACTTTAGAGAAGACCTGAGGGAAGTGAGGGATCAGGCTTTGTAGATATTGGGGGAAGCAAAGGCCCTAGGGCAGGAACATAGCTAGTTTATTGTAGAAGTTGAGGTCAGAGAGGTAAGTGGGGGTTTAGATTATGTAGGTAAGCATAAAGCCTCTGAGCTAAGAACTGACTTTTTTTTTTTTTTTTTTTTTTTTTTTTGAGAACTGACTTTTAGTAGGGTCCCTCTAGCTGCTGCACTGAGAACAGGCTATAGAAGAGCAAGGACAAAAGCAGGGAAAAAACAATTAGGCTATGGCAATTACTCAGGAGAGATATGATGGCAGTTTGGAGAAGGTGGAAACTGGAGAGAGAGTGGCATTATGACCAATTCTAGATACATTGTGGACGTAGTGCCAACAGGGTTTGCTGACAGACTGAATGTGGGAAGAAAGATGACAGTCAAGGATGACTCCAAGGTTTTTGGCCTGGGCTACTAGAAGAAGGGAGCTGCTATTTACTGAGATGGGGCAGGCTACAAGAAGGGTGAGTTTTGAAAGGGAAAATGAATTCAGTTTTGAGATGTCTATTAGATATCCAAATGGAGATGTCAAGCAGGCACTCTGATATCAGAGTATGAGATTCAGAGGAGAGGTCTAACTTGAAGATAAAATCTGGTAGTCAGTGGTATGTGGTTGTTGGTCAATAGATGGTATTTAAAGTCATGAAACTGGGTGAAATGCAAGGAAATAGTGTTGATAAGGAAGAACAGAGATTTGAGGTGTAAGCAGCATCCCAACATTTAGTGATCAGGAAGATGATGAGGAACTAGCAAGTAGACTGAGACAGAATCCTCTAGTAAGGTGGGGGGAATCCAGAGAAAGCAGTGTTCTGGAAGCTAAGTAAAAAAGCATTTCAGAGAAAGAGGAACAATCAACTGTGTAAAATGCTGCTGAAAGGTCAAGTAAAAGAAAGACTGAGAACTGAATCACTTGATGGATTAGCAATGTGGAGGTCTTGACTGGGGAGGGGAGGTAAAGGCCTGATTAGCATGGACTCAGAGAGGGACTGGCAGAAAGGAACTGGGCTCAGTGAGTTAGACAACTGTAAAAAGGAACAGATTTAGAAGGGGATGCAGGGTCAAGAGTTTGGTCTTGTATGTTAAGGCATTACCAGTATTTAGTACAGTGGCTGGCACATAGGGGTAACTCAAGAAATATCTGTCGATTGAACTAAGAAAGGTCACTAACCATGAATCAGGAAAAGTCTTAGTTCTAGACATTTGAAAGCTGATACAGTGAAATGTAATGATTCTTAGTCCAATTAAAGAACTGCCTTTATTTTCCTATGATGCCTGAAAACTCTTTAAAGACTAAAAAAATTAAATTAAATTAAAACTATACCTTACACACCTAGAACACCTAAATTTGAGAGGAACAGCAACAGAATTTGACAAACACATGCTCTATAAGAAAATATACTTTCAATTTTGGATAAGTACAATCTCTCCACCTACTTCCTGCAACAGGGCCGTATGACTTTGTACTCAGGGGTACAACATGGTCCCCATCCTCTACATCATGACTCATTATGCACTAGATGGAAGATTTCTGGTGGTTGCTGAAGGACACTAACTTAGAGGGGCCTTATACAAATGAAATATATACATATGTATATGTGTGTGTATATATATATATTGCAAAACAATAATCATTTGTTCAGTCATTTTTACAGTTCAGCATACATCTTCTCTTTTTAATCTTACAACTTTGTGAGGCAAGTATTCTTATCACTTTCATTTCACAAATGAGAAAACACGGGGTCTGAGACTTGCATAAGAACACACATCTCAGGGCGCCGGGGTGGCTCAGTCATTAAGCAACTGCCTTCGGCTTAGGTCATGATCCCAGGGTTCTGGACTGAGCTCCGCATCAGGCTCCCAGCTCGGCGGGGAGCCTGCTTCTCCGTTTCCCACTCCCCCTGCTTGTGTTCCCTCTCTGTCTCTCTCTGTCAAATAAATAAATAAAATCTAAAAAAAACACAAACAAACAAAAACACACACACACACATCTCTTTCAACAAATGGTGCTGGAACAACTGGATATCCACATGCAAAAGAATGGAGTTGGACCCTACGTTACATACAAAAATTAACTCAAAATTGATCAAAGAACTAAAAGTAAGAACTAAAACTATAGACTCTTAGAAGAGAACACAGGGGTAAACTGACACGACCTTGGATTTGGCAATGGATTCTTAGATAGGACATCAAAAGTATAAGCAACAAAAGAATAGAAATTCGACTTCATCAGAATTAAGAGCCTATGTGCAACAGACACTATCAAGAAAGTGAAAAAGCAGGCTATAGTATGGGAGAAAATATTTGCAAATAATATACCTGGCAAGGGTCTAGTATCCAGAATATATAAAGAACCCTTAACAACTACTTAACAAAAAGACAAGCAATCCAGTTAAAAAATGGACAAAGGACTTGTCCAAAGAAGATACACAGATGATCAAAAAGGAAATGAAAAGATGCTCAACATCATTCATTAGTCATTAAGAAAATACAAATCAAAATCATGAGATATTACTTCACACCCACTAGGATAGCTATAACCAAAAAATCCCCCAGAAGGTGGCGGGGGAGGGAGGGTTGGGTTAAATAGGTGATGGGGATTAACGAGTGTACTTGTGATGAGCACTGAGTAATGAATAGAACTGCTGAATCACTATATTGTACATCTGAAACTAATATAACACTGTATGTTTACTAACTGGAATTAAAATATAAACTTAAAAAAAAAAAAAAAAACAACCAGTGGGGCACCTGGGTAAAGTGTCGGTGAACTGTCTGACTCGATTTCTGCTTGGGTCGTGATCTCAGGGTTGTGAGATCGAGCCCCACATCAGGCTCAGCACTGGACACAGAGCCTATTAAGATTTTCCCTCTCCCTCTTCCTGTCCTCCCCTCTCTTGCTCTCATTCTCTCACTCTTTAAAAAACAACAAACAGAAAATAACAAGTATTGATAAGGATGTTGAGAAACTAGAACTTGTCAACATTGCTAGTGGAAATGTACAATAGTGCAGATGCAATGGAAAACAGTTTGGTGGTTTCTCAAAAAGTTAAACATATAATTACCTATGACCCAGCAATTCTACTCCTATGTATGTACACAAAAGAACTGAAACAGGTATTCATGCAAAAAATTATACATGAATGCTCTTAGCAGTACTATTTACAATAGCCAAAAGGAATAAACAACTCAAATATTTATCATCTGATAAATGGATAAACAAAACATAGTATATCCATATAATTGAATTATTCAATCAAAGAAAGGAGTGATTATTTTTCAAAGAAAGAAACACATACTACAACATGAATGAACCTTGTACAAAATTATAAAAAAGCCGGTCACAATAAGTCACATTTGTGTGATTCCACTTATATGAAATGTCCAGAATAGGCAACTCCATAGAGACAGAAGCCACTGGTGGTTTTCTGGGAATAGGGGGAGAGAGGAATGGGGAGTGACTGTTTAATGGGTACAGGGTTTCCTTCTGGGGTGACAAAAATATTCTGCAGTTAATGGTGATGGTTGCACAACACCGTGAATGTTTCAAGAGTCCTGAATTGTATACTTTAAAATGGTTAAACTGATTAATTTAATGTTATGTGAGCTTTAACTCAATAAAAATAATCATACATAAAAATCACACAGCTGACATTTGACAGATCAAGACTTGGCACCCAAGAACTGACTGCAAGTCTTCTGCCCACTCAAGCATCTTATTTCCTCTGCAAACCAAAGAAGCTCTGGCCCAACTTGGCAATGAACTTTTCCCTCTATCTACCACCATCCAGGTACAGTACCTAACTTTATTTATGATGGTGGAATTCCTACAATTGCCCAAGCACATAAAAGTTTCTAAACAGAATATTTTCTTATCATAGACTCCCAGTAAAAACCTTTGCAGACCAAGTGCTGCTACTTATGTCATAAAGGCATCCTTTATATAGAAGTTAACCATCATCCACCTAACAGAGGAACTAATAGCAGCTATAAAGGCTAATCCCTCACAGGATGACACTCTCTTTGCAAAAAGAGTATAGCAATGGGGCTTATGTCTTCAACTAACAAACTCCATTCCTCAGTAATAAATCCTTGGCATTTTCCAACCCCTACAGTTCCTGTTCTGCTGTAGATCACGACTCTTTAAACCTCCTATGCCAGGTTAAGGTTGCTAATGAGGCAGAGATGGATAAAAGACAGATCGGTAGAGGCCATGTGCATGACATCCCACTCTGGACAGCAACTGTAATCCAAGGTCTTCAAGGTAACTGCATTCCATCATTCACACAACATTTTGGAAACCAGGTTGTTCAGTGTTCTCTTTTCTTTGAGTTCAATGAGGGTCTCCTCCAACTTCTATCCATACCCTTTATTCAGCACCAATGATAAAGATTTCAAAGCATGAGAAATTTTAACACATATCCAACTGGAAAACCAGCTATAATATCAAGTTAAATGGAAAAAATATAGCTGCAAAAACTGCTCCTGGGAATCTGAAAGCTAGATACATATTCCCTGACATAGACAAGTATTCCATTTTCAACATGACAACAATCTGATCTTTGTTCATCATCAATTCAATGGGAGAATGATGTCAGGGTCACTGGAGCCCTGCTGGCCTTAGGAGCCCTATGGCTTTTCAGATAAGAAAGAGACTAAGGGCCTAATCACTAACATCTGAGCCTCAAAGGTCCTGGCAAAATATTTCCTCAGTGGAAAGCACAAAGTCTCCAAAACAAAAACAAGCAAGACCCCTCTGAAATGGGGGAGAAAGGTAATCAGGCACCACTGAGTTACCTCCCTCAAGATTAGAAACATTTGGGTAACCAACACAGGCTGCATCTACCATACATATAAGACACCTGACCTTTCCTCATCACTCCCCTTCTACAGTAAAATTAAAAGATTTCCCCAACATTTACCCTTTCCATTTCCTTACTTTCTACCCACTTCAATCTGGTTTCTGCCTCTTTCAATCTAAAATGGTTCTGCTGAGGTCAAAGACTCCATCTTGCTAAATTCAACTTATCATTTTTGATCTACATCTTTACTTGATAACTCTTCTCTTTTTAAAATAAGCCTTTTATGACACAACTTAAACTGGAATTAGATTCTAAAGTAAACACCTAAGACAAAAATCAAGCATAGTTTAAATTACTTTTTTTTTTTTAAGATTTTATTTATTTATTTGACAGAGATAGAGACAGCCAGCGAGAGAGGGAACACAAGCAGGTGGAGTGAGAGAGGAAGAAGCAGGCTCATAGCGGAGGAGCCTGATGTGGGGCCCGATCCCACAACGCTGGGATCACGCCCTGAGCCGAAGGCAGACACTTAACCACTGTGCCACCCAGGCGCCCTGTAGTTTAAATTACTCTTGAATCCTTTAAATGGCCCATTAAATAAAGCATAGCTGTTTTTTGTATACAGAACTCTCAGCAATAATGAACAGCATATTCATATACAGGTATATGCAAAACAAACAGTAAGTATCCATGCAAAATAAACTCTGTTCTCTCTCATCTAATTAAAAACATCTTCAAGTGTATTGGGTTAAGTTTGCATGCCTTAGCTGCAAGAAAAATCCCACTCCACTGTACTTCTCTGGCCACTTCTCATCCCTTATCCTAGAGCTACCCTCCTTTACTCAACTTTGAAACACTGGGCCTGAGCTCTCTCTTCTCTTCTTAATCTGTCAATGGTCTCAACTTCCACTGCTCAGTGGAATCACCTGAGGAGTTTTTAAAAAGTCCCAGACTGCAATTTAGACCAAGCAAACACAAATAGAAATTTCTGATGTGGGTATTAGCAACAGTATTTTTAAATTATCCAATATTTTCAATGTGTAGCCAAGATGAGAATCACTGTTCTATACTCTCTTCCTAAAGCAAGGATTACACACTTAAATGCCTGCAGGGTCAGAGACATAAATAAACAAAGCAGGCCAGGCATAAGTTTTAGGGAGTGGTAGACTCTCTGGTGAACTAGAAAGCAGCTGGGATCAGTGGTGACTTAGCTCCAATCAATTGTTGCCATACAGGAAAGCCAGCTCAGTAGTGCTACATCTTCTCACTTCTAAAGAAAAACCCCAAATCTAGATTTTCATGAGAAATCTTCAGATTTTAAATCATTGCCAACTCAAAACTAAACAACAAAAAACACTCCATGGGAAAAACAAAACACATCTATAAGCCACATTCAGCTGTGGGCTACAGATTTCCAACCTGGGTAATTCCATCCACACCCTTCAACTCACACCTAAATATGTGTCCCCAGTTCAGCCCACTCCTCTGGGCTATGGATTTGAATTATCAAAAGCTTATGTGCAATTTCCACTCAGAGGTCTCACCAGTCCCAAAGTGAACTATGATTTAAACCCACTTCTAAACTATTTATCCTTCTAGTGTTCTCTAACTCAGATAACAGCCCCACCATTCACCTGGTTGGGCAAGCCTGGGAGTCATTATTTTTCCCTCAATCATTAACTCCCATCAATTATGCCTCTTAAATATAAATCTCCTGTATCTGTCTCCATCTCCTCTGCTACCACTGTGATCCCAGCTACCACCTTTTCTCTTCTACCTCTCCACTGTGTATTAGTTAGCTCAGGCTGCCATAATAAAAAACCATAGCCTGGATTGGTTAAACAACAGAAATGTATTTTCTCACAGTTTTGGAGGGCAGAAGTCCCAGATCAAGGTATGGCAAGGTCAGTTTCTCTTCCTGGCTTGCAGATAGCCACCTTTTCACTGTGTGCTCAGATGGCCTTTCCAACCTCCTCTACTTATAAGGCCACAAATTCTACTGAGTTGGGGCTCCAACCTTTTGACCCTGTTTAACCCTAATTACCAACAAAGATTCTACCTCCAAATTTAGTCACATGGGGTAAGGGCTTTAAAATTCAATTGTGGGGGTACAAAATGCATTCTACAGCACATAGTAACCTTAATTAGCATCAGTTGTTTCCCACAAGCACTCATTTCTTTCCAAACCATTCTAATATAACCATACCGATCTTTTTATACACCAATATTTATGTGTATATGTACATATTTGACCCAATAATTCCATTTCTAGGAATTTATCCTACAGATATATTCATACACATGAACTGGCATATGCCTGTACTATTCCTTATAGTAAATTATTAGAAATAATTTAAAGGTCCACCAATAAAGGAATGGTTAAATAATCTGTGGTATATCCATATAATGGAATACTATACAGTCATTCAAAAGAATAAGGAAACTATATATTGAAATGGAAAGATTTCCAAGACATAGTTGCAAACAAGAACAGTGTGTACAGGGGCACCTGAGTGGCTCAGTCAATTAAGCGTCTGCCTTTGGCTCAGGTCATGATCCCAGGGTCCTGGGATCAAGCCCCACATTGGGCTCCCTGCTCAGCAGGGAGCCTGTTTCTCCCTCTCCCCCCTGCTCATGTGTGCTCTCTCTCAAATAAATAAATAAAATCTTAAAAAAAAAAAAGAATAGTGTGTACAGTATGCTACCATTTGTGTAAACCACAGGAGGAACTAAGAATATGCACTTGCTTGAATGCCGACAAAAAACGTCTAGAACGATATATAAAACTAGTACTAGTGGTTATCCCTTTGGAAAGTGTGGGGAAAAAGACAACTGGAGAAGGAAGTAGGATCCACTGCAGACATTGTGATTTAATGGGCCAGGGTACTGTTTTAAGTTCCTCTTGTGATTCTGATAAATAGGCTGGACCGAGAACTGCTGCTCAAAGAAAGCCTATACCAACTTCTCCAGACTCATTTTGTATCATCCTGCCCCTATCACTCTCCATGTTCCAGCCACATTGGCCTCTGAGTTCCCAGAAAAGGTCCTATGCCTTCTGCCTGAAATATTTTCCTCCTATGCTTCACTTCATAATTTCTATTTATCCTTCAATGTCTACCTCACCTTAAAGGTTATTTTCCAAGGAAACTTTTCCTAGTTCCCAAACTAGGTCAGGACCCTTGTTTTATGTACTCAGAGTACCCTGTACTTCTCCCAGAATTTATCAGAATTGTAATTAGGTATCTGTATCGTTATACATGTGTGCATCTGTCACTCTCTTTAGACTATAATGTCCAGGAGTGCAAAGACCACACCAGCGGCTTTTACCACTATATTCCTAAACTAGCATCGGGCTGGCAAAGTATGCCCTTCCTCAGATATTTGGCAAATAAATGAATGACTGCTCTGCCCTCAAGCTTAGGATCGCAGAGAAAATCAACACATAAGCAAATTAAGACGGTGCAGGGTCACTGGTGTTAAGGCAACAGTCTATTTAGGACAGTGGTTCCCAACTGGGGGTGATTTTGGCTCTCTCGGAGGACATCTGGCAATATCTGGAGGCATTTTTGACTGTCACAACCGTGTAGGTTGTGTGACTATTTGTTATAATTGTGTGTGGGGGAAGTACTACTGGTATCTATTCAGTAGAGGTCAGGAATGCTGCTAAACATCCTACAATGACCAGGATAGCCCTCTACACCAAAGAATTACCTGGCCCAAAATGTCAACAGTACCATGGATGAAAACCCCCTAACTTAAAGAATGGTTAATACCCAAAGGGGTGATCACCTCTACTCCAGGTGGTGGGGTTTTTGGGCGGAGAAGATGTTAAGAAAAGCTTTAGCTGTGTATTGAAAGGTGACAGGGGCTAAATCAGTGGAGACTATGTTTGCCAAAGGTAATGAGCCTATGAAGAGTTTGAAGGAAAAGTTACAGTTTGAACAAGTGCCCCCCTCAAGTACTCCATACTCCAAGATTACTCATCTCCTTTATTCCCTTCTTGCTAAAACAGAATTTTCATTCTCTTAGGGCAGAGGGTTTCAGCTAAACATTAAGGTAAAATTAATTCAGATTAAGTCAGATAACTCCTTCACTGTCCAAAATGTTAACCACATTTTAAAATATGCAAATACTTAAGAATACAAATAAATCTTTAATTAATTTTCAGGTTGTTAGTGGATACAACTATTTTTTACTCAACAGCCAAGTTGGTCCTGATAAAGACTTCTTCAAAGCTTTCTATTTTAAAAAAAAAACCTTTACTTTGTTTCCCCTGTCCTCAATTTCTGAGCTCCCAGATTTATAAGAGATCCAAGTTTTCACCACAGCATCTCAAGTTTTTCTGTCAGAGAGGATAGGAGAGCCATTTGGATGCAATAAATGTGAACAGATTTATGTATAAATTAGGAGGGGTCTATAGATTTTTAAAAGGCTTTCACTAAAAGTCATGGATATTTCTGAAAGGAATGAAACTGAGATAATTTTAATGGTATCACCAAGAAAGAAAACGGTTATTTTACTACAACACAAGCCTGCTGCCTCCTGAGCAGGATGCACATGCCCTGACCTAGTATGGCAATTCCTAGGGTCTCAGCACTGGGTGCTCTGTTTACAAGAAACTGAGGCCGGAGACTAATAAAGAACAAAGAAAAATGCCTGGCACCAAAGGTTTGGGGGGATGCTTTGTACCTAAATGATCTGAGAAGGAACACCTCTTCAGATTTTGGAAGGCACTACAAATCACTCTGTTTTGCTTACGTGTTAAGAATTTTTATTTCGTGTTTTCAGACCATTTCCGAATAAGAAAATACATTATAATTTACAAACGGCAATTTATCCTCCCTTACATTTGCTGAACCCTAAAACTGGGTAAAATTTCCTTAAGCTTTACCAGAGTTGGAGGATTGGTAATAATGTAAGCACAACAGAGTTCAGATGCAACATCAACTCCAAGCCCGGCCAGCTGGTTTCCATCGAGAGGTTCCCCCGGGAGAAAGCCCCTCCGAGGCGGCGGCCAGGGTCGGCGCGGGAGAGACCCACCGAGGCGGCTCGAGGGCGGCCGCACGGCAGGGCCGGGGTGTGCCCGGTCTCCGTTTACCTTTGTTTCAGGTACTCCAGCTTTCAGCCAGGCCGGGGATCCCGCCCGAGGCCCCGAGCTGGTGACACATCCTTCTTTGGCCAACTCGGGCTGAGGCTGGGCAGGGGGCGGGGAAGGAAAATAAAGCCTCAGCGCCTAACGACGTGACTCTCAGTTCTTCCAAAACGTTGGCATTTGTTTTTCTGCCAAGCTTTCCTGTTAACAAGTTCCCGAGGGCTGTGAGGGCGAACTGGCCTGAGAGCCCCAAAAGTGGGAGGGACAAGGCCGTCCCCCGCCTTCCTTGCTCCGTGGGTGCCCCCGGGGCAAGCGGTTTCCACACCTCCCGGGCTGCCACGGCCCGGGAGCGAGCTGGGCGTGCACAGGAGCCCGCGCCGCCCCAAACCCCAACTCCCACGGCTCTGCCCGCCGGCCCAGCGCCGCGCGGCCCCTCTAGCCCCGCCGGCCAGGCCGGTCCCCGCCCCCAGGCCCCGGCCCCGCCCGCTCGGGCCTCCGCGCGCCGCCCCCCGGCCTCGCCACCACCCTCGGGCAGGGCCTGAGGCACCAGGGTTCCAGGCCGCGCGGCGGGCGTCCCCGCGCCTACCTCAGCGCCCGCGGCTCCTCCTCCGGCTGCTGCCTCGGCTCGCGGACGCCGCTCGCCACCAGCACTCCCAGCGGCGCGGGATCTGGGAGACGAGTGCGGCGTGTAAGGAGCTGAGGCCCGAGCGCGCCCCGCCCAGCCGCCCGCCCGTCACCTCCTCCCCCTCATGCCCACCCTCCGCCGCGAGCTCGGCGCCCCGCCCCGCCCCGCCCGCCAGGCTCCGCCCACCCCGCCGGCCGGAGCCTGGAAGGGGGCCGCCAGGGGCGCCGCGAGAGCCGCGGTGTCCGCCGCCCGTGGGGTCTTCGGTATGGCGGCCCCGTGGTGACGCGATTTGTGGTGCTTACAATCGTCTGTCGGGTGCGAATCTCTCCCTCGGATTTGTTATTACCGTGGTTTTATTGCCATTGTCATTTTGTAATCGTTGTTATTGTTACCTTCATTAGTTCTTTTACCCTCCAGGAGCCGACCGGCTGATTCCGTTGAGGGGGGAGATGGCGGACACGCAGCCCTTGCTACTGACGGACACTCCTGGTCACCCCGATACTCCCAGTGGCCGGCACCTGTGCCACGTTTCCTTGTGAGCATGTTGTGTGAGTTTTGAAGGAAAAGAGATTTATTTTTAACTGTTATTGTGAAATTTAAGACTACAGAAAGCCATACAAACCCAAAGCACAGCTTAATGAATTATTCTGACACACACCCTTATAACCACTCCCCCGATTTAACTCTACGTAAAGTGGGTAAAAACACAAGTTCATCCATAGCAGGGAAGACACAGCCTGGGAACGGCGTCCCAAAATTGCCCTCTTGGTGACTACCACAGAAGTCGAAGGCCACCTGCTCATTATCATGCCCTCTCCAAGAACAAATGGATATTTCCCCAGAATTAGGAACCTCCATTCAGGATGTATTTGTAAAATTCTTAATTAAAAATATCAATAAATACATAAGCATATAAATAATTTAATAAATAAGTCAATCAGGAGATTGAGCAGTATGAGTAAGGAGCACCTAGGAGCCAAGGATTGGGTTTTCTATGAGGAGAGGTCCTGGGCAAGTGGGCTGTCCTCACTCTGTGTCACCAGCATCTAGCACAACATGGAATAGGTGCTGTGTGTATATTTATATTGCAAGGAAACAGACTTTGCTTACTGAAAATTTCATCTAAGGTCAATTTTTCCAATAGCTAAACTGATGTGCTCTGTGAGTTGCCTCGGTGCCTTGGGAAGAAGCCATAACTCTCTAAACTTTATATTGCTTTCCAGTTAAAAAAAATAAACCCTTTTAAATGCATTACAGTATCATATTTAAGACTGAGAGCAGTACTGTGAGAAAGGCAGGGCAGGACAGAAGGACTTTACAAAGGTCACAGTGCGATGCATACCTGTAAGAAGAGGAAGTTCTTAGTGAACTATAAAACGGTTTCAGTACTACTGACCCTGCCAATCCCTGCTGGATTCCTGGTTTGTCTTGACAGTTTTATTGCCTTAGTTTTTACATAAGGACTCCTTTAGTTCCTTTGCCATACATTTATATGCAGTATGACTTGAATTTATAAAGGACAGAGCACTTAACTGGAAATTTGATTTAATAGGATAGAGTCAGCCTCTCTGTCATGGGCACTTTGGTAAACTGGGGCGAGAGAGCTGCCAATTTGCTACCATTTATTGAGCACCCTGGCTCTGTGGTTGGTGGTGGGAATACAAAGAATAGAAAATTAATAAGACAATTTTTGCTCTCAAGGGTTTATAACAATTAGGGAGAAAGATTTGGAGATAAATGAGTGTTTAATTTATTTGGACAGTAGGGGAACAGTCCTGAGCACACTTAGTTCTATTAGGAGTAGGGAGAGGGTAGAGCAAGTCTTCTCAAACACAGAACATCTGATTTTTTTAAATTATGGAAAAATATCAAATATTACAAAAGTAAAGAGAATAATATAATGAACTACTATGTATGCGTTACTCAGTTTTGATAGTTATCATCCCTTGGCCAATTTGTTCTATCTGAACCTCACTTTTTCTTTCCCTCCTTGGACTATTTTCAGGCAAATCATAAACAGTATATTATTTTACCCCAAATACTTTGCTATGTGTCTCTGAACAATACAGTCTATTTTTTATAACCACAAAATCATTATAATATCTTTAAAAATTAACAATTTCTTAACATCTAATCAGTGTTAAAAATTTCCCAATTTTCTTATAAATGTTTTATATAGTTCATTTCTTCAGGTCAGGATCCAAACAAGGTCCTCACATTGCATTTGGTCAAAATCTCTTAAATTCTTTTCTTTCCTTGCACTTTATATGTTGAAGATATTGATTGCTTGTCCTGTGGAGTTCCTCCACATTCTGCACTTTACTGATTGTACCCCTGTGGTGTTAACATGTTTCTCTACCCGTTTTCTTCTCATAAACTGATAATAGAACTAGAGATTTGATCATATTTAATAAAATACAGCCCATAATAAAAAGTTAATTGTTCAAAATCAGACCCAGAACTTTCATAGATGTTAGAATTGGCAGACAAGAACATGAAAACAGTTACTGTAACTGTATCCCAAATGTTCAAAAAGTTAAAGAGACACAAGAGATATAAAAAAAAAAATTGTAATTCTAGAGATGAAGACTATAATGTCTGAATAAAAATGCACTGGATAAGATTAATGGCGAATTAGACATTGCCAAAGAAAAGATTAGTGAACTTAAGTCATACCAATAGAAATTATCCAAAATGAAACATATGTAGGGGAATAAAGATTTAAAAGAATGAAACGATCATCACTGAGCTTTGGGACAATATCAAGTGGTCTAATATATATGTAAATGGGATCTCCAAAGGAGAGGGATAGGGACCAAAAATGTTTGGATAAATCATGGTCAAAAATTTCTGAAAAATTTTTTAAGTTTGTGTTTTAATCACCCAGTGCACATCACGACAAGTGAACTCCTAAGTCCCCATCATATATTTCACCCACCCCCAACCAAAAATTTCCAAAATTTATGAAAATTGTATACTCTAGATCTAAGAGTTTCAACATACCCTAAACACAAGAAACATAACGAAAGCCACATGAAGGTATATCATAATCGAATTGCTCAACATCAGTAACAAAGAGAAAAAAAGGCTTGTTATATACAAGAGGAACAAAGAAAGGATGACAGTAGATCTCTTGTTAGAAACAATGTAAGCAAGAAGATAGTGGAGCAACATCTTTAAAGTAACCAGAAAAACAAAAACACCTATCAATTTAGAATTCTACTCTCATCTAGAGTATCTTTTAAAAGCAAAGGCAAAATAAAGACTTTTTCAGATGTACGAAAGCTAAAAGAACTCATCATAGCAGACCTGCACTACAATAAATGCTAAAGAAAGTCCTCCATGCATAAAGAAAATGACATCAGATGGAATTATGGGTATACAAAAAAGAAGGAAGAATAAAAAGAGTAAATAGTAACTGCATGTATAAACATACTTAAAAATTTAAATTATGTATTATTTTAAAGAGTAAAAATCCCTTTAAAAGATAATGACTAAACAAAATAAAAACAATGTATTATGGTTATGATTGCCAGATAAAATACAGGATGCCCAGTTAAATTTGAATTTTAGATAAATGTTACTTTTTTAGTATAAGTGTCTCTAAATATTGCATGAAACATACGTATTTTATGAAGTTATTCATTATTTATCTGAAACATACATTTGGGTGTCCCATAGTTTTCTTTGCTAGATCTGGCAGCCCTAACTTTGAGGTTTATAACATAAATAAATAAAATACATGACCAATAAAGTTCAAAAAAGCCAGAAATAGGAGCGCCTGGGTGGTTCAGTGGTTAAACATCTGCCTTCGGCTCAGGTCATGATCCCAGGGTCTTGGGATCAAGTCCTGCATTGGGCTCCCTGTTGAACAGGGAGCCTCCTTCTCCCTCTGCCTGACACTCCCCCTGCTTGTGCATGCGCTCTGTCTCTCTGACAAATAAATAAATAAAATCTTTTTTAAAAAAGCCAGAAATGAAAGTACAGTGTTATAAATTTCTTATACTATACTTATACTTGAAGTGGTATAATTTCACTCGAAGGTAGATTTTGAAAAGTTAAAGATTTATACTATCAACCTTAAAGCAACCACTAAAATAGTAAGACAATAATAAAACAACAAAGGAGTTAAAACGTAAACAAAAAATTCAACTAACCCAAAAGAAGATGGAAAAAAAAGAAAAAGCCACAGAGAAGAGATTGGAAATATAGAAAATAATTAAGATGATAGGCTTAAACCAGACCATACCAATAATCTCAGCAAATGTAAATGGACCAAACACCCCCAATTAAAAGGCAGAAACTGGGTTAAAAAGATGACACAAGATACTGCTTAAGAGGAGTACACTTTAAATGCACAGACACAAATAGGTTAAAAACAAAAGAATAGAAAGAGATTTACTATGCAAATAAAAGAAAACTAGTCAAAAGAAAATATTTCAGATAAAGAATTTACAAGGAGTAAACAAAGTCATTTCATACTATAAAGGGGTCAATTCATCAAGACGACATAACAATTTTAAGTGTTTATGCATTTAATAATTCATGAAGGAAAAATAGGAGCAAGGAGAAATAGACAAATCTACCATCAATAGTTGTAAATTTCAATACCTTCCTCCCAATAATTGATAGGACAAATTGACCAAAAATCAGCAAAGATAGAGAAGACTTGAACACCACTATCAAGCAACTTCACCTCATTGACATTTGTAGGACACTCCTTCCAATAACAGAAGTCACATAGTTTCCAGTACACAAAATATTTATCGAGATAGACCAGATTTTGTGCCCTAAAACAAATCTCAGTAAGTTTAAAAGAATTCAAGTCATACAAAGTATGGTTCCTGACCAGAGTGGAATTATATTAGAAACCAATAATATGTCTAGAATTCAGTGTATTCCCTTCTTCTTCCCCTAACTCCCCTAACTCATCGCTTGTTCCTTTCTTGTCTTAGGTCAAGATCCCAATATCCACTCAGTTATTTAGGCCAGAAATTCTTAACACCTCTTGCTCCCTCATCTCTCTTATGGAGCAAATCTCCAAGTTTTGATTTTTCTTTCAAATTGTTTCTCAAATCTGGTTGCTCCTCTCTACTACTGCTTCCTCAGTTATGGGTAGCTCAGATGATCACCATGTCTCTTTGTGGGCATGTACTAGCCACCTAACTGGTCTCTTCCTCCCATCTTGTCCCTTTTAACTTACTCTCAACATGTGGCTGAACGTAGTGAACAATCTGTCACATTCTTATAGTTTCCCAGCACCTATTACATATAGCTTTCCTGTATTTGGGGAATCTCTACTGTGTTAGGAGTCCTGACTCTCAAATGGAAGCCAGAACTCACTTTCCCTGCATCTTTTGTAGCTAGGGGAGCATATGTGACCTAGGCTCACTCAGATGCACCACAAGATTTTAATTAGAGTGCAATGTGAAGAAGCAGGATATCAACAACAGAATAAGGTTGTTGGATATCTGTGCAAGAGACTCCAGAGATACTGTCTCCCCATAGGGGTAATGTGGTTATTCTGGGAAATCTGAAAAGTCTGAAGTTTGTGTTTGATTTTCTTTCTTTTCTTTTTGTTTACTCCTTCCCTCTTTCCTTCTCTCTTTCCTTCCTTCCATCCTTCCTTCTTTCCCACCTTTCTTCCTGTAACAGCTTTTTCAAGGCCTAATTCACATACCATATAATTCACCTACTTAAAATGTACAATTCGATGGTTTTTGGTATATTCACAGAGATGTATAAACATCATCAAAATCAATTTTAGAACATTTTCATCAACCCCAAAAGAAACCCCATACTGTTAAGCCACTCTCATTTCCACCCATCCTCACTCTTGGCCATAGGCAACCAAACTGATCTACTTTCCGTATTGATAAGTATTCTGGACATTTCATATAAATAGAATCGTATAACATGTGCCTTTTGTATCTGGTTTCTCTCATATATGTGGCATAACATTTTCAGGGTTCATCCATGTTGTACTGATGTGTGTATCAGTACTTTATTCCTTTTTATTGCTGAATAATATTCCATTGTATGGCCATCCTATAGTTCATTTATTCATTTACCTCCTAATGGCCATCTGGGTTGCTTCCCATTTTTGCTGTCACAAATAAGGCTACTATGAACACCCACATATAAGTCTTTGTACGGATATATGCCTTTGTATCTCTTGGTTATATATCTAGCAGTGGAATTGCTGAGTCATATGGTAACTCTGTGTATAAAGTGTTTGATTTTCTTTGTTTGAATGTTAATGAGCTAGTTTTTGTGAGAACCAGAATGTGGGAGAAGTTGACTCTTTATTTCATCATTTGAGTTTTTTAATGTACAAGGCAAACTTTTATATCCTGAAAGAAAAAAACCCAAACACACGTAGAGCTAATTTTGTTTAATAAATGTCAAATTTATCAAAGGTACTCCGTTTAAAAATCTAGTTTTTCTTAGACCTTTAACTTTAAACTTTATGGTTTTATTTATAAATGTATCCAATTATAACTTAAAATTAGCTTATAAATATGGTAGTTTAAGTTCCCTAAACATTTATTATTAACTCGATTAAATTCTTAGATTTTTCAAACTATAGCTACAAACGTAATATATTTGATTCTTTAAAGCACTTCAAACATTCAAAAAGCAAGCTTGTCATTCTAATAAACCAATATTCCTAAGCACTTAAACTCTATTTACAAACCTAATAACTCAGAAGTGATAGACTTAGTACCTCAGATTCTCTGAAAAATTCAAACACAGTTTACAAACATCATCAATTCAACTTTTACATGTCTCAAATTAAAATCCCCAATCTACTGTCAATTAAATCCCTTTAAACATTTAAAATTAAAATCACAAGTCTAAATTCAACATTTCAAGTATCCCACCTGTCAAATAAAATACATCCAAATTGCCAAGGGGATTAAAAAATAACTTATTCTAGAACTCAACACAAAAGGTGTTAAATCTTAGGTTTGAGTCACTTCTTCACTCTTATTTAGAGACTGTAAGATTGGCTGGTAAATTCAACAAAAGTGAGGAATCATAAGTAATAGTTCATGTACAGTTCAATATTTTCAGTTAAATGTTTAGAAGACACAAATGTTTAGTTTAGAATGTGGAAATATACTTCATTTTCCATACCCTTTCTTTGAGTATGAGCCTGTTTAATTAGAGTTCCAAAACATCTTTGTTGCGTAAACCACTCTCATTTAGCATCCTTCATGATTTTTAGTTTGGATTATGTTAAAATGGAGCAAAAACTTAAGCCACTTGCAAAGCAATGTAAATGTGGATTGATTTTTAGATTTTTAGATTTTCTTGCAATCTTTCATTAACTTAAACTTTCAGTTTAAGAATCCTTTTAGGGTTACCTGAGTGGCTCAGTGGGTTAAGTGTCTGCCTTCAGCTCAGGTCATGACCCCAGGGTCCTGTGATCCAGTCAGCATCAGGCTCCCTCCTCTGTGGGGAGCCTGCTTCTCCCTCTCCTTCTACCTCTCCCCCCTGCTCATGCTCTCTCTCTCTCCTGCTCTCTCTCAAATAAATCAATAAAATCTTTTTTTTTTTAAAGAATTTTTTTAGGAGTGCCTGGGTGGCTCAGTCATTTAAAGATCCAACTTGGGATTTTTGGCTCAAGTCATGAGTCCTGAAATGAAGCCTCATGTCTGGCTCTGTGCTCAGTGGGGAATCTGCTTGAGATTCTCTCTCTCCCCCACTCTCTCTAAAATTAATAAATAAATAAATACGAAAAAAAGAAAAGAATTTTTTTAGTAAGTTGCCATTCACTAGTCTTTCTAAAGCATAACCAAATTTTTATAGGAACAGTAACCCTTCCTTTCCATACTTAGATTGCATGGTCTTTTGTCATATTTAATTATATTAGGTAATTATAATAGCAAACACAACTAACATCTGTAGATTTGGAAACAGATGCAACTGATTTTTGGTATGTGTTGTGCTCAACTAGTGGGAGCAAAAAATACCAGTATACTAGAGAGGGACTAGCTGTAAGCGCTCAGCTGTAAGTGTCCTGGGTATCAAATGGTATATTTTACAGAGGGAATGGGGAATGTTGGTTAATCTAGTAATCAAATTAAGTGGAAGTTGGTTTTAAAAAGCTTCTTCCTCTTTCATGTTTTTTAAAATTAAGTTATAATTTACATACAATAAAATATATCCTTTTGAGTGTAGAGTGTACAGTCCAATGAGTTTTGACAAACACTTGCAAACATACAACCACCACTACCATGATCAAGGTAGAGAATATTTCTATAATCCCTCAAAATTCCCTTGTACTACTCCTTTGTACTCAATCCCTCCACACCTTTCCCCCAACCCCAGCTCCTGGAAGCCACTGATCTCTGTACAATTCTCTGGATATTCATCCAAGTTGTTGTGTGTATCATTAGTTTGTTCCTTTGTATTGCTGAGTACTATCCCATGTTATGGGTGTACCACAGTTTATTTGACTATTCACCTGTTGAAGGATATCTAGATTATTTCCAGTTCAGGGCCATTATGAAAAAAAGCCACTAGAAACATTTGTATACAGGTTTTTGTGTGAACATATTTTTCATTTATCTGAAAGTGATATGTCATTGTTGTTTAAATTTTCATTTCTCTAATGGTTAATAACATTGAACATTTTTCATGTACTTATTTATCACCTATATATTCTTTTTGGTGAAATGTCTGTTCATGTCTTTGGCCCATTTTCTAATTAGATTCTTTGTTTTCTCAGGCAGAGTTTGAGATTTCTGTATTTATTCTAGATACTAGTCTTTTGTCAAATACGTGGTTTGCAAGTATTTTCTCCCATTCTCTAGTTTGTGTTTTCATTCTCTTAATACAGTTTTTGCAAAGCAAAAGTTTCTAATTTTGATAAGGTCCAGTTTATAAATTTTTCCTTTTATGGATCATGTTTTGGTGTTAAGTCAAAGAACTATTTGCCTACTCCTAGATCCTGAAGATTTTCTACTATTTTTTATAAAAGTTTTACATTTTTACATTTTACGTTACAGCCATGATTCATTTGAGTTAATTTTTTTACAAAAATACATTAGGTTTACGTTGATTTCCTTCCTTCCTTCCTTTCCTTCCTTTCCTTCCTTTTCTTCCTTTCCTTCCTTTTCTTTGCCTTTGGATGTCCAATTGCTATAGAACCATTTGTTGAAATGGTTATCCTTCCTCTATTGGCTAGCTTTTGAATGGTTGTCAAAAATCAGTTCGGCATCCAATAGCAAGCAGTACTCTTGATCCCCAGATTGGGGTTTCTAATACCACTCGCTGGTAAAAGGAATAGGGCTCCTTAGAGAAATGGTTTATCCTAGAACTAGGGAAGAAAATATATAAGATGATCCAGGAGCATTTTGTAGTATCAGAAATAAGGAAGTGATTAAAGAAAAAGCAAAAACACACGAATGGGGCTATGTCAAATGTGCACAGAACCCCACTAGAAGAGCTCCTAATGACCAAGATTAGAACAACTTGAACAAAAAATAAATGGAGTAGAATTAGATTATAGTCCAGGTAAATAAATATCCATGAACCTATACTGAGTTACGTGATTGAACAATTAATAAATAGGAGAGAATAGATAAATCTCCCCCTCAGAATTCCAAATGATTGATGCAGATACTTTATTCTCAAGGAGAGGAACATAAATCCCTACTCCTTAGGTGCAGGCTGTGCATAGTGTCTTTCTTCCAAAGACTGTAGTCTGAAAATAGGGGGAAAGCACCTTTAGAATAGCGAAATCTGACAAACATTACCTCAGCCCAGCTCAACATCAAATCATAAATCATGTTGATAAATATTGACTCTTAAAATGATGTGATAAAAATGGCACGTTACTTCTGTAATCTTCCTTCCAATAACCCATCACTCCAGTTTTACCATGAGAAAAACATCAGACACATTCCGAAAGCAGGGCATCCTACAAAGTATATGACTAGTACTCCTCAAAGCTGTCAAGGTCACGAAAAAAGGAAAGTCTGAGAAGTTATCATAGATAAGAGGAGCCTAAGGAGACATGAAAACGAAAAACAAAGGGAATCTGAATACACTATGACTCTTAATTTTAACGTATCAATATTTATTGCTTAATTATAATAGATGTACTATACTAATATAAGATGTTAATAATGAGGGATACTGGATGCAATAAATGGGAACTTTTTGTGCTATCTGTTTAATATTTTTATAAATCAAAAACTGTGCTTAAAAATAAGTCTATTTTAAAAAATCATTTGGGCATATTTGTATGGCTCCGTTTCTGGGTTCCCTACTCGGTTCCATTGATTCATTTATCTCTTCCTTTGCCAATAACACACTGTTTTGATTACTATGTGGGATTGTCAGAGAGATAGCTATCTAGTGGACTTTAATAACTGGATGGATTTAGGGGCGCCTGGGTGGCTCGGTTGGTGAAGTGTCCAACTCTTGATCTTGGCTCAGGCCTTGATCTCAGGGTAGTGAGTTCAAGCCCTGTGTTGGGCTCCAAGCTGGGCATGGAGCCCACATTTAAAATAAATAAAATAATTGGGTGGGTTTTGCCCTATTTTTAATTGAGTTGTTTATTTTCTTATTATTGTGTTTAGAGAATGTGCCAGTGTACTAGAGAGAAGCCTACTGTCTGCAAGTATTCAGCGTGCCTTAGGACCAGTTGGAAGGTTTTATAGAAGGAATGGAGAAGGTTAGTTAATTTAATAATTTAAGTGAAAATTGATTACGAAAGCCTCTATTATTTTTATTTCTAGATTTCTTCCCAGAATGAAAAGGATGCTTACCCAACTGAGTTACCATTAGTTACTTGGAGAAGATGTGAGACTATTATATATTTATAGGTTTTTTAGCAGTTAGGGCACTGGGCCCTAGATCTAGGTTCACCATCCAGAATTATTCCTCCCGAACTACACTCTGACAGATTGGATCCCTTCTTATATAGTTGGGTTTTTTACCAAAAGAATCCTTAAATATATGCCTTTCAGCTGGAATTTATCTTGTTTCATTACTTAGTGAATTGCATAGTCCCTAGATATACCTAAGGTTATATCTTGACCCCTCACCCCTCTTTTCCCCCCAAACCTTTTCCAAACATTTTTGGATTTGGGTTGATAGGATTTTGCACCCACCTCCCTCCCCATCCCAACTAGTCTGCAACCGCCTAATGAAAGAGTTCTTGATGTTTTGGGATCCATAGACCCCTTTGGCAGTCTGATGAAGCCTATGGATCTCTTCCTAGAATAATGTTCTAAAATCTATTTCACAAAGGAAACCAATTATTGAAATATAGTTATCAAAATATTAAAACAAATGTGTAGTACATTTATATATGCTTCTTTGTTAACAGATTAAATATCCAGATCTCATGACAAATTTAATTACTATCATAATTTCACAGTAATGGTGAACAAAAATGATATTTCAAGATATTTGCAACAACCATAAAGATTATTATTTTGAAAATACCTATAAATTCTACTAGTGACAAAGTCATCAGTACTACTAAGACTGCTGTGGTTTATTGCCTCCATTTATAATCGAAGGAAATGCTACATTTTCAGTTACAGGTTAGTGAAAATAAAGATGCGATTTTTTCCCTCCGTCTGAGCTTATGGCGTAATGGAATTCCATTTCTGTACTGTGAGATTCTTCACGTTTTTCACATTTTTTAAAACTTGTCTCATCTATTACCATTTTCTGTTCATTTTTATTAATCCCTCTGGGACGAATATTAGAAGGAGATTGAAGGAAGTGAGGGAAATCGGTGACTACAGACTTGACTCCTGGAACAGATGCCTGTCACTCGGCCCATCCCCCTTCTGTTACTCCCACACTCAATGCTCTGCCTCCCAGGCCCAGCCAGCTGTTGCAAGCAGCTCCCCAACTGTGAAAACCAGCCAAAGTCACAAAGGGTGTGGAATCTGCATTGGTTTTTTGGATTTATCTGCAATATCTGCCCACAGCTAGCTGTTTTCTCTTCCTTGTGATCCTGACACTTGTCATGTTGGAAAAGTGTTTTGCTTCAGACATCCTGAATGAGGGCAGGTCCTTTGGAATGTGTGGGGATTCACATTGTGTCCCTGTTCCAACCTCTATAGATTCTTGAAGGCAAAGTAGAACCACACATTTAAAAATTATCAATAAAGCAGAATATTAAAGATTTGGTACAGAAAATGAGTGCTCCAGGATATAAACAATATATTCCCAGCATTGTGAAGCTAAACAATGAAGGCAATTATTTTACTAAAGTGGGGACAACTGGTTAGCCTCTGCAACATTCTTCTCTCTTCAGTTCCAGTGCCTGGAGACAGGCAGTATAGTGGGACTCTCAGTGTTGAGTACAAGAAGTGTTTTCTGCCTTTGGTGGCACTGCTGTTTTTACAGTGCCTTTCTTGCCCTGGGACTCTTGTTGATTTCTGCCGTAGAGGTCGAGGGCAGAGATGTTCTCGTTCTCTTGACAAGTTCCCAGGGGACTGGGAGTGGACTGGATTCTGGCCAGGGCCATTTATTCTTGAAGAAATTAGAAACCAGTGGGAGATTGCTCTGTTTATTCAGAAGGAGTGAGAAATAAACTAGCATGTGACAGGGCAAGAAAGTTTATCTTCATCTAGACAAACTTTTATTTTTATAAGTCTATAGAGGTGATAAAAATGAAGGCCTGGAGAGCAGGAATGGTTGGTAGTAAAATGAGAGAGAGAGAGAGAGAGAGTGTGTGTGTGTGTGTGAGAGAGAGAGAGAGAAAGGGAGAGAGAGAGGTTTCTATCCAGCAGAGGATATTTTCATGTAGAGTTAGGAATCTCCCCCCTTATTTTCTCCCACAGTTCTTTAAAAAAAAAAAAATTAAGAAAATTTAGAATTTTCCATGTAGCTGCCATCCAAATGGGACAAACATTCCAGATACCTGGAGGTAGAAGGAAGCACTAATGAGCCAACGGAGATGCCCCAAGGAGGAAGGTCCCCGTTAACCGTCTTTCTGGCCCAGAGAATGTGAAGCCACCCAGTCAGGTAAGAACTAATGTATCTCCTTCCTCTCTTTGCTGACAAGTCCTTACCAGGTGTGGGGAGAATAAAACGGCAGGTATTAAGTGGGCGAGGGAGACAGGTAGAGAGAGCAGACAGCAGAAGGCCCTTCTTTGAAGCTTTGCCTGCTGCCAGCTGCCAGGCCTGGGCTGATGGAGGGGGAGATTTACCACTAA
Source organism: Ursus maritimus (assembly GCF_017311325.1). Taxonomy (NCBI): domain Eukaryota; kingdom Metazoa; phylum Chordata; class Mammalia; order Carnivora; family Ursidae; genus Ursus; species Ursus maritimus. The sequence continues at coordinate 26,636,522 of NW_024424453.1, forward strand.
GTGAAGTTGTGAGTTTTGATTATCTCAGGGGATTATGCACTGTAATTGCTAAACCGAGACTGTGTGTGTGACTTAAAATGACTGTGGGACTTGTCCATTATTTAAGAGTGAGCAGAAAAGCCACAAGACTCACAGAGCTTTCGTTCAGGAGCAGGGAAGGTGACTTCCACTGAATTCGTGTTTGGAAACGGCGGGAGACAAAGCCAAGCTGAGTTTGACTGCCAGGAGTCATGCTTGCTCCATATACCACATGGAAAACATTTAACCAAACTTAAGATGCCCTTCATACTAAGGCAAACTATAATTTTAAATATTACCAGGAAAGAAAAAATTGCTATCTATGATACATCAAAATTAAGGCAAAAATCCATGATGAACAAAAAAGCCAATCTTAAATAAAGATGGGATCAGTACTACTGATTTCTTCCTCTTGCCTCAGGCTTCAATATGTCTTGGCATGGCACTGCCACTGATTTTATTTAAAATTTTGGTATTTTGCTCATCATGGCTTTTTGTCATTAATTTTGTCTTCAAAAATATTCATTAAGATATATTTATCTTGGTGTGCCTGGGTGGCTTAGTCGGATGAGCATCCCACTCTTGGTTTCGGCTCAAGTCATGATCTCAGGGTCCTGGGATCGAGCCCTGCTTCAGGCTCTGCACTCTGTGTGGAGTCTGCTTCGAGTTGTCTCTCTCTCTCTCCCTCTGTCTCTCTCATTCCCTCTACCCCTTGCCCTGCTCACACACATGTGCTCTCTTTCTCTCTCAAATGAATAAATAAATCTTTTTTAAAAAGTGTATATAGGGGCTCCTGGGTGGCTCAGTTGGTTACGCGGTTAAGTGTCTGCCTTTGCCTCAGGTCATGATTTTGGGGTCCTGGGATCAAGCCGAGGTCGGGAACCCTACTCAGCAGGGGAGTCTGCTTTTCTCTCCCTCTGCCCCTCCCCTCAGCCTCCCCCACTCCCTGCTCATGCTCCATGCTCTCTCTCTTTCTCTCTCAAAGAAATAAATAAAATCTTTAAAAACATAAAAAATAAAAAATGTATATATATATTTATCTTGATTTTTGAGGTTGTTTTAGCAGCCAATGAAAATATTCATCCCAGGCAAGTGCTTCACTCACCTCACCCACATCACACAGTTCCTTTGGGAGACAGAAATGGGAGTAGAGAGGGGGAATGTGATAGGCTGGTGACGGGTGGTAAGGAGGGCACGTATTGCGTGGTGCACTGGTGTTATACGCAAGTAATGAATCATGGAACTTTACATCAAAAACTAGGGATGTACTGTATGGTGACTAACAATATAATAAAAAATATTATTATAAATAAAAAAGAAATGGGAGTAGAGAAAAAAAGAATTAAGAAAGAGGAGGAGGAGAAGAAGAAGAAGCAAAGAAAACAAAGAAAGAAAGATCCTTTTGTTTATTTTCTTGTCCCTGTAATTGCAAATGGGAGAAATAGTTTGATAAATTTCCATAACAGGGATCTCTTTAAAGTTCTTGCTGGAAGAATATCAGAGATGGTCTGATGGATCACCAGCCTCAGATAACACTGACGAGGGGAGCTCTAATCTTGAGAAGACTCCAATTTACTGCCTGGATGACAAAAGTCCACAATAACTGGCTAAATTGGTGCTTTCAACACTGGCGATATTAAAGTATGAAGCAAAATTCTTGTTGTGTTTATTTCCTCATTTCTGCCATTTAAGGAAATTCCCTGTAGTACCAATGAAAACATAAAAGGAGATTTATGATACTGTGTGTAACGGTAATACCTGGTACACAGCTCTCTGCCATTTTCATCACCTCACTTAATTTTCATATTTCTCATTCAGTGCTCAAAACGACCACAGGGAGGGGGCAGGGAAGGTATCGCCCCATTTTATGGACAAGGCATCAGCCTCATTTTCCAGATGAGGCTGGCCCAAGTCACATGACAAACTGCTACAGAATGGAAACCAGAACGTTGATCTTTCTACTTCAAGGACAGTGTCTTCCCTGCACAGTGTTGTGTGCCACCGAAGACATGTGGAGACACTTTAAGTGGCCGCGTTTGAGGGATTGCAGCTATAATCTGAGCTGGTTAGCAGCTGATCTCCCTGAGGCTATATCCAGTCTCCTAATGCTGTTTCATATTAAACAGGTTTGAGAGTGAGTCACTTGGCTGGCACAAACCAGCGGAGCGATTGCTTCAGCCCTGCTTGGAAACTCTAAGTCCTTCCTTTGCCTGGGGGTAGCGAACTCAATGCAAACCTCAGCTATAATATTGCAGCAGCTCTGGGGCTGACTTTGTGTTTCACTTATATAATTTCAGGCTTCATTTAGCATTCATCCGTTTTCCCCTTCCATGCTTTCAAGATTTGGTACTGAGTTCTCTTATGCTAACGCCTCAGTCTACACATGTTTTCCTTTGTTAGGTGATACTGGAGTAGAAAAGAAGATATGTCCTGCCCAGGGAGCTCTCAGTCAAAAAAGGAAAAAGGAAGCCCTCAGTGAGTCCAAGCCGGCCACTGCCTGACAGACACTCCGGTGAGCATGGGAGGTGATAGAATTCTGATCAGTTCGCGGAGGGAATTTGGATTTTTTGCTTCTTCTCGTCCAGCACTGAGGCATAGGTTGCTCTTGGTCATTGATTTGGGAACTAAAAAAAAAATCCCCTCCTAAGCTCCAGCGGAGAGAACATCTGGCTATCCTTGAGCTAGGTGGCCTCTCTCTCATTTGCCATCCCATGCCTATGTAACTGTAGGACACAGCACTTGCAAGGTTTTATTGTGTTATTTTATGTTAAATGTCTGTTCTCCTGTTTGACTCTGAGCCCCTGGAGGGCAGGGACCATGTCTTATTTTGTAATCTCCAAAAAGTCGGGTCACCTTGTAAGCAGTTTTATCATTGTGTGGCATCCAAGAGTAAAACACAATTCCAATCACAAAGAAGTTCATAAAGTCTCCAAGAGACCATGGGCAGAAATTACAATCTCTCTCTCTCTCCCCATGCTATTCTGGCCTTTAATGATCCATCTCCCCAAGTCCACAAGTCCATTTATTGACCCACCTGCTCCCAATTTTCTCACCACCTCAACTCTGCCCTCTCTCACATGTTTTCTCTGTCTCTCCATTCTTCTCTCCTCCAGATCTCTGCTCTCTACTCCTCCAGTCATCTATGGCTCAATTCTTTATCATATGGTCTCCCTTGACGTCTTCCAGTTTTCTCTTCTACCCATTCTCCTGATGACCACAACGAGGCTCCACAAGTTTAATATGTGAGCTCCTTGCAGGGGCTAGGAGTGTTGGTAGAAGGACAGGAGGTAACTGTGAATACCTCTACATGAATATATTTGTCCTTGTCTCCTCAGCACTTAGCTCTGCATTTAGCACGTGTTAGGTTTTCAGTAAATGATCCATGAATAAATGAAGAACTAATAGCCTTTACCCAAATGTATCATCAGAGTGCCACACCTTTCAAAAGGAGACTGGCAGATCAATAGTTTTTGTCTTACAACATTTTGGTTCTTTTAAACCTGCAGGCAGAGGTGCGAGGCTCCATGTGGCCATCTTCCATCAGGGAGAGGGTAATTCCTCCCAAGCTCTCTTATGCCTGGGTACCCAGGTCACAGATGTCAGGTAGAAAGCCTTGTCCTTGTGTGTCTGCCAGGTGGATGGGCCTGCTTCATACCTTGATCCTGCCAGCCTGTTTCCTGAGGCTGGGCTTGTTCTCCTATCCTTCTTGTGCCTCAGTGAACAGAAGGCCTCAGTGAGTCTCATTTACCCAGAGCCCCTTGCCCTGTCGATCCAGTTCTTTTGAATGGCTCTTTCCCGTGACCCCTCAACCCCCGGCCTGTAACTGGGCTGAGTCTGTTACATTGGACTCAGATCTTTGTCTTTTGTTGTTGATCCCCTCTGGGTCCCCCTTTTCCCTCATCTCTAGCTTTTTTGCCCTCCATTCCTATTCTTTCTTACAATCTCCTAGCAACCATTTGCCTAACTCTTTATTGGATACAAACTCTGACAGTCGTGTTTTCGTAACATTCTTGGTATCAGCTTTAGAGAGCCATGGCTCAAAGCGGAGAAGGAAGAGGCAAAGTTGCCTGCCATCCCAACGGCAAGGCCTACCTGTTATGGCCAAGGCTTCCTGCAGAGATGTGATTTGAAGGTTAACATTAATACATTTTGGCAAGAATGTTGGATATAAATGGCTTTTTATAGTTTGATGTTAAGATATATTTCTAGGTTATGGTAAAAGAAGAAAAGTGATACAAGGTGGATGGAGAGTTAGGTTGAAATGGAGATAATTCCCTTGAGGACATTATGACAATTCTTTGAGAAGGCATTAGGATAGGGCTGACAGAAAACACACTCATTGGATAATAAAATTTTAAATTGTTCCCAGATAGGATCTTCTAAGTTCTACTGCTCCAATATTGCTTAAAATCTGACTGGGAGGTGATGTTAGCATCTGGGGGCTCTATCAGAATCCAAGTAGAGTTTCCCTATAGGCCTCTGACATGCTTTTGTTCAGACCTGTTAGTCATTAAATATTAGCCAGCACCTTAGGATAATCTTAGGATTATCTGGCTAATGTGAACACTAGAAGTGTTATTTTATTAATATTTATTTTATACAGAGCGTTGATCATTATTTTTATAGTGTTCATTTACAGATAAGCTTGCCTGTTCTCAGGTGTTGCCTTCTCTGGCTGGATCAGTGGAAGTGGTGAAATGCTGGTTTAATAAGCAGCACCTAAGGAGGTGAGATAGAGCAGATGGGAAATAGATTAGAACAAAATCGAGGAACCCATGGCTTAGCACTCTACATGACGGCAAAAAGTAGTTGTTTTCCTTAAAAGAGAGAACTAGAAAATGGTCTGGTAATGGTTTTTCATGGGATATTAGAGTTTAAGTTGGCAGAGTTGAAACAGTTGTGGGTAATGATTGCATTCAGGGCAAAGCCACAGGAGTGGCTGGTAAAGGGGAAGGAGATGGAGGTCACCTGCAGCTTTGGCAGGACTGGGGAGAAGAGTTTCACTGAGCTCCAGTGAATGTGGAACGAGTGATCAAGAGAAGGACAGATGAAAACCATGGGCACAACAAAGGGTGGAGAGTTTTGATAACTGAATGAAGAATAAGGGTTTGGGTGCGGTAATGTGGAGCCAGAAGAGTAACTAAGCCCCTCTTCCCATAGCCCTGGGGCATATGTGGAATGGAAGAATAAGCATCCTCAGCCCAGGGGGCTGCAGGAAAGGCAGGGTCCTTCAACAAGGGTCATGTTTCAGTTAAGGTAGGAGGAGAAAGGAGTCCAGTGTGTTCTTAGGTCATAGGGAAGGGTGTTTATCAATGGATGAGGGCTCCAGAAGGCCAGCAGCAAGGGTTGGGTTTTGGAAGGGAAAAGTAAGAGGCTGAGCCAAGGGGAAGATGGAGGTGATAGTACCAGGGAAAGACAGGCCATAAGAGAGGCTGGCATTCAGGGTGGACATGAACCATGCTAGTGGTGGAGAGGTCATAAGGCACCATTAACTAGTCTAGAGAGCCTGTCTGGGTCTCCAGCATAAGGGATTTCTAAGCCCCTGAGGAGTGGGTGCCAGGTGGTGTCTGAGGCTAGGTGCTGTCCACCCTATGGTCTAGTCAGCAACCAGAGGCCTCTGCCTGGAGCTGGAAAGTGAGACAACATGGCTGTAAGGTTGTTTTGTGCTTCAGCATGAGCCAGCCTCAAGTAAGGAAAGCAGATTGGTATACCTGGGGTAAGTACCAAGTAGACAGCTTTGAGCACTCCTGGTGACCTCTTCACCCAGGCCTTGGTTCTTACATGTTCTCAACATTGTGGCCCCTTGAGCGAGTTCTTATGGGTTCTTCCCAGACCTGGGTGCTTACTCTTGGAAAATGAAGCAGCTTGTCCTTCATTTGCTCTCTTTCAGGTAACAGACTGGTGCTCCCCCAGCTCTCTCTCTCTCTTTCTCTCTCTCTCCCTGAATTCCTCGCTCAAAGATATCTTTCTCCCTTCTCTCCAGGAGGAGGACAAACACAAAGCAGCTCTTTGTTTTGGACTTGAAAACTCAGTGTTTCTTTTCACCTAATTAGAAGGAAGTATTTTTCCATTCACTTCATTTCTTACTGGAATTTGCTAACTTGAGCTGAGTAGCTTAGTTTGCATGTAAGGTTTGTTCATTAATTAACAGCCTCCACTTCTTATCAGGACTTAATATCTAACTGAGCACTGGCTAAACCAGAAAGAGGGCTTGAAATTGCTGGTAGGTTCTGCTGTGATGGGAAAGGACCTTCAAGGTGGTGTAACAGCTCTGTTTCCTCTGCTGGAGGCGATTCTAAAGAGTTAGACCCTCCAAGGCTTGCAAACTGAAGTGTCTGGGGATCCTTGACAGAGATCAGGGATAGCCACCACTCAGCCCATTTCTCATAATGATTAAGTGAGACAAATGACTCAGGATTCTAAGAGAGAGAAAATATTCAAAAGATGTTGTTTTAAAATTTTTTTTTTCTAACAAGTCCTTTTTATTTTCTACTCTAGAAAACACATAATAATTGCTAGCTATTATCTCACTGGTTTCTCAGCTATCTGGTTGTGATAGGTAGAATTTTGGTTCCAAGGTTTTTGCTCCCTGATAATACTCTTGTGCTTATGCTATATTAATTGGCAAAAGAGGCTTTGCAGATGTAATTAAGGTTACTTATCAATTGACCATAAAATAGGGAGATTATGTGAGTGGATCCAGTGTAGTTACGTGAACCCTTCAAAGCTGAGGGCAGATGAAGAAGGCAGAGAGATTCTGAGTATGAGAATGATTTGATGCACCGTTGCTGGATCTGAGTTAGGGGGGACATGTGCAAGGACCAGAGAGAGGCCTTTTGGAGCTAAGGGCGGCTCCTAGCTGACAATCAGCAAGCAAGCAGAGACCTCAGTCCTACAACAGCAAAAAACCTGAATTTTGCCCAGGACTTGAATGAACTTGGAAGCAGATGCTTCTTCGGAGCCTCCAGAAAGGAAAGCAGCCCCACCCGCTCTTAGACTTGAGCCTGGTGAGACCCTAAACAGAGAACCCTGTTGACCTACGTTGTACCTGGACTTCTGACCCACAGAAACTGTGAGACAGTAAATATGGGTTCTAACCTTCAAAGTTTACAGTAATTTGTGGTAGTAATAGAATATGGTTACATGGGCTTTCTGTTTTTTGTCCAGCAGGTGTGAGCAGTAGAGACCCTCCTCTCAATGGATGAAGCAAGGGTCTTCATGGCAAGGTTCTGTGGGCAAACTTGGTCACTGTGTTCAAAGGGGTGAGGTGGCTTGGCCTCTTGTTTTATAATCTAGATCTGTGCAGTTCAGTATGGTAGCCACTAGCCACAGATGGCTTAAATTGAAATTTAAATATATTAAAATTAAATAAAATAAAAAATTCTGTTCCTCAGTTTATTAGCTACATTTTAAGTGTTCAACATCCGTATGTGACTAATGGCTACCAAATTGGAAAGCACAGACAGAATATTTCCTTTATTGCAGAAACTCCTATTGGATGGTTCTGGTTTAGATGAGTAACAGCAATGATATTTGATTGCAATTTTCTCATTTGGAGCACCGAGAGGTAGGATTCCCCTACTCTCTAGTAGAACTATTACAAAGCAGAATGTATGCAAATTTCTCCCATCTGAAGCAAGAAATGAATTTTGTGAAAACTTTCATGTCTCTACTTTCTTCCCTTATCACTTGTATAAATTTCTTCCTGGGGATAGAAAACCCTGGACTTGCAGTAGGACACTCTGGGAATACCAGAGACAGGGTATCAGGCCTCACATTTTTCTAGATGAAGGACAGGTTACAATGTGGTAAATGGCATGGGGAACCTGGATGGCTCAGTGGGTTAAGCATCTGCCTTCAGCTCAGGTCATGATCCCAAGGTCCTGAGATCGAGTCCCACACCGGGCTTCTTGCTCGGCAGGGATCTGCTTCCCCCTCTTCCTCTGTGCTCTCTCTCTCAAGTAAATAAATTTTTAAAAATCTAAAAAAAAAAAAAAAAAAAAAAAAAAAAAAAAAAGGTAAATGGCCAAGAAGTCCCCTGGCCCATGCTACAGGATTCTCCAAGTGTATCCTGCTACAGTAAGGCAAAGGTAGTTGCTGGGACAGTCCACTAAGGTTACCCCTGAACTAAACAAACCCAAATAGGCTATTAGACTTGACTGTTAGACTTGACTCTTCATGTTGGTTTTCAATGCCCCAAAGGGACACTAAACTACAAGAGTGAAAAGAGGCTTATTCTCTCATGAGACTGAAGCATTTAGCCTCTGGATCAGACTTCTGCCTCAGCCTCATAAAACAAAAATTGAACCATAAGGCTTCCTGGTCTAAGTCTCTTGTAGCTTGTAGACTAAAGCTTGCAGGTGAAGCACTTGCAGAGGTATGGCACAGACACAGGAAAGAGTTTGGCTTTGGGGTTAGAAGAGCCAAGTCTGACTCCTGCATCCATATTGTTGTGTTACCCTGAGCTAGTTAATGAAACCTCACAAGCCTTACTTTCTTCATTTGTGAAAACAATTGGAGGATAACAATCTCTGATTGTTCGGGTTGTTGCAGGGTTGTCGTGTGGATTAAAGGAGAGAGACGTACAGATTGTCTGGCACACTCAAGTTGCTCAGGGAACTAGCTAATGTTGTCACTTAGACATCTGTCAGCCCCCGGTTGTATTGGGAAAGACCAGTCACATATGTAGTCTTGTTGCCATTCTCACCTCAATCAGCACTCCTATGGCCATACCCTCAACCTGGTCATTTCAACAATTGCACTCCCCACAAAACAAAAACAAAAACAAAAACAAAAACAAACAAAAAACCCCCCAAAACCAAAAAACCAAAACAAAAACCAATTTCAAATGTCCCACTCCCTCACCTCTACCAAATATATTTCTTTGAACATCAGACACCCTTTTGATTCCTGCATGCCAACAATAGCTCTGATCGATTATTTCACTAAGATAGAAGCAGCCAGACAAGAACTTCCAGAGCTTCTACCATCACACCTATATACCTTCTGGCATAGACTCTGCCTTTCTTCCTGCTTATAGGTGAACTCTTTGTGCTTCTATGTAAGTCAGTCTCAACTGCCTCTGCACTGGATCCAGCCCCTCTTCCCTACTCTAGAATTTCATTCCTGCAATTGTTCATCTCTCCAGCATCATTAATTTTTTCCTTTTCACTGGATCATTTCCATTGCATCAGAAATGCTATAATATTTCTCATATGTAAGAAATCCTTCCTAGACCTCTGTCCTTCTTCAACTGGTAACTTTTTTTCTTTGCTCCCCTTTATTGTGTCCTCCACTGCTATTTTCCTATCTCCCTGAATTCTAATGCTGGAGCATCTCAGGGTTTAGTCTTCAGAACTCCACTCTTACATGTCTGTGCTTACCCCCGAGAGGACTGACAGACTTCCACGACTTTAAATACCTTCTGAATGCTGCAAAATTTCTATACTCTGCCTGGATCTCTCTCCTGAACTACAGACTGTTATATCTCCCTGCCTAGTGAACATCTCCACTGGATATCCAAAAGGCATCTTAAACTTTATATGTTCAAAAATGGACTGCTGGTTTTCAGTTCCCAGCCTCCAAATCTGCTCCTCCCTGACTCAGAAATGAAATTCCATTCTTCCATTTGCTCTTGCTAAAAATATTGGTTTTACCTTAATCCCTCTTTTCTTATCACATACCTTACCTTGTCCGTCATAAAGCAAAGGGAGAGGCACCTGGGTGGCTCAGTCAGTTAGGCATCTGACACTTGATCTCAGTTCAGGTCTTGATTTCAGGGTCATAACTTTAAGCCCCGCATTGGGCTCCATGCTGGGCATGGAGCAAGCAAAGGGAGATTGGAGGAGGGGAAGGTGGCAACAGAATAGGAGGACGCTAGACTCACCTCCTCCCACCAGTACAACTAGATAACTATCAAATCATCCTAAATATCCCCCAAATTAAAAAAACAACAACTGAAGACTGGCAGAACAAACTCCACAACTAAAGGTAGAGAAGAGGCCTCAATGAAGAAGGTGGACAATAATCTAAAGCAATATCCCAGTTGTGTAAACTAAGGTATAAGATTGGTATGGTTTACATATAGGCCAGACATGTCAGCTATGTTTTCTGATACGCCTATAGACCCTGCTGAATGGCTGCCCTTCACTCACCCATCACAACTCAACTTATGTAGAAGTGAGCAACTAAAAATAAAAAAACCAGATAATCATAAATATGCTAGTGACCCATTGCATATTCTGATACATTAAAAAAAAAAAAAAGAACTGGAAAAAAGCAAAGGGAGATCAAGAGTCCCAAAAAGCTATTTCTTTGAGGCCAGAGAAAAGTCCCAAGCTACCAAACAATATGCCTCTCTAGCGAACAGAATTATTTCATAACCTATGTGTATTCACCCTTAATTCAGCAAACATATTTGAAACATTTATCATGTTCCAGGCAACATTCTAGGAACCAGGGATATAGCAATAAACAAAAACAGGTAAAATTCGTGGTTTATTTTCTACTGGGGAAAGACAGAAAACTTGTCAGATGGTTAAGGAAAAATTCTTCAGGGTAGGGGAACAGAAAGTGATGGAAGGATGCTGTTTTAGATAGGGTGGTCACGGAAGCTTCCACAATAAGGTGACAGTTAAGCATAAACATTTAAGCATTGAGCACAGTGAGCCGTGCAGATATCTGGGAATAAATTATTCAGGTAGGAGAGGTATGTGCAGAGGTCCTGAGGCAAAGGTGATCTTGGATTGTTCCAGGAGCTGGAGAGAAGCCTCTGTAGTAACAGTGGAGTGAGTGATGTGGGCAGTGGTGGGAATTTAGATCAGAGAGCTGGGGTGAGATCATATAGGCCTAGCAACCCAAGAAAGGGATTTGGCGTTTTATTCCAACATGTAGGAAGTCAATGGAGGGTTTTGAGCTGAGGTACATCATGATCTGACTCACATTTTAAAAGGAGCAGTCTGACAGGTGGGTGAAGAATGGACTGTATCGGGGAGGGGGTGGACGCTGGGAGACTAGTTGGGGAGACTCTTCCATCAATGGTTACTGTGAAGATGGCAGGAAGTACAGGATTTGGAATTCATTTTGAACGTAGAGATGACAGGGTTTGCTAGGAACATGGTAGACGCACAATTTATATTTGTTGAATGAAGAGATACACAGAGTATTCTGGCTTGAGGCAGGACTTTTCCCTGGCCTAGATGAAATATTTCTCTCATTGACAGCCCCCACCCTCCTTTGTTCTTTTTCCATGCTCATTTTCAGCTGTCTGATGATTAACACTTTGTTCCACATCCCCTGACTCTAGGGAGGGGTGTCCTGAACATTGGACACTAGGGTCACTGGAAAATATCTACAACTCTAACTTAGTGAATTTGAATTCTGGATTATTTGTAATTCTCTTGTTGATTTTCCTCAATCTGACCATCTCTCTTTGTGTTGATAAAGTTGAACTCCAAATCTGAAAACGTGAGGCCCAAACTCTGGAACATAGTGGTCCTACGTGGTCCTTTCACTCTGTTGGGCCCGTTCTGAGCCATTAATTGGACTCTCTTTTTGAGAAGCTTTTCTCATCTTAGCAATTACAGGCTTCTTATTACTCTTCAAATTCATGTTGTTCAATTTCTAATATGTGGAATTAACATAATTGGGTAGGAACTCAGTCACCATTGTCAGAAGACTCACAGAGTTGTTCTTTACTCCCAGTTGTTCTTTACTGTCTTTTTCTTCAATTCCAAGGGCAACAATAATGCCCTACCAGGGCCAGGACTGTGATGAGGCAAGTGCAGTGCCTGGAGCACAACAGTTTAGGAAGCATTCACCTCAGGCCATATAAGTGCAGGGTGGCACCTGAGAATGGGGACCCTCCTGAAGTGCTGTGCTCTGGGCACCTCCACTGCCTCACCCTAGTCCTGGCCCTGATGTCTACAGAGAAACATTTTGGTTTATTAACCAGGCAGCTGTAACATCAAGAGCAGGACCTGTTCCCCGCTATTTGGCCATGACTGAGCAACAAAAAGCTGCCCTCTGAGAAATCAAATGGAATGGAAAGAAGCCATGTTCTCTGGGGAGCTCTGCCAATTTAGAAATTAAAACCAGTAGGAAAATGGTAGCAAACATTATGGAGGTCCGCTTCACCATCAACTCAACAAGCTACTGGCCTTCCATTTGTTGAGGGCTACCTGATCGCGTAATCATATATGTAGCATTTCTGTCATGTGTGCAATTCCTCAGATACAGCATTTAAAAAACATCTATTCTTCACTATCTTCTGTGCCTTGTTTTTACATATTACAAAAATTAACAAATTTTTACATATTACAAAAAAAGAACAAATAATGGCTGCAGTGTGAATGCTTTGGACAATCAGGTAAGGGCTTATTTTTAAGGCTGGGTTAACAAATTCCATTTCCAAAAAGAGCCCAAATTGACTGAGTGATTCTAAATTAGCTCTTTAGTTTTTGCCCTTAACCACTGATAATGCCACTATTAATTGCAATTACTTAGAGGCAACATTAATACGTGTGAAACAAGAACGGCGATAAAGACAGAAAGGAATAAATTACTTGTTGCAAGGCAGAATGACATTTTGACTGGCACAGAGATTTTTTTCTTTCACACACTTTGTGCTTTGACATTTCACTTGGCACAAACATTTCACAAATTCTTGACCTAATCTGATGTACTGTTGTTTAGCAATTGCTGACATGACACGTTTTAACCTCAAGCTCACTGGATTCCAAATGTTACCTTTTCCTGTCAATCAGGGTTGTATGACCTCCAAAAAACAGTCCAGGAAAAAGTCTATGTACCTAGGAGGTTAAGGATATTTTCCCAGAATGGAGAAAGAGAAAGTTGAAGTAGTAGTTGGGGAAGGGCCAGGAGAGGAGGTATCATCCAGGGCCATTGTGCAGTGGCAAGAGGACAGAAGACAGAGCCCTAGGGAACCCCAACATCTTGAGAGAGACAACATCCTCAAACACGAAATATCTAGGAATAAGCCTAACAAGACATAGGTGGGACACATATGACAAAAATGTAAAACTCAGGGATAGAAGAGATTTAAATAATTGAGAAATACATTATCTTTCTAAAATGGAAGGCTGTATTGTATAAAAATGTCATTTCTTCTCAAATCCCTTTTTAGGTATAACTTGACTCACTGCCTGTGGGTATTGGGAAGAGGTCGCATTCATATTAATCCCCAGATTTTGCTGGCTCATTTGCTTCTCTTGACATCTTCTGCCTCCCAGGTCTTTACTCAAGAACAAGCCAACTCACAATGCTCTGCTCTGTTCTCCTTTTTTAGGGTTGTAACAGAAATCCTGTCAGTTTCAAGTAATACAACAACTCCACCAACAGTGATTTAAATAATAAAGACATTTGTTTCTCATCATCATTCCAGTGGTAGGCAGTTCCAGGAGTGATGCACACTGGCTTTCTCAAAATCATCAAGGATTTTGAGAAAATCCTTGAGAAAATCATCAAGCCTAGGCTCTATGTTTCCATTTTTGCCATCCTGGGAAAATTTCTTGTTCTTAGACTGTTGCCTTCTGGATGCAAGTCAGAAGAACCATAGCTTCAAGCATAGTGTCCGCACATAACCATGTTCAAGGCAGGAGGAAGGAGCAGGGATGAAAGGGATGGTGTACTTCTTTTTTTTATTCTGGCAAGATACATTTTTCTACAACCACTCCCAGCCAACTTCCCCTTACATCTCATCATCCAAAGCTGGGTCGTATTGCCCACTTCTAGACCAATCACTGTCCAAGGGGGATTGCAACTGCATGATGGATTTTGATCAAACATGATTCATCCGTGGATGGGAGGAATTCATTCATTCTTCTGGCTGAAAACATGGCTGACAGAACAAAACTGTGGTTCTGTTAGCAATGGAGAAAGGGACATGGCTGTTGGTTAGGCAGCCAGCAGAATTTGCCCAAAGATGCAATACCCACAGGCATTTGAGAGAGGGCTCTCACAAGACCACTGCCCTGCTGGCTGCTCCAGACTTTCTTGATCTGTAAGGCACACTTACTCTCCCTAGCGGCTGCTCCTGGTCCTCAGAGTATTGAAGCTGCTCAGCGGCCTGCAACAAATAGGGGCAGAGTGGCTTTCTCAGCAATGTGCATCATGTTGCCTGCATCCCACAGCAGTAATCTTTGTGTCTGGTCTTGCCCAGGTGCTCACAGAAAGAGCTCCTGCAGCTCCTGCCTCTGTCTCCTCTTCCATGTGACTTTCTGGCAGTTCCTGCAGGGGAGCTCACTCAACATCCATTCTCATCTCCCTTCTCTCACCTCCATTCAGCAAGCTGGAGGCTAAATATCTTTTATAGCCTCCTTTGCTAAGAAAGGTAGTCATTTCTGTGACAGTTTTGGGTTCTGCTCTGTGAGCAGAAAATTGCTAGGGGTTCCTGGAAAAACCTTTGCTTTGCTGATAAAGGTCTTGGCTTCAGCTTTGATCACAGTGCTACAAGTTTAACATGATCCTAGTGGAAGTATTGATGGGATTATTCAGGGGGATGATAACAAAATAATTCTAGAGTTTACCTGGAAGAATACAGAAATAAGAATAGCTAGAATATTAGCTTTACTAGGGTAGGGATCCTATAAAAGCAATTTACTTTTTGTTTCTTCCAATTCTTTTATGCTTTGAAAAGACTTCCTGATTCTGAAATGCATTAAATATTTATCTTTTTTCTGTTTTTTCTGGTGCCTAGGTGGTGCAGTCGGTTAAGCATCAGACTCGTGGTTTCAGCTCAGGTCGTGATCTCAGGGTGATGAGATTGAGCCCCGAGTGGGGCTCTGCACTCAGTCCAGAGTTGGCTTGGCTTTCTCTCTCCCTCTCCCTCTGCCCCTCCCCCACTCCCTGTATGTGCACTCTCTCTCTGAAATAAATAAATACATCTTTAAAAAAACCCCAGGAAACTATGTATCAGAAATCACCATATGCAAACTTATGAGGCAAGCAATAAACTGGAAAGTCTCCCTGTTTCATCTGGTGACAGAGGAACATGGTATCAAAGAGTAGGGGTGAGAGCCAGTGTACTGGAGTGTGGGGTCTCCTTTATACCACAGGCTGTATTATCCCATTTATCATCATCATCATCATCTCCATTTTGCCAATGACTACATTAGGAAGTTATGGTTGCCCAAAATCAAGTGGGATGCACTGAACTCCCAATCCAGATGTCTCTGATGATAAAAAGTGAGTGTGTACTCTTTCTACCACACCCCACTGCTGATGAAATGTTAAATGAGAAAGGCTAACTTTCCAGCTGAATTAGACATAATCAGAGGAGTGGGGCAGAAGAGGGCGATTTGAAAAATATGGAGAGCAGGAGGGATATATAATAAAGGGGAAAGATGGAAATGCTACTTAACCAAACACAATGTCCAAATAGGGTCTAGGATCACAGGGGGTGAACAAGGAGGAAGGATAGACCCAAAATCCATGTTGCCTGTGACCTGGACCAAATTCCTGGTCACACATAGCCAAGACAGCATATGGTGGAAAGTGCACAGAACTTTAGAATTAGACAGATCTTTGTTTATCTCCTTTCATCACTTACTAATCACATGTCAAAATAAGGATAAAACCAAATCTTTAAGTAAGCCAACCACAGCCTCCATCAGATTGCCATTTTCTCTTCTCCAAGGATACTGAGGTTAGGGCTCTTGCGCCCAGTATTTGGCATACTGCTAGATTGTATTCTCAGACACCAATGGTATAGTCCTAGAACTATATTTAAAGATGTATGTGTAGCAGTGAAATTCGTTTGTTGCCAATGAGACCCCAGTAAGCATAATTTTTTTTTTAAAGATTTTATTTATTTATTTGACAGAGAGACAGCCAGCAAGAGAGGGAACACAAGCAGAGGGAGTGGGAGAGGAAGAAGCAGGCTGAAGAAGCAGGCTCCCAGCGGAAGAGCCCGATGCGGGGCTTGATCCCAGAATGCCAGAATCACGCCCTGAGCCGAAGGCAGACGCTTAACGACTGCGCCCCCCAGGCGCCCCCCAGTAAGCATAATTTAATTCAGGTTGCAAGTATCCACCCAAACTCGATGCACGAAATACTCCACACTGTTTTTTCCTAGCTTGTCATTGCATAAAGATTGCACAATTGCACCACAGCAATCCAGAGAACAATATTTTTTATAGGTATATTATATTTAAACAAAGTGTGTATCGACAAAGGTAAAACTCAATTAAATAAAAATGATTATGCTCACCATGGATAATTTCTATCAGTACTATTCATATGGCTGAATAATAAAACCCACAATGGAACAGTTCCATTTAAAACTAATGTTGCTCAATTTATGGCCAGCTTTTCAAAATCTTAACTTCAATCACTTTCTTACTTAACACAATTATAGCCATAAATAATTCGAATTGATTAAATTTGAAAATGAAAAATTCAATTTATGAAAGGTTATAAAGCACAGTAAAATGCAGCAAATTTCTATTTATAAGTATATATCCAATAGCACATGAAAATTAGCTTACATTGTTTGCAAAGAAATTCTTTTTTTCCAGTTTTATTGAAAAATAATTGACATACATCACTGTAGAAGTTTAAGGCATACAGCATGATGGCTTGATTTACATATCTTGTGAAATGATTACCACAATAAATAGAGTTAACATCCATCATCTCATATAGATACAATAAGAAGAAAAGAAAGAAGAAAAAAAATTCTCTTTGTGGTGAGAACTCTTAGGATTTACTCTTTTAACTTTTCTAAACATTATACAGCAGTGTTAGCGATAGTCATCATGTAAGTTACACCCCTAGTAATTACTTGTTTTACAATTGGAAGTTTGTATCTTTTGATAATCTTCTTCCATCCCTCCTCCCCCCATCCTCTGCCTCTGGTAACCAGAAGTCTGGTCTCTTTTTCTATGAATTTGTTTTGCTTTGTTTTTAGATTCCACATGTAAGTGAAAACATACAGTATTTGTCTTCCTCTATTTGACTTATTTCACTTAGGACAATGCCCTCAAGTTTCATCCTTGTTGTTACAAACGGTAGGATTTCCTTGTTTTTCTTTATGGATGAATAATATGCCACTGTGTGTATATATACCACCACTTCTTTATCCATTCATCCATGGATGGACACTTATATTGTTTTCATGTCTTGGCTATTGTAAATAATGCTGCTGTGAACATGGGGGTGCATATGCCTTTTTGAATTAGTGTTCTTGTTTGCTTTGGATATTTCCCAGAAATGAAATTGCTGGCATAAAATCATATGGCAGTTTGGTTTTTAGTTTTTCGAGGATCCTCCATACTGTTTTCATAGTGGCTGCACCAGTTTACAATCCCACGAACAGTGTACAAGGGTTTCCTTTTCTCCACATCCTTGCCAACACTTGTTATTTCTTATCTTTTTGTTGATAGCCATTCTAAGAGTTATGAAGTGATATCTCACTGTGGTTTTAATATGCATTTCCCTAATGACTAGTGATATTGAGCATCTTTTCTTTTTTTAAAGATTTTATTTATTTGTTTGAGGGGGGGAGGAGCAGAAGGGGAGAATCTCAAGCAGACTCTATGCAGAGCTTGGAACCCGACATGGGCTCCATCTCGTGACCCTGAGATCATGACCCAAGCCAAAATCAAGAGTCAGATGCTTAACCAGGTGCCCCAATATTGAGCATCTTTTCATGTACTTGTTGACCTTTTGTAGATCTTCAGAGGAATATTTCTTCAGGTCCACAAAGAAATTCTTAGTGCAAGTAATAAGATAATAAAACACCAAGTTATCAAACAGATCAATAGACAGAACTGAAGACTATCACAACAATTCTTTTCATAAGTAAAAACAACTGATATGGGAACGCCTGGGTGGCTTAGCTGGTGAAGCATCTGAATCTTGATTTCAGCTCAGGTCATGATCTCAGGGTCTTGAGATTGGGCCCTGTGTTGGGCTCCGTGCTGGACATGGAACCTGCTTAAGATTCTCCCTCTCCCTCTACCCCTTCCCCCTCACTCTCTTGCTCTCTCTCTCTCAAAAAATGACTGATATGAGAATTTATTTTACTTATCCTCTTCTGATATTTAATAATGAACATGAACACTCAATTAAAAATGGCCATATTCTTTCCCTAGTTTAGTATATTTGCTTATTATTTTACAATAGCTCTGAGCTATTGCTTTGATGTCTGTAAAAGCTATAATATTGCTACAAACCTTGAAATTAATTTAGAAAAATTTAATGTCCAATTTTTCAGTGCACAATTAAAGAAACAAGCAGGTTAAACTAATCGAAATGCCTTGGCGTAAATTTATTTAGAGTGTGGGAAAAGTATATTTTCATTTCAGATGGTTCTTAAACATTTATAATACCACATTTATATAAGAGACACACATATCAAGGCTGTTCCTAGGACATAGTAGGTGCTTAGAAAATATTTGTTGAATAAGTGATTGACACACTTTACCAAACAAATAAGCACATATTACCATGTCATAGACACACTTTCTCAAAATTATGGTTTTTTTAAGCATTAAAAAGCATTCAAATGATGTGTGGTGTATTTACTGGAGGGGGTCAGGTACAAAGTCCTCAGACAAATGTTCCTTCACATCTGTTTTGTTTGTTGCACAGCGTGTCGATTTTTAACTATCTTTTCCAGACCCCCTTCCATTTCTGCACCTGTGAACTTACACTCAAATATTATTGGAAAGGTTCCATCCTTCCTCTAGGGAAGCACCCTTTTCGCTTCTTATTTTGGAAAGAATCTCTGTTGGATTAGATGAGCTTGTACAATTTTCTCTGGCTTTTCAAAACTTCTTATAAAACTTCTTTCTTCTGGGCCCTCAGACCTGAAAGAACACTAGATACTGAATTTTACTTTCATTTCCAGTTTACTCTACTGCTTTTTAGTGGGTTGTAACATTTTGGTTTCCTACATTCATTTTAAGTCCCTCCCAAATCTATGTAATTTTGTCTCATGCCTCATTCCACATGTTTAGTGACTATCTAATCAATCCAATTGCATGTTTACATTATTACAGTTAAAAAGAGTTTCCTTTACTAGCCACACTGGTGTAACAGGTGTTCCTGTTTGAGGACATAGAAGGCATCAGGCTGGCAGGGAGTATCGTTGGGGAACACCAGGTCATTCTTGAGCAAAACAGGCTCCATGGTGGGGGGGCCTAGGGACGGGGTAGTATGAGCAGGGCTAGAGTGCCTGAGGATTCAGCCATGCAGAGCTCACACAAATTGCTTGAATAGAATTTACTCAAGACTTTTATTTTTGCCAGGGGCAGGGGGAGGGAGGGTGGCTGGGCATGGGAGGTGTCACAGAATGGAATACTTGGCTTCTGACTCTCAGCTTCTTGCCTCTTGAGGTTTTGGGAATACCCAAGTAAGTACCAGACAGTGCAATTCCACCCTACCTGGTCCACATGTTGTGGATGCTAGATTGTCTATCCATTTTCCCTGTCCTGATCCCAACAGGCCCATTGTTGGGTAGGAACCCATCTCTCCTCCCCTATTCTCCCACAACCTACTGCTCAAGGGAAGCCTGATCCCTGCTCGGTTCCAAGTCTGCGACTGACTGGTCTAATAGGACTCTCATCCCCTTTGTCAAAGATTGGGTAGCCAATGGGCATGAGACCCAATTCGAGCCAATGAAGTGTGAGGAGAGGTTTGCCAGGACTTCGAGGAGGGACTTCCTCAATTTCTAGGAGAGCTTCTGGCACAGCTGACTCTCTTCTAACAGCAGTTGTGACAGACGAGGTCAGACTGGGGGCAGCAATCTGACCTCTAGCCAAGGGGGAAACCAAAGCAGAGAGGAGGGCACTGCTAGAAGTCAGAGGAGGGGAATGCAACCCTACTTTTTAATCCATGATTCAGGAAGGCAGTGTTTGTCTTTTCTCCTACTTCCCTTCTCTCCATGGAGGGACTTCTAGAAATAATTGTAAAATATGTACAACATAAAAATTTGCCATTTTAACTATTGTAAGTGTTCAGTTCGGCAGCATGAAGTGCATCTGCGCTGTCGTGTGATCATTACTACTCTTCATCTCCAGGACTTTTCATCATCCCAAACTGAAGCTCTATACCTGTTAAACATGAAGAGGAACTTCTTTTTTTTTTTTATAATAATTTTTTATTATATTGTTAGTCACCATACAGTACATCCCTAGTTTTTGATGTAAAGTTCCATGATTCATTACTTGCATATAACACCCAGTGCACCATGCAATATGTGCCCTCCTTAATACCCATCACCGGCCTATCCCTGGCGATTCCAGGGTATGGGCTCTTGCTTCTTAGAGGAGGTCACAGTGTGTTTGAATGTCATACGCATAGCGGTGGCTTTCTCTCTGGCTTTTCCTTCCAGTTACATAGCAGGAGGGATGAGCTGTGTCAAGTCCTCCCTACATGGGGGAAGCCTGGAAGTCTTGGTCCCTCTACTTCTTTTTTCTGAGAAAGTACTGAGAGAGGACTGGTGGCTGGTTAGACAACCCTCCCCGCCGCCATCATTTGTTGTTAATCTGAACTTCAAATTTAACCTGTCTCCTATATTTTTATTTGCTAAATCTTGTATGCCTAGGTAAGGAGAATGCAGCCCATTGACTCTGGAGGCTTTGAAGGACCCCTGACAGCAGCTGTGGACACCAGTGCCTGGCAATAAGGATCAAGCAAGAAGCTGGCTAGAGTAGCATGGAGAGAGGATTGCGACACTCCATTTCCTCAAAATTCCAGTTGCTAGGATGGAACCTAAACTGTACCCCACATCCCACCTGACCTTAGATTGTGTGTGGCTGTTGAGGATGAGAATAGAGAGAGAGAATCCTGAACTGGTTGAGTATTAGCCCAAGAAGAGCTGAGAGAAAAAACCTGAAGGTGATTGAATGACCCTGGATCGGCAAGATGAAGCAGAAATGAGCACTCACGCACTAAGTTCAGTTACAGTGTAATAAGATCACATCTTCCACATCTGAGTGGGTGAGTGAAAATTTGTACCTGCTACAGGTAAAAGGTGGGGTTGGTGAGATTGTCTCGGAGGTCTCTTGTGTAGCAACAGCTTCGTAGCTGTAGAGATGAGGCTTGAGGCTCTTGAAGGATAAGTAAGACATGGATTAGGTGAGGATGGGAGCATTTCAGAAACCCCGCTTGAGTGCCTGGTTCTGGGAGACCCAGCAAATGGGCGTGGGTGGGAAGAGGTGCGAGGAATATCATGACCGTTGTGTGTGTAAGCTGTCCCTGTGTTCTAAGTTTGCTGCTTCTTAAACATTGGTGGTTGAGAACTTGCTACAGTTAATAATTATCAACAGTGAGAGGCAGTTGATTTGTTCTGATTAACCTGATTTAAGAGCTGTTTTCTTTTGTTTTTTAATTGTTGCAGTATATCGACATACAATAAGAACCGTTTTCTTTTTTTTTTTTAGATTTTATTTACTTATTTGTCACAGAGAGAGAGTGAGAGAGAGAGAGCACAAAGTAGGGGGAGCAGCAGGCGAGGGAGAAGCAGTTTCCCTGGTATCATGACCTGAGCCAAAGGCAGACGTCCAACTGACTGAGCCACCCAGGTGTCCCAATAAGAGCTGTTTTCTTAAGGGAACTATGAAAGGATTTTCTAGGGAATGAACTGGTGAACAAGCGCATTTTAACAGGGAGAGTCACAAAGGACGCAGAAAGTCTGAAAGCCAAGAGAATTGTTGCAGGGTGCACCATGTTTAGCTTTCTGCCTAATCAAGCAATTCACGCCGCAGGCACAGTGGGTTCTGTCTGCTTGCAGAGAGGGTGACAGGCTTGGTTGGGTCTCCCCCAACTCTGCAGAGGAGATCTGGGGCCAAGGGCGCAGCTTTGTGCTCTGCCTGGCAGCTCCAGGCTCATCAACAGCAAGAGAGCACAGCAGTGGCGGGCGCTGGCAGAAGCAGGAGCCCGCAGGGCTGTTCCCGCCCAGTGAGGAAGAGGTGAGTCATGGAGTTGGTGACCAACTCCCTTCAGGGGAACCTCGTGGGCTGACACAGGGAGCAGGGGCGAATTGTCAGTCCGGAGCACACAGGCAAGCAGGATGTAGCCGACACCCACTAGTATATATCAGTACTATTGATCAATAGTCACACCTATAGATTTATATATGAAGGAGTGAGTGCTGGCGGTAGAAGAACGCTGCCACATATATATCTTTACTGGCTTTGAAGGACCTTATAAAATACATGGAAGGCTAAGAGTAGAGGTGGGCAGAAGCTATAAACATGTCACCCTCCATTTTAAAGTTACCACTTGTGAAGAATAATGAGGAATGAAAATTGAAGTATTGGTTACTCCCACTGTTAACTAGCAGGCTTTGGTTTTTAGATTGTGGCTTTTGATACCAGCCCTTCTGGCAGAGATTACTGAGTGTGCTGCATAAATCTGGGAAGACTTGTTTGACAGGAAACACCTACCTAAGTGAGAGATTCCACCCCAAATTGGAAGGAGTGGGGAGAAATAAAACCATGAAACCAGGTATCATTGAGGATAACCATAGTACTAAAGGAATATGAAAACAGAGACATTTTCAGGTGGAAGCATCAAGTGAATGGGTTAGAAGCAGTGTCCACAGGCTTCGAGATCTGTACACTATAGACCAGGTACAGGATCTGAGAAACAAAATATAGTCAACATTTTTAGACTGTGAGGTGAACATAATCCCATGGAGATGGGGTGCAATGGGAACTAATGTCTGGCCCAGGCCTGTCATACCCGTGAGAAAAGTGTCAGGAAGGCTAAAGCTCAGAACAAGCCAAAGCTTGTGGTTGGAAAAAAAAAAGGCCAAAGACAAGCAAAAGTTTTTTTAAAAAGCTGTGTTTGGGGCAAGAAGAGGATGGAAGGTGCAGGCCTGCTGTTTGGGAAATTTAGTGCAATGTCTGTAGATGATAAAGACCACGGGAGAATGACACTGAGTGTAGCTTCTGTCTCCTCCAACAAAAGAATGCTTTTCAAAATCCATAGAGCTCAACTAATACACAGAGGAGAAGGAAAGATAGGGGAAGCATTCCAGCCTCCAAATACTTACCTGCCAGGGATGTGCTTGCTGAAGAATTGTTGTTAGCTAATTGGGTACAAAAATGAAGAACGGTGAGGAGAAGAGATCTTTACACAAAGGGATTAGAGTACTTATTTTAGAAGATCCCCTTTATGTGAGCTATTCCCCTCCCAGCATTCCAGGGGTATCTGCTAGGCTTAATGGGCGGCCTTGCCCTGCCACCTGCAAACCCTCTTAATGCCAGGTTACAGAGAAAAGGCATAAGAAAGTTAAGCCTGCAGATTACAGATCAAGGTCAAAAGTCTTGCCGACTTCTCATTCTCAAAGGTAGGTGCATGGGGCAGAAAAGGTGGAAGGGCAATAGGAGGTCCTCTGGCGCTGGGGATAGGGGAGGAAGCGACCATGTCATTCTCTGCTAAGCTGACACCTGTTCTCAGCAGGTGAGTTAATCACTAATCTCTTAAAATAGCAGCTTGTTCCCTAAGCATTCTGGATTCCTAGTAAAAACGGCTCTTCAATGATTTCTTTTAAAGAGTCATAACTAGTCATAGCATGAAATATTGGGAAAATATTTTGGATAGCATGAAGAATTTAAAAGTCAACTTTAACCTCTTTTTCTAGAGATAGCCTCTGTTAGCATTTTCTTTTATAACATGTTACTTTTCTCTGATAATAGCAGGGCGTACATAGGATAAAAATTTGGAATATAAAGAAAAGCTTAAAGAATAAAATGAAAACCGCTTGTAATGTCACCACTGCTGATATTTTGATATCTTTCCTTCCAGTCTTTTTTCTTTGCATACACACATGTACATACATATGTAGGTACATTTTTAATAAAATGAATCATGCTGTACATGCAGTTTTGTATCCTATTTTTTACACTTGAAAATTACAACCTGAGCATTTTCCTTATCATTAAGTGCTGTTTAAGAGTATGATTATAATTGCCATCTGCTATTTCACTGTGCTGCAGTGCATCTAACCATTACTTGGCTTGTTTCCAGTTCCTCAGCATTTGAAAATAATGCCATTATAAACATCCTTGTATGAAAATCTTCACCTAGAATCCATTTCTCAAGGTGGAATTACTAGGTCAGAAACCAGGGATGTTTTTGAGGCTCTCAATACATAATGCTACCTTGTCGTCCATGAAGGTGCTGTCACTTCGCTTTCCCCATCCCCCACCCCAAGGGGCACGTGACCACCCATATCTTGTTGACTTCTCTTAGATTTGCAATTTCTGTCAGATGCTTCAAGGTCTCCCTGCTTTGTGCAATCCCATCGCACCACTGCCATCTTGTGTTCTCCCTCTGTGGCTTTTCTAGGGAGAGAAGACATTCTGGTCCTTGGAATATTTGAAATGCTCTCCCTATGTTTCTCTAAAGACTTTTCCTGCTCCATAGCTATTTTTGTTTGTTTTGAGATGGTATGTATTTCCCTCAGTTTGGCCAGCTGGGTAACTCCTACCTGTCCTTCTGGACCCAGCTCAGACCTTGCCTCCTCTGCAAAGCTTCCTTTGACATTCCCAGTGGGGTTTAGGAGCCTCTCATCTATACTCCCCTCAGTCCTTCCCATGTCAAAGCACTTGTCACAGTGTGCCATGTGCTCAGCTGTCTCCCCTCAGATGTGAGCTCCCTGCAGGTAGGCACATGACTTTTTTTTCTTATTTTAATTCAATTAGCCAACATATAGATCATCATTAGTTTCAGATGCAGAGTTCAGTAATTCATCAGTTGCATATAACACCCAGTGCTCATCACAATGTGTGCCCTCCTTAATACCCATTACCCGGTTACCCCAACCCCCCATCACCCCTTCAGTAACCCTCAGTTTCTTTCCCATAGTTAAGAGTCTCTTGGGGCGCCTGGGTGGCAGCGTTGTTAAGCCTCTGCCTACGGCTCAGGGCGTGATCCCGGTGTTATGGGATCGAGCCCCACATCAGGCTCCTCCGCTATGAGCCTGCTTCTTCCTCTCCCACTCCCCCTGCTTGTGTTCCCTCTCTCGCTGTCTCTATCTCTGTCAGATAAATAAATAAATAAATCTTTAAAAAAAAAAAAAAAGAGTCTCTCATGGTTTATCTCCCTCTCTGATTTCTTCCCGTTCTGTTTTTCCCTCTCTTCCTCTATGATCCTCTGCGCTCTTATTATCCCTCATATAACTGAATCCATATGATAATTGTCTTTCTTTGATTGACTTATTTCACTCAGCATAATACCCTCCAGTTCCATCCACGTTGATGTAAATGGTAAGAGTTCATCCTTTCTGATGGTTGAGTAATACTCCATTGTATAAATACACCACATCTTCTCTATCCATTCATCCATTGATGGGACATCTTGGTTCTTTCCACAGTTTGGCTATTGTAGACACTGCTGATATAAACACTGGGGTGCAGGTGCCCCTTTGGATCACTACATTTGTATCTTTGGGGTAAATACCTAGTAGGGCACATGTCTTTTTTCACTGTATTTTCAGTGCCTGACACTGCATCTGGCAGGTATGGATATTTTATAGACACTGAATAAATGCTTACCTTATTTAAAAAAACCTTGAAGACTAATCTTTATTTCCATACCCTGTATTCTATCCCACTCTGCTTAAATATTTACTAAGAGTTTTTCTGATTATATAAAGATCTAGTGGTTGAGATATAAGTGACACATAATATTGTATAAGTTTAAGGTGTATGACATGATGACTTGATATACATATATATTGTGAAATAATTACCACAACAAGGTTAGTTAACACATCTGTCACTTCACATAGCTGTCTTTTATGTGTGTGTGTTTGTGGGGAGAACTTTTAAGATCTACTCTCTCACCAACTTTCAAGTAGATAGTACAGTCTGTTAATTATAGTTACCAAGCTGTACATGAGATCCTCAGGACTTATTCATCTTATAATGGGAAGTTTTTACCCTTTGACCAACATCTCCCCATTTCCTCTAACCTCCCCCTCCCCAGCCCTGACAACCACCATTCTATTCTCTATTTCTATGAGTCCAGCTTTTCTGGATTTCACACATAAGTGAGATCATACTGTATTTGTCTTTCTCATTCTGATTTCACTTAGCTCAAAGTCCTCAAGTTTCATCCATGTTGTTGCAAATGACAGGGATTTCTTTTTTACGGCTGAATAATATTCCATTGTATATACCTACTACATTTTCTTTATTCATCCATCAGTGGACTCTTAGGTTATTACCATATCTTAGTTATTGTAAATAATGCTGCAATGAACACTAGAGAACGGATATCTCTTTGAGATAGTGATTTTATTTCCTTCAGATATATACTCAGAAGTGGGATTGCTGGATCATATGGTAGTTCTATTTACAGTGTTTTAAAGAAACTCCATACTGTTTTCTACAGTGGTTATACTAGTTTATGTTCCATCAATAATGCACAAGGGTTTCCTTTTCTCCACATTTTTGCCAACACTTGTTATTTCTTGTCTTTTTGATGATAGCCATTCTAATAGGTATGAGGTGATACCTCACTGTGATTTTAATTTGCATTCCCCTGATGATGACTGATGTTGAGCACCTTTTCATGTAGCCATTGGCCATCTGTATGTCTTCTTTGGAAAAATGTCTATTCTGGTCCTTTGCCCATTTTAAAATTGGATTATTATTATTATTTTTGCTATTGAGTTGTAGGTGCTCCTTGTATATTTTGGATATTAACCCCCTTATCAGATACATGATTCACAATTATCTTCTCCCATTCTGTAGATTGCCTTTTCATTATGTTGATCAACCATTTCTTTTGCTGTGCAGAAGTGTTTCAGTTTGATGTAGTCCCACTTGCCTATTTTTGCTTTTATTGTTTGTGTTTTATGTGTCATATACAAAAAAAACATCGCTGAAACCAATGTCAGGGAATTTTTTCTTTACGTTTTCTCCTAGGAGTTTCATAGTCTCAGGTCTTACGTTTAAGTTTTTAATTCATTTCAAGTTAACTTTTGTCAGTGGAGTAATATAGGGGTCTAGTTTCATTCTTTTGAACGTGATTATCCAGTTTTCCTAGTGCCATTTATTGAAGAGACCATCTTTTTCACATTGAGTATTCTTGGCTCCCTTGTCAAATATTAGTTGATTGTACATGCATGGGTTTATTTCTGGGCTCTCAATTCTGTTCCATCAGTCTACGTGTCTGATTTTATGCTAAAACCATATGATTTTGATGACTGAGTATAACACTGAGGTATAGTTTGAAATCAGGAAGTGTGATACCTCCAGATTTATTCTTCTTTCTCAAGATTGCTTTAGATATTAGGGTCTTTTGTGATTCCATACAAATTTTGGAATCATTTTTTCAATTTCTTTAAAAAACGCAATTAGAATTTTGATAGGGATTGCACTGAATCTATGGATGGGTTTGGATACTGTATTGGTTACTGTATTGGTTTGGGTACCTTGCATTGAATCTATAGATGGTAATCCTTGCTTGAGAACCTAGAGTTGATTTGAGACACCCCCCCCCCAAAGAAAAGGAAGAGGAGAAGGAAAATGAATGAGGAAATGAGAGGGAGGAGAAATAGATCAGAATACAAATTATAATTTACATTTCCATATGATTTTTAGTTCACAGTGTTCTGTCATACACTTGTGGCAACTCTAAGCTCCTGCCTGAAAAAGATGAACCTTCATGCCAGATGCTGTGATGGCACTCTGTATCATCTTCCAGAGTACCTCTCACAATTACTGGCATATATTTATTAGTGATCACTAATCTATCCCCAATACCTAGCACACTGCTCAGTGCATTGCAGCTATTTAGTAATTGTTTATGAACTCTGAGAAGCCTTATCATCTACATCTTATAGATATATCATTAGAGAGTTGACATTTCAATCTAGGGAACTGGATTCCAAGTTTGTTGCTCTTTCCAGTAAACATCAGCTAATATAGTGCACTTTTTTTCTTTCATGGGAAAAATATGAAAGTGGGAAAAAAATGGAAGGGGAGAATAACTGAGAGAAAGAAGAAAGGGAAGAGGGGAAGAAGAAATCATAGAGATGGAGAGAAGTGGTTTGAAATTGATACCTTGATGAGGAAGTGAGGATAAATACAGACTCACCAAAGATGGACTTTGCTGAGCAGGACTGCCCGACCCCCAGGAGTGGAAGTGTGGTAAGGTGGACCACAACTACAATTTCCATGCTGGATTCATACACATGCACAAATGATCAAGTGTGTGCTGCCTGTGTTCTTACTAGACTACGTACCGCAGCAAGCAGTCTGCTAAGGGACAGGAAAACCAAAGGCCAAGGTTTAGTCAGGAAAACAATATTGGACATCATCACTACCTTGAAAGCTCGTTCCAATTCTCCTATTGATAAGCAGTATCTCTGTTAGGACGAAGGGAGACCAGACTAGTAGGTAACATGGAACAGGATTAAGTAACCAAGTACAGATCTGAGCTCCTAGGGCTGGATTTGGAAGCAGCAAGTGATATGGGTAAGGCTCATCCCTCTAATATATTTCTTGTATGGCAGAATGGGCCACCAGCAGGACTGTGGCTTCCACTCGCTGTGTTTCAGGGCCCCAGTATAGGTGAGACAGAACCCAACAATTGGGTATTAGGAGATGGTCTCACATTTGCTTCTTTTAAGGCAGACAGGGAGATCTTGTGACTGCTTATCCCCAGGTACACTGTCCTCCCCGTAGCAGGGTACCTCTGGTGGAGATCACCTTGCATTTACTCATGTGCCTCCAAAGCTTCTCATTTTCCACATTAGCCATGATGTACAAGAGGTCGTGAAACACTGCCCTAGCCAAGACTCTCGTAGGGAGGGAGGATTAAGTGTGAATATGGACATGTCTCTGTCTGGGAAACTTCTCATTACCTAGTCCTGAGATTTATTAAAAGAGGCAGATAGATCTAGTCAAGTTCACTGGGCAGCCCCTCTGCAGGTACAAGAGATTAATGGCTTTCAAATCTGTTAGGCCAGTGATTCTTCAAATTTAATGATAAGAGTCTCCTGGCAGGCACATCAAAACAGTTTCCTGGGCCCTTCCCCTGAGATTGGAATTCAGTAGTTTGGACTAGGGCTCACGCGTGCATTTTTGATGAGCTCCTAGGTGATGCAATGCTGCTGGTCCGAGCCCCCTACTTTGAAGTTACTCCAGAAAAAGACGGGAAAAAAGCAGGGGGAGGAGAGGTGGAGATAACAGACTACCAGACTCTCTAGGGTGTTCACTCGTGTATGGGATAATCTTGTGTGTGTGTGTGTGTGTGTGTGTGTGTGTGTGTGTGTGCGCGGGGAAGGGTTGTTTGGTCTTTGCATGCTCTGGTTCTTGCTCTCCCCTCCACAATGAGGAAACTAGTTCCTTGGAGTTTAGGGAGGCAGAAAATGGAGGCCAGTGGATGGATAGAGAACTGGAGAGCTGAGAGGGGAGAGAGAAGGAGGAAGCACAGGAAACTCAGGACCTAGTGATGGAAAAGTTTTCCAGGCAGTTTGGGGTGGGGGGGCCCATGTGAGAGCAGCTGTGGGGCATGAGTGAAATAGATGGGAGAGGAAAGAGAATTTCTTTGAGTGCCATGGCCCTCAAGGTGCCAGGGTATAAATGGAGACCGTGCAAATGTATCTGTGAAATGCAAGAAAGAACTCAAGTTATTGTGAAATTAATTTTTGACTGCTGGGTGGCATGTGTCTTAGGATATGAAGCTGCTGTGTCTTCGGCTTCACTATGGTTACGGTAGCATGATAGTTCTGATATATCATATGCGGGAGACTGGGGGGCCCAGGGCCCAGTGGGTCCCTCGTCCTGATTAAGTCCCTTCCTTGTTTCTCACTGGGCCAACTGTTGCAATGGTTCTCTGCTGATATTCTGCCTTGAAGCCTGGTCCCTGTAATCCCTCCACACACAGCCATTAGGCTAATAAGCCTAAACTAGAACTCTGAGAGCAACAGCTGACCTGCAGTGACTTCTGCCCCAGAGCCCTAGTTTTAGAACAGGCTTCCATTTCCCCTCCTAGCCTCTGAAGAGATTATTACAGGTTCCACTGACTGTTGATTTTAACCAAAATACCTTTCAAGGCAGTCAAGACCTCAGACTCCTCATTTCTATGGATGCTTCCAATATCCTTTCCAGCCACATGTACTTCACATTCCACACCTTTGTTCCCTGGACATTTACTTATAGTTTTCCATCTCCATGCTTTTGCACATGCTATTCCTGCCAGCTGGAATGTGTTCCTTACCCTCTGCTTGGTAAGGTAGGGATTTTTAGTATATTCTTAGCTACATTCTTCAAGGTGTAGCTCAAATGCCTTGTCTTTCAGGAATCTTCTCTGATCATCTCCAATCATCTGTCCCACTACGAATCTTTCTTTGTACTTTCCTGTACTCCACTTATATTGTGGATGCCTATGTAGTCTCGTCTGTCCCCCTCAACCTGTGTCATCCAAAATGGTGGCCACTAGCCACGTGTGGTATTTAAATTAATTAAAATGAAATGAAATACAAAGTTCAGTTTCTCAGCGTCACTAGCCACATTCAAGTGCTCAGTAGCCCACGTAGCTAGTGGTTAGTGTATTGGACAGCACAGACAAAGAACCTTCCACCATCACAGAAAGCTCTATTGGACAATGATGGGACCATATGTCATTCACTCCATCTCATGTTTATTGAAAAAAAATTAGTTGCATTGAATCAATTAAAATTTTATTGGTCGTTTTGTATTGATTTGCCAACCAGCACTGGAGCTTCATGTTTTCAGCTTTTAAAAAGGCTTGCTTTCTCTTTTGAGGATGGGCTATGTTCTGTTGAAATGAAGCCCTGTCTCCCCTTTCTGTGGGTTGCCTTCATTTCAGAGCCTTTCTGAGAGTTGTTTGGTGCATGTCTTCCTCTGAGATGTGGCCTGGGTCACTTCCCATGCTTAACCCTTGAACAGCATTCGTTAGTAATGAGGCGTCTGCCTTGGAGGGAAGAGCAGAGTGCTGTAACCCTTAGGGTTATGCTACCACACAGGAGAGGCTGCCTCTCCTAGACAGACCCTCACGCCTGCAGGGGGCAAGAGACATGGACACAAGGACACCTGTGACAATCAGCAATGGTATTTTGAGCGATCCTTTCTCATTAACTTCTTTCAAGACTGTTTGTGGAAGAGGCTTCCCGGAAGGCACCACAAGGCCAGAGTGACCACAAGAGGGCACCAACGCACCTTAAACAGCCTTTACCTCCCCAAACCTCTGGAACATTTCCTTGCAATGCAAGGGCAGGACACAACGAACACACATCAGATGAGAAAGGAATAAGAAAAAAAAAAGAAAAAAAATTCATCACGTTGTTCTGTCTAACTGGAAGGCCTGCTTACCATATATTTATGCATCAGGACCTCCTTAAATATAGGAATCACAAGAACGTTAGACAATAATAGGCAGACAAGAGATTAGATTGAAAATACTTCAAATAAGAATGTGAATAGGTCAGTAGACTTTAAAACAGAATAAACCGCACTTCGAAGCAAGGTAGCTATGGAAACATTACTGAAATCATTCTGTTACTTCATGGCTGCGGTGGTTTCTGCAACCAGAAAATGCTGTCAAGGGAGGACAGAATATTATTTTCTTTTTTCTCTCCAGTTATATTGAGAAATAATTGACATATAAGTTTAAGGCATACAGCATGATGGTTTCATTTACATATATTGTGAAATGGTTCTTATAATTTTCTTATAAATAATACAACAGAGGATCTTATATGGAAAGTTGCAAGAAATTAGATTTCAGAGGTAGAGATGTTTCGATAAAAACACCAACAGCTTTAATTTGGTTTCTGATAACTTAGCTCTGGGTTTGCAGTTGTTAAATTTTTCTCTATTTCTGTTTTCTGTTGCAGAAAGAGAGCTGGTGAGAGATTTGTTTCCATGTCTCTGGTTATATTATATACACGCAAATGTACGCACATTAAGCATGGCTGATAGAAGTCACCTTCACCCCTGGTATGACTCATGTGAGGGCAAGTGACCTATATGTAGCACTTGGACAAGGGGTTTACTTTTTTATAGTGGGTAGGCCTGAAGCTATGCTTCCTAAAGCCACTGGGTTCTGCCACTGACTCTCCAAGACCCTAGAGCATCTGTACATGCCCTCTAGCTTCCAGGCAAACCGCAGTCAGCACATAAAGGTTCCATGGCTCTTCGCTGACCACGCCCATCATATAGGTGGAGGTGTGGGGAAACAAAGTAGGTTGATATAAGAGGGTTAAGTATTTGGTAAGGAGGGTAAATGTGGTAAGATACGGTTAGTAAGGAGCCCAACATGCCTCTATCCTGTCCTGATGAGCACCTCTTCTCTCCAGAGTTTCAAGGGAGCTGTATATAAAAGGAACACTAATAAATTGGGAATCAAATACGCAATATGGCAATGTAGTAAGCTCTAGTAGGAGACCACATTTTCCATGTGACTGAGGTCTCAAGACAAAGAGGTGGGATTTCCTAGCTTCACTTGAACCTAAAAATTAGAATATTACTTCTACCAGCCTGGCCACAAAGAGAAAGGAAGTCAGAGAGGTAGGAGCGTGTAGCAATATACAGAGCGGGCCATGACTTAATGGCATGTGTGGAGAAAGAAGAAAGGAAAAGAGCAGAGGAGCCCCGCATAATTATTTAAAAAGACAGTGGTCAATATCCTGGGGGAGGGGTAGGGATTTTGTACAGTCCGACTTGTCTTAGGGAAAGAGATCTCAGGTTCCTCCTTAGAAGTGGATTGAATAACTTCAGTGAGCATCAGAATTACCTAGAGGCCTTATTGAAACACAAGTTGCTGGGTACCACCCCAGAGTTTCTGATTCAGTAGGTTTGGAGTAGGGCTGAAGAATCTATTAACAAATTACTGGGGATCCTGATGTCTCTGGTTCAGGGACCATGCTTTGAAAGCCATGGCTCTAGAGCATTGTAAGTGGTTTAGGTAAAGTACCAACAATGTGGGTATAATATGGATTTAATTCTGTCCCTGAAACAGAAACCTAACAAACGGCTTATTACTTAAAAAAAATTATAATTCACACATCATACAATTTCTCCATTTCGAGTACATAATTCAATGGTTTTTAGTATGTTCACAGTATGCGTACCTCTGTTAGATAACTTTCATCACCCCGAAAAGGAACCTGTACTTATTAGCAATCACTCCCCATTCTTCCACACTCCTCCAGCCATAGGCAACCACTGAACACTGTCTTTTTTTTTTTTTAAGATTGATTTATTTATTTTAGAGAGAGAGCACAAGAGTGGAGAGGGCCAGAGGGAGAGGGAGAGAGAGACAGACAGACAGACAGACACCCTACTGAGCATGAAGTCCAATGCAGGGCTTGATCCCATGACCCTGAGACCATGACCCAAGCCCGAAATCAAGAATCAGACATCCAGGGATGCCTGGGTGGCTCAGTCAGTTAAACATCTGCCTTCGGCTCAGGTCATAATCCTGGGGTTCTAGGATTGAGTCCCGCATCTGGCTCCCTGGAGCCTGGTTCTCCCTCTGTCTGCAGCTCGCCCTGCTTGTGCCCTCTCTCTCTGACAAATAAATAAATAAAATCTTAAAAAAAAAAAAAGAATCAGATGTCCAATGACTGAGCCACCCAGTCACTCCACTTTCTGTCTTTATAGATTTGCCTATTTTGTACATTTCATGTAAATGGAATCACATAATATGTGGTCTTTTATGGCAGGCTTCTTTCACTTAGTATAATGTTTTGAAATTTCATCCATGTTGTAGCATACACCAGTACTTTATTCCTTTATATTGCCTAGTAATATTTCACTGTATGTTTACAATCCGTATTTTATTTACCCACTCATTAGTTAATTGATGTTTGGGTTGTTTCTACTTTTTGGCTATTATAAATAATGCTGCTATGAACATTCATGTACAAGTTTTTGTGTGGGTATATGATTTCATCTTTCCTAGGTCTATACCTAGGAATGGATTTGCTGGGTTATAGGATAACTCTATATTTAGCATTTTGAGGAATTTCCAAAGTGTTTTCCAAATGGCTAAAATTTTATACTTTACATGCCCGTCAGCAGTGAGGGTCCAATTTCTCCATATCCTCACCGACCCTTGTCTTTTGATTATAGCTATCCTACTGGGCCTTAAGTGGTATCTCACATTGTTTTGATTTGTATTTTCCTGATGGCTAGTAATGTTGAGAATCTTTTTTGTGCTTATTAGCTATTTGTATATCTTCTTTGGAGAAACGTCTCTTCTTATCCTTAGACCATTTTAAAATTGGATTGTTAGCCTTTTTATTATTGAGTTGTAGGAGTTCTTTATATTCTAGATGTAAGTTCTTTATCACAGTTATGACTTAACATTTCTCTCATTATGTGTGGGTTTTCTTTTCACTTTCTTGATGGTGTCTTTTTTTTTTTAAGATTTTTTTCATTTATTTGAGAGCGAGAGAGTGGAGAGAGCACAAGAGAGAGACAAGGCAGGGGGCAGAGGGAGAGGGAGACTTGATCCCAGGACCTCAGGATCATGACCTGAGCCGAAGGCAGATGCTTAATCCACTGAGCCACCCAGATGCTCTGATGGTATCTTTTGAAAAACAAAGGTTTTTAAATTTCGATAAAGTCTGATTTGCCCATTTTTAATTTTAGCAATTTGCTTTTGGTGTAACATCTAAAAAACCAATGCTTAATCCAATGTCACAAAGATTTACTTCCATGTTTTCTTCTAACAGTTTTATAGTTTTAGCTCTTATGTTTATGCCTATGATTAATTTTAAGTTAATTTTTGCATATGGTGTGAGGAAAGGGTCCAGCTTCATTCTTTTGCATATGGATGTCCAGTCATCATCCATTATTTAAAAAAAAAAACAACAAATAAAAAATTAGAGCAAAGAAAAAGTTCCTGTTTGGTGTGAACTTTTAAAATATTAATGTGGTTTGTACAGTATTTATTTTTATGGCTTTGCTCATACGTGATCAGATGTACTTATTCATCTAGTAAATACTTACAGAGCATCTGCTTTGTCCCAAACATGTCTAAGTTGCTGGTGATATGGCAATAAATAAAGCAAAGTCTTTACCTATAAGCAGCCTATGTGCTCGTGAGGAAGATGGGTATAAACAAATAAATGATCGGTGGTAGTGATAAGTATTATGAAGAAAATGCAGAGTAAGAGGGTAGAAGTTGGGGTGCCAGAGTGGCTCAGGCAATTAAGTGGCCAACTCTTGATTTCAGCTTGGGTCACGATGTCAGGGTCGTGGGATCGAGCCCCACATCGGGCTCCATGATGGGTGGGGAGTCTGCTTGGGGTTCTCTCTCTCCCTTTCCCATAGCCCTTCCCCCAGCTCACACTTGCTCACTCTCTCTCTCTCTCTCTCTTAAATAAATAAATAAATAAATAAGATCTTTTTAAGAAAAGAGGGAAGAAGTTATGTGGGAGTTAGGGAGAGAATGCTATTTTATATTGAGTAGGAAATTTGGGGAATGCCTCTCTAAAGTGGCCGCATTTATTCAGTGATCCTAAAGTAAGGGAGCAAGCCATGTAAATATCTGGAGGAAGTGTTCCAGGCAGAGGGAAGAGAAAATGCAAATGTCATGGAGCAAGAATATTCTTGGAATTTTCTTAGAAGAGTAAACAAGGCAGTGAGGCTAGAGTGTGATAAATGAGGGGGAAATGGGTAGAAAATAATGTTGGAGAGGTAGTCAGGGACTAGGCCCCTGAGAAAACCAGACTGCCCAAGAATTGTCTGATCTTTTGCCTGACAAAGCATTTTGAGTTACCAGATTTGCATTGGCCTTGAACAAAAGTCAATACCATTCTTTCTCCCTCTTTGAATCTAGTACCTGCCTCAAAACTTTTAGTAAACAGGTTAATAATAAAGAATACAAATATATGAACATAATTCTAAGGCATAGATTTACTTGAAAATAAACAAAAATCAAAGTAATTCAAAGGAAAAAGTAATTCAAAAAAGAAACTTTCCCTATTTTGTTTTCCTATGTGATTTCCATTACCCAAACCTTCCCCCTTTCTTAGTTTAAGGTCTGTGACCAGGTCTGCTGGTTGCCCACCAAAAATCTCCTCTTTTCTCCAATTTAGTAATAGGAAGACCTGCTCAGCCACAGACTCCCTTTTCTCAAATTCCCTTACAGTAGCTGGGCTCATGTGACCAGTTTTCACCAATGGAATATGAGTGGAAGCAATGTGTATCACTTCTGAGCTGTGGCCTTTAAGAGGCAGGTAGACCTTTTTTAGCTCTTTCCTTTTCACCAGCTGAATGCAGAGACTGCAGGGGATGATGGGGCCCTAGAGGATAGTGTAGCCACAAATTGAAGGAGACTGGGTCCCTGAATCAGTATATGATGAAGAGCTTCCCGCTGATTCAGAAAAGCTTGCCTTGAATAATTATGTGGGCAAATTAATATTTCTTTTTGTGTTTGAGCTATTACATTTGTGAATATGTTTGTGACAGCAATTTAGCCTACTGTAACTAATATAAACTCAACTTGGACAAAAACAAAAAATAAACTACTTGGAAAGCTAGATCAAAGGGAACTAGGATTGAGAACAAGTTCAGATTAGGATCTGAGAAAGAGGCATCTGGACAGAGGAGGTTCATGATCAAATGGTTTCCTCTCTCTGGCTGTACGCACTAAGATTGTGTGGGAAAAGAGCTTTTCATCTTTGCTGTGCCCTTGGCAGTGGAGGTGAAGGGGTGGTGTGGGTGGTGGTGAAAGTGTGGCAGCAGTAATGGGGCAGGGAATAACTCTTGAATATGTCTTCAGGACCACCAGAACAAGTTGGCAGAAATGACGCCTGACCTGGGGAGGGTCACTGGGCCCTGAGTATGTCTATCATCTCTGTTCAGCCGATGAGCTGCAGACCTCTCCACAGACCATAAGCAGGAACTTATTGATTCAATAGAACTCTGACTTTTTTCTTTTAAAGATTTACTTACTTATTTTAAAGAGGGAGAGAGAGAGCGAGAGTGCATGAGTTAAGGGAGGGGGAGAGAGAGGATGAGAGAACATCAAGCAGACTCCCTGCTGAGCCTGGAGCCTAACTTGGGGCTCTATCCCATGACTCTGAGATCATGACCTAAGCCGATATCAAGACTTGGCCACTTAACTGACTGAGGCACCCAGGTGTCCCTGACTACTACTAATTCTTCTTCTAATTCTCCTTCTTCTTCTCCTTCTTCTTCTTCTTCTTCTTCTTCTTCTTCTTCTTCTTCCTCTTCCTCTTCCTCTTCCTCTTCTTCTTCTTCTTCATTCTTCTTCTTCTCCTTCTCCTTCTTCTTCTTTAAGATTTTTATTTATTTATTTGTCAGAGAGAGAGAGAGAGTGAGCACAAGCGGGGGGAGTGGCAGGAAGAGGTAGAAGCGGCAGGCTCCCTGCTGAGCAAGGAGCCTGATGTGGGACTTGATCCCAGGACCCTGGGATCATGACCTGAGGCAAAGGCAGATGCTTAGCTGACTGAGCCACCTAGGTGTCCCCTGACTTCTTTTTTTTTTTAACTGAAAGAATAAAGATCTTTATTAGGCACTGTAAGTATCATTCAATAATCTTCAAATTCATCGCATGAAAATCTAGCCACAATCAATCAAGCTTAATAGTTCATTCTGGCACGATTCATGGGTTAGGGTGAAACTCCCATCAACTTACATTACATTAAGACATTGAGATACCTACTGAGCTCTCGAGGTCAGGGAATAAAGAGCTACACCTCATTTCCAATTACTAGTGAGCACTCCAACTATTTATGGAAGAAGAGATCATTTGTATGAGGCAAGGAGAATTCTGGGCTGATGGCACTGGCCATAAGGTCACATGGTCACTAGTGAATCTCTTTGCTGAGGAAAGTAGATGAAGGCACATTAACTTTGGGTAAGTCGAGTAAGTAGGAGGTATGGTGAATTTAGGTGAGTGCAGTAAATGGTGCTGGCCAAATTTTGTCAAGTGATTTGGTGATTTAAGGATGAGAAATCTGCCTGTAGCCACACCTGGATTTTCTATTCCTTTTGTTTCTTTTTCCTTAAAATTTTTAAAGGCAAAAATTGAAAAACTTTTCACTTTTATCTCAGCTGGGCCAAGAGAAAAATTACTTATTAAAGTTTAAGCCAAGACAGGTGGGAAGAGCAAACTGCCACAGGAAGCAATTGTGATGCTCTAAGAGGTCATCTCTCTTAGAGGAGTGAGGGGCTGGGATAAATGAAGACAGGTGTCTTTCCTGGGAGGGCATTAGGATAGAGATGGTTGGTCCTCCTTTCCTCCTGGAATTTTTCTTCACAAATTTCCATGTGTGTGTGTATGTGTGTGGTTGTTAACTTTTTATTTGCAAATAATTTTAAACCTATACTATAGTTACAAGAACAAGAATAGAACATAGAACATCCATGTATTCACCTACTGTTAACATCTTGTTGAATTTGCTTTATCATTTGTGTGTGCTTGTGCACTAACACATACATACACATGCATAATTTTTTCTGAACAATTTAAATGATATTGTATACATCATTGCCTTTACCTCTAAGTACCTCGGTGTATATTTCCTAAGACTAAAAATAGCCTATTTTAAAAAAAATTTTTTTATTATGTTATGTTAGTCACCATAAAAATAGCCTATTGACCACAATACAATTGATTTACATTACAGTGCAATTCACAACACAATTTAACATTATGCAGTTGTTGGAGCTAATCTAGCTTCGATATTCTAATATTTTTAATTGACCCAATAATGTTCTTTATAGCATTTTCCCCCCTTTCAGTGATGGGTCCAGTCTAGGATCAGGCATGACATTTAGTTATTATTTCGCCTTTTTAGTCACTTTTAACTTGGAACATATCTATAGCCTTTCTTTTTCTTTGAAGACATTGGTATTTTTTTTTCAAAATTTTGTTTCAATTCAAGTTAGTTTGTAGAGAGTGTAGTATTAGTTTCAGAGGTAGAATTTAGGTGAGTGATTCATCAGTTGCATGTAACACCTAGTGCTCATTACATCATGTGCCCTCCTTAATGCTCATCACCTAGTCACCCCATCCCCCCACCCCACTCCCCTCCAGGGGCCCTCAGTTTGCTTCCTGTACTTAAGAGTCTCTTATGGCTTGACTCCCTCTCTGTTGAAGACATTGATATTTTTGAAGAATTCAGTACTTAAAAAAAAATGTTTTTCATTTTGGATTTGTCTGATGTTTCCTGATAGTTAGGTTCAGTTATGCATTCCAGGTATAACCCACAGCTAGTACTACATCTGGAGGCCTCTTTTTGGTGATGCTAATTTTGTTCACCCCCCTTTAAGGAGACCCTTTAAGACCATGAAGATATTATGCTCCCCATCAGTATTCCCCTCCAGATTTAGCAACCATTGATGATTCTTGCTTGAACCAATCTTTGCCCTGATGGTTACAAAATGATGACTTCCCAACTCCAGTAATCCCCAAATTTACCAGTTGGCATTTGGCTTTCTCTGTGATTTTGATTCTGTTATAAGAGCAACTTTCCTCATAGAACTCAGGAAGAACTGATTCCCATAATGTACAAATTTGAATTCTATTTTTGTACATAGGAATAGGATGTTTTACTCTTATATCTGACAACCTGCTAAAATAAGATATCATAGAAAAACTTCTCAATCTTGGCTTAAAAACATTATATTCTGTTGAAATATTGTGTAGGTAGAAGGAAGATTGTGAATGAGTTGGGAGGTCTTTAGCACCTAGTAAAGAAACAACCGGGGGCACCTGGGTGGCTCAGGCGGTTAAGTGTCTGCCTTTGGCTCAGGTTGCGACCTTGGGGTTCCGGGATGGAGTCCTACTTTGGGATCCCAGCTCAGTGGGGAGCCTGCTTCTCCCACTCCCTCTGCCTGCCGCTCCCCCTGCTTGTGCTCTCTCTCTCTCAAATGAATAAATAAAATCTTAAAAAAGAAAAAAAAAAAAGAAACAACCAAGTAAGAAAATAAACAGTTGACTACCATGGACAGAAAGGCTGGTTGAAGAAGGCTTTCCCCTTTGTGTTACATTACCTCCTTCTTACGTGAAAAGGAGAAAAGCTACTGTGTGTATGTGTGTGTGCGTGTGTGTGTTCCGCACCGTGTATACTACGTGGGTTGAATCTAATTCCTCTTCTTGGCTGTTGGCAAATGGTGCAGAGTGGAAGGTCAGCCTCTCATGAGAAGAACAGAGCGATTAGACAGCGAGACTGTTAATTAGAATGCGAAGACTGCAGTGGGGCACTTTCTTACTGATAAGCTGTGTGAAGGTAGCTAAAATTGGGAAAAGCTGGAGAGACACCATGTGGAATATTTTTGGTGCCAAAATCTCTAATACCCTGAAGGAAAAAAAAGCCAAGTGTCAACCCAAAGAGGATTTAAAGTCTAAGGAAAGACGGTGAATTTGAGTTTAAGCTGTGAGTGAGTGCCAAGACTGGATTAAGTGGTGAATGATGACCACTAACGGTAGTAACGAGGTATACACATTTCTTTTAATCTTGCTCTAAATGCTGTAATCAATTTTTATCTATAATAATTTGAGATGAATTGTTATGCTTTGTTAACTTAATGAAGTATTCTATTTCTATAGGAAAAGCATGGAGGCGTGGAAAAGCATGCTAACTTCTCTTTCTCTTGTGGGAAACCTCTTGTTCCAACCTACAGTCACACCAAGGCCACGTCTACCCCAGGAGCAGCCAGCAAAAATGGTAGTCATAGTTATGAGGGGGAAGAGTCCATATGTGCAAGGTCCAAAACCCAAACCTACAAAAAGGTAGCAAGCAAGTTTTTCAGAGGAATGAGAGACAGTGAGAGGAGCCATAAAGGTGCCCAGAGCCCGTGGAGACAGAAATTCTGCCCTGCATCCCTGATAGATGGATGGAGCTTGAGTCAGGGAGATGACTTTTGGCCTAGACATCAACCGAAAGTTGATGAGACCTTGAACACACCAGCTTCTTTGTCTAGATGCTTCTTATCCACACCATAGGGCCAAATGCTACCATTTCCAAACTTCTTCTATCCCATTACTGCTCTTGCTGATGTTACATGGTCTAAACTATTAAGGACCGGGATGGACGGGGGCCCTGTTAAGAGAGTTTTCCCCTTAGTGTCAGGAAATGGTAAAATGATTTCCAGAAGAGATGCCTTGGAAACTTGATATACATTGCAAAGGGAAAAGGCAAACCCCTTCCTAATTAAAAAGAAAGATGTTTGGAGGACAGGCAGGGACATGCAAGTGTATGGCGAAAGTACTAGAAACAATAGCATTGGGGGTGAATCACAGCCCCTCATTTCCTAGCTCCTTGCTCGGGGTATTAGTTACCTAAACCCCTGACCATCGGTTTTGTCATTCTCATCACAGGCGTTAAAAGTACTTACCGCTTGGTGTTGCAAGGAATAATTTAATAATTTATATTTAATAATTTATGTACATCTCTTGGTATGAAGCTTGAAACACAGTGAGCATTAAGTAAGTGGTAGCCAGTGTTGGTGGCTATTATCATCAGGCCTAACTTATGGTGCCGGATACGAAAACACTTGTGCAATCTGCCTCCTGCCCGCCTACTTATCTTGTCTCCTGCCATTCACTCATTCCTTCATCCCTATAGTATATATTCACCATGAACATGCACCAGACTCCAGCCAGGCCTGTGCCCGTTTCTTCTCCCCTTTCTCACCTTTGTTCTTACCATGCTTCCGAACAGATGCCCCTTCCCATGGTTTCATCTCATCCTGAGGCTCAGGGTAAGTCCAGTTTGCTCCCTGAAGCATTTGAGCTATTTCTGCTCACTTCAGACTCTACCCTTCTTTGAATCATTATTGGAATTATTGTTTGTGTCATAGAGTTTAGTGCTGGATTATATAGAAAAGAACTTTCTGTGATGATTGAAATACCCTATACGTGTGTTGTTCGATAACAGTAGCCACTAAGTGTATGTGGCTATTGAGCATTTTAAATGTGGTTTGTGTGGTTGAAGAAGTTAATTTTTAATTTTATTTAATTTTAATTAATTAAACTTTACATTTGAATGGCCACCTTGGCCCAATGAGTCAACCACCTACTCTGACAAAACCTTTTGTGAGAGGTAAGACTTGTGTGTTCTACTGGCGTCCTTGGGTCTTCCCGAGGTGTCCCCTTTTGTCCATAGAGAAATCAAAGGATGGATTTAGGGGAAGACAAAAGACAAGGGATGGAGGGGCCGTGCTCTGTCAGAGGGCGTTGGCGTGAGCTAGACCGAAGTTGGGGTGAATGGGACCCAGTCTGATGCCTCCTATCTTTTATGAGTAATCCTGCAGAACTGGCTGCACTGCTCAGCAGGACGTACAGGAGTCCCACCCTGGTGATACGGCAGGCCTTGCAGCTTTACATGTGAGTGAAGTTTCTTGTGGGGTCCCTGGAGTCAATGCTGGGGCATCCCACTTGGCCTGGATCAGGCCTCTGTTTGACCCATTCTTCCTGACCTCACCCTTCCCTGAGAATCCTCACCCTGCCACTCAGCTCTGCTCCTGATTTCAGACTCCTCAGAGCTGCTTCAGAGTCCTGTCTATCTTGAGTCTCTTCTTCTGTTTCCCCAACAGTCCATGAACTTTTAGAGATCATGGGCCATGTAGAGGAGCTGATGAATGTTATGGACACTCTTAGAAAAATGCACACCACATTCACATGCAGTTTTGCAGTGTTTCAGCAGGGTCACAGATCCCTCAAACCCCAGGCCTAGATCTGAGACCCTTGATTAAGAACACTTTCTTTCATCTGACCTTAGAAGTTCCATATGTTGTTCCTTCCTCTCTCAGCACTAGCTCAGCTCTAACTAATTCTGTACTCACTGGGTAATGTTTTGATGACTGGTTCAAGGCTCTAGTTACCTTAATAACAGGAACAGTCACTCTAAATAGCTATGAGGAGTATTTCAGTCACTATAAATATCTATCCCCATTGGTAGGTTAATAGATTGGCATTATAGTTTATAAATCCTCCCCCACCCCCTTGCCAAAGAGTATTGAGAGCCTGATTATATCTAGGTGAGATAGTAAAATTCATAAAACACTAGTGCTGAGCTTCAGACTCTGGACAGAATACCTCCCTACCCCTCCCCTCTCCATTTCCAGTTAATTAGAGGTTTCCAGCTCTGAACCTGTCATATAGTATCATTTATATCCTCAGTTGAACTTTGAATTTGCACTTCTCTAACTCATCTGGGCTTGCTTCTGATCTGATCTGATCCCCTATCTCCTAGATAACAAAATTGTTGAGTTAGAGGACACCTGGAGACCCAGGGAGGGAAGTGGTTGGTCCAAGTTTCCACAGCTGGTGGGTGACAAGGCAGGGCTAGAACTCAGCTGACTTCTATTCCAGTTCAATCTCTCAATTTTTCCATGCCCTGTGGGTGATTTGTCCTTGAGGGTTGGATAAAGTGACTTAGGAAGTAGAGCCTGTATTGTATGCT
Organism: Ursus maritimus; assembly: GCF_017311325.1. Lineage (NCBI taxonomy): Eukaryota > Metazoa > Chordata > Mammalia > Carnivora > Ursidae > Ursus > Ursus maritimus. Next base: position 26,679,939 of record NW_024424453.1, read on the forward strand.
TCGGGAGACCTCATTGTGTGCCTTGGATATATTCTTGCAAATTTGATAATAAAATGAATTTCACTAAATCATGTATTTTATCATGTCTTTCGAAGATTAGAGATGTATTCCTTCTGTAAAACCTTTCAGGTTTGAGTATACACTTAGCTATAACAGAAAAAAACCACGTGCTTAGAGGGAAAAGAATTTTCTGATGAAATATTAAAATACTGTTCAGAATAAACCAACAAATATAAAGTGTGAGACAACAATCTCTTTGTTTAGAGGAAGATATTGCTTGTCTATTTCTTTAAATTTAATATGTATTTCTCTCTATCCACAGGTAAATATTCCTTTTGAAAAGCTCCAACTTTTATTTCTTCTTTTCAAGGGGCTTATCTTGCATGATCACTATTAATTGTTTATTTAAGCCTAGATTAACTCGCTGCAATGTTTGCTTAGTATCTTGTGTAAATTCTTTATCATTAAGAGTCGATTTTCCTGATGGCATTATTAAGATTTATTATTTCTGAAAGTATAAGTTTCTCTGTAGTGAGGTTTCTATAAATGGAATAGATAAAGAGAGAAGCACTTTGGTTTTTACTAGGCATAGGATAGTGGGTTTTTTTTTTTTTCTAATTTAATTAAAAAACTCAGAGAGGTTGTATAAGATAACATAAAGTTTTGGATTTGTTAGAAAGGAAGTCTGCTGTCCGTTTTCTTTCCTCAGCCACTTGCCGGGAGCATACCAACACCCCCCACCCGGCCGATGGGTCCCAGTCCTGCGGCCCGCAGGTCGTGTACTATTGGTAATTCGGGAGGAAGGGGGAGCTGAAACAGAGGAGCTTCAGAGACGTTCCTCAAACTTTATCTCAATTACTCATTCCAGCCTGATCCTCCACTAAACTTTTTTTTTTTTAATTTTTTTTTTATAATGATTTTTTATTATATTATGTTAGTCACCATACAGTACATCCCCGGTTTTCCATGTAAGGCTCGATGATTCATTAGTTGTGTATAACACCCAGTGCACCATGCAATATGTGCCCTCCTTACTACCCATCACCGGCCTATCCCATTCCCCCACCCCCCTCCCCTCTGTAGCCCTCAGTTTGTTTCTCATAGTCCATAGTCTCTCATGTTTCATTCCCCCTTCTGATTACCCCCCCATTTCTTTATCCCTTTCTTCCCCTACTGATCATTCTAGTTCTTATGTTCCATAGATGAGAGAAATCATATGATAGTTGTCTTTCTCTGCTTGACTTATTTCACTTAGCATTATCTCCTCCAGTGCCGTCCATGTTGTAGCAAATGTTGAGAACTCGTTCTTTCTGATTGCTGAGTAATATTTCATTGTATATATGGACCACAACTTCTTAATCCAGTCATCTGTTGCAGGGCATCTCGGCTCCTTCCACGATTTAGCTATTGTGGACATTGCTGCTATGAACATTGGGGTGCATATGGCCCTTCTCTTCACTACGTCTGTATCTTTGGGGTAAACACCCAGTAGTGCAATGGCTGGATCATAGGGTAGCTCAATTTTTAACTTTTTAAAGGACCTCCACACTGTTTTCCAGAGTGGCTGTACCAACTTGCATTCCCACCAACAATGTAGGAGGGATCCCCTTTCTCCACATCCTCTCCAACAATTGTTGTTTCTTGCCTTGTCTATTTTTGCCATTCTAACTGGCGTAAGGTGGTATCTCAGTGTGGTTTTGATTTGAATTTCCTTGATGGCTAATGATTTTGAACATTTTTTCATGTGTCTGTTAGCCATTTGTATGTCTTCATTGGAAAAGTGTCTGTTCATATCTTCTGCCCATTTTTTGATTTGTTTATTTGTTTCTCGTGTATTGAGTTTGAGAAGTTCTTTGTAGATCTTGGATACCAGTCCTTTATCTGTAGTGTCATTTGCAAATATATTCTCCCATTCCGTGGGCTGCCTCTTAGTTTTTCTGACTGTTTCCTTGGCTGTGCAGAAACTTTTAATCTTGATGAAGTCCCATAAATTCATTTTATCTTTTGTTTCTCTTGCCTTTGGGGATGTGTCATGAAAAAGGTTGCTTTGGCCGATGTCGTAGAGGTTGCTGCCTATGTTCTCCTCTAGAATTTTGATGGATTCCTGTCTCACATCGAGGTCTTTCATCCATTTGGAGTTTATTTTTGTGTATGGTGTGAGATAGTGGTCAAGTTTCATTCTCTTGCATGTAGCTGTCCAATTTTCCCAGCACCATTTATTGAAGAGACTGTCTTTTTCCCACCGGATGTTTTTTCCTGCTTTATCAAATATTAGTTGCCCAAAGAGCCGAGGGTCCATTTCTGGGCTCTCTATTCTGTTCCATTGGTCTATGTGTCTGTTTTTGTGCCAGTACCATGCTGTCTTTGTGATCACAGCTTTGTAGTACAGCTCGAAATCCGGCATTGTGATGCCCCCAGCTTTGTTTTTCCTTTTCAACAGTTCCTTGGAGATTCGGGGCCTTTTCTGTTTCCATACAAATTTAAGGACTGTTTGTTCCAGTTCTTTGAAAAATGTCCTTGGTATTTTGATCGGGATAGCATTGAAAGTGTAGATTGCTCTGGGTAGCATGGACATTTTAACTATGTTAATTCTTCCGATTCATGAGCATGGAATATCTTTCCATCTTTTTATGTCTTCCTCAATGTCTTTCAAGAGTGATTTATAGTTTCTAGAATATAGGTCCTTTACGTCTCTGGTTAAGTTAATTCCAAGGTAACGTATGGTTTTTGGTGCTATTGTAAATGGGATGGATTCCCTAATTTCTCTTTCTTCGGTCTCGTTATTCGTGTATAGAAATGCAACTGATTTCTGAGCATTTATTTTGTATCCTGCCACGTTACTGAATTGCTCTATAACTTCTAATAGTTTGGGAGTGGCTTCTTTTGGGTTTTCCATATAGAGTATCATGTCATCTGCAAAGAGAGACATTTTGACTTCTTCTTTGCCAATTTGAATACCTTTGATCCCTTTTTGTCGTCTGATTGCTGTTGCAAGGACTTCTAGTACTATGTTGAATAATAGTGGCGAGAGTGGGCATCCTTGTCGTGTTCCTGATCTTAAGGGAAAGGCTTCCAGCTTTTCCCCATTGAGAATAATATTTGCAGTAGGCTTTTCATAGATGGCTTTTATGAGATTGAGAAATGTACCTTCTATTCCTACACTCTGAAGGGTTTTAATCAGGAAAGGATGCTGTATTTTGTCAAATGCTTTTTCGGCATCGATTGAGAGGATCATATGGTTCCTGAGTCTTTTCTTGTTGATATGATGTATCACGCTGATTGATTTGCGAATATTGAACCACGCTTGCATCCCAGGTATGAATCCCACTTGATCGTGATGGATAATCCTTTTAATGTACTGTTGGATTCTATTAGCAAGTATCTTGTTGAGGATTTTGGCGTCCATATTCATTAGGGAAATCGGTCTGTAATTCTCCTTTTTGAGGGGGTCTTTGCCTGGTTTGGGGATCAAGGTAATATTGGCCTCATAGAATGAGTTTGGTAGCTTTCCTTCTGTTTCTATTTTTTGAAATAGCTTTAGGAGAATAGGTATTATTTCTTCTTTGAATGTTTGGTAGAATTCCCCAGGAAAACCGTCCGGGCCTGGAGTTTTGTTATTTGGAAGGTTGTTTATCACTGACTCAATTTCTTCATAATTAATTGGCCTGTTTAAGGAATCAATTTCTTCCGGTTTCAATCTTGGTAGTTTATAGGTTTCCAGGAAGGATTCCATCTCTTCCAGATTGCTTAGTTTATTGGCATATAGCTTTTATATTCTCACCTCAAGAAGCTGAAACAGCAACAGAGGGACAGGCCTAATCCACGCACGAGGAAGCAGTTGACCAAAATTAGAGCTGAAATCAATCAAGCAGAAACCAGAAGTACAGTAGAGCAGATCAACAGGACTAGAAGCTGGTTCTTGGAGAGAATCAATAAAATTGACGGACCACTGGCAAGACTTATCTAAAAGAAAAGAGAAAGGACCCAGATTATTAAAATTATGAATGAAAAAGGAGAGGTCACGACGAACACCATTGAAATTGTAAGGATTATTAGAAATTTTTATCAACAGCTATATGCCAATAAACTAAGCAATCTGGAAGAGATAGAATCCTTCCTGGAAACCTATAAACTACCAAGATTGAAACAGGAAGAAATTGATTCCTTAAACAGGCCAATTAATTATGAAGAGATTGAGTCAGTGATAAACAACCTTCCAAATAACAAAACTCCAGGCCCGGACGGTTTTCCTGGGGAATTCTACCAAACATTCAAAGAAGAAATAATACCTCCACTAAACTTTTAACTAGAGCAGCTAAGAGTAGGCAAACGGATGGGTTTGAATTTCATCTCCTCTCGTTTTCTCTGCTCACTTTCCGGAAAAGGGGCTAATGAGCAGTGAAATGGCTGGGCAGGCGACGCCAGAGCAGAGGAGGGCCTGCCTGTGGAGCCGGCCTGCTGTGTAATCCGCTCCTGAATTATCGCGAGGTGCCCCACAGGTTTATGAAGGTGTCTGAAATAGCCAGAATCCGATGTTGACAGGAGTAAGGCGAAAAGATGGTGTTCCCATTGGCATGGTGTCCACTTTGTCCGTTGGATTGGAGGCGTACCCCCAAAAGAGTCTCCTTAGAGAAAAAAATAATAGAAGGCAAATATTGGTTTGCAAAATGGAACAAACCTGTTCGTGTTTACAATACAGATGCTGACACTGTTTAATCTAATAGCAAGCTGTTGCCTAAGCATCTTTCAGAGGGTAATTAAAAGGCTCCTAGATGCACCGAAACCAGTTACATTAAAATTTTATTTGTAGGGAGTCCTCAAGACTTAAGATAAAAAAATCAGAATTCATAACCAAGCTGAAAAAGTCTTCCTGCCATTGGCAACAGGGACGCTGCTGAGGAGATCCCAATTAGAGACCAGGGCTCGGTTACAAAGGTGAGGACCTCAAATCAGCTTTCCTCTGAACCAACCCAGCATTACTTTTTAATAAGGAAGTACGGAAGGAAAAAGTTCACTATTGCAACATTACTGAGGAGAAATTAGAAGAAAGGACTGGTTATTCCTTTGGGAAAAAAGGCCACAGAAATGGCATGGGCCTACCTGAAGAAATTTCAGTACCAGCAAGGATAGGAAAGCCAAAGTCCTGAGGGCTCAGAGAAGATGTGTTTTTCTGGAGGGCTGCATTCTTCAGGCACCATGAATGAATCAGGTCGTGTTTGCTCTTTGTCCCCAGACCCACCAGGTCAATCTGGTTGTCCCAGCCTACTTGCAGAGCAAATGCATCAGGATATCCAGCTTCTCATTCTGAGACTGCCACCGACTGGCTGTGTGCGGTCACTTTCCTGCTCTGAGCATCAGTTTCCTAGGAATTGTAAAGAGAAAGGAACACTTCTAGGTCTAAAAAGGTTAAATCGTGGGCTCCTGGGTGGCTCAGTCAGTTAAGGGTCTGCCTTTGGCTCAGGTGATGATCCCAGGGTCCTGGGATCAAGCCCTGTGGTGAGCTCCCTGCTCAGCAGGCAGCCTGCCTCTCGCTTCCCCTTTGCCCCTCCCCCTGCTCGTGCTCTCTCTCTCAAATAAATAAAATCTTTTTTTTTTTTAAAGATTTTATTTATTTATTTGACAGAGACAGAGACAGCCAGCGAGAGAGGGAACAAGCAGGGGGAGTGGGAGAGGAAGAAGCAGGCTCATAGCCGAGGAGCCTGATGTGGGGCTCGATCCCATAATGCCGGGATCATGCCCTGAGCCGAAGGCAGACGCTTAACCGCTGTGCCACCCAGGCGCCCCTCAAATAAATAAAATCTTAAAAAAAAATAAAAAGGGTAAAGCCTGCTGTAATAATACCTGGGATTCAGAAAATGCTTACTCCTCTAACCCCCAGGTAATATGGAGAATGCTGTCAGTCCTTGAAACCCCTCTGTCGTTCACAGGTACTAGTTTCTTCTTATTGTGGTTAGAGTTATGGAGGGTCAGTTATGGAGTTATGGAGGCAGGCACAGGTGATCTTCTCACCTTTCAGAGGAGGATGGAGAACTGTGCTCCTGATTTCAGCCCTGAGCTTAAGCCATTCAGGCCAGAATTGTATGGAAAATGAGAGTCTAGTGGAGTTTGATGTTTGGTGTTTTCCTTAATTAACTACATCAGACCAACTCAGTCATATGGGTCTTTTGCTTATTCATACAACTCACCAGGTCTCTTGGCCTTTTGTTCTTTGACCAGAGTTCATCAACAGTAGCTGTAGCCAAAGTAGCCATGATGGGAGTGATGATGCCATCCTTTGCTACATCTGTGGGGGGGCAGGGTATGTGAGGTGAGGGTCTGAGTATGTGGGGAGAACTCTCATGTCACAAACTTCCTTTCTGGGAGGACTTCTTGACACCCATTCTCCACAGTCCCAGCTGAGGCCATCTCTAATATCTGTGTGAAAAGATGCACTGAACTGAAGAACTGGGGCTCTTTGCCTAGGCTGTCTTTACCTGGTAGCCCTCCTCCGCGTTTCTTGGCCCCATCTGTGGTGACGGCCACAAGTCAAAGTTCTCACTCTGGCTCTCCGCCACAGCCCTCACAAATAGCTCTGGGGGTTCCTGGGGGAACCTCAGTTATGATCAGCACATGGCATGAGTGTTTCACTACAGTCTCTCTCTACCTCTGACTCATAGGATGCTGAATCTTGTCACTGCTGCTCTAGGTCTTGCTATAGGTCCCTAAGCCTGGAATTGAGGACCATTGAGTGTGTCACCTCTGACTGCAATCTATTACTCTCAAAGCCAAACCTCTGCAACTCCTTTCTCTCTTTTCTCAGCATGGGACTTACTCTAGAAGGTCCTTAGTTCTCCCCATGAATGGACCCCTCATGTTTGAGTCTTTAGGCTCAAGCTGAAGTCCTTACCCCCATGGATTCTAGATATGGAATCAAAGCTAGACTACAAGCTCTTCTAGGGGGATCCATGATACCCAGTGACAGAAGGGAGAAACTTCAGTTACCTCCCTGCTCCCCACACTGTAAGATCTATTATGGGAGAATAGGGAAGGAGGTCCCCAATTCCGTGGCCTTGCTGCTCTCCCATAATACAACCTAGGCTCCCTTTGACCAAAGTGAAAGGTGGAGAACGTGCCTTTTGTTATGAGGCTGTCATTTTCCCCTGCTTCTGCAATCCTTTAGTGCCTGTTACTGGAGGGGTGGTATGTCCCTAAGCTCTACCCATCTGCCAGGACTCTCACTGGTGCTGCCTGACCTGGCATGACTGCCATAGACAGGACCCTGTGCTGTGAGCCTCTCCTCTTCTTTTCTTTTCTGTCAAATTTTACCCATCCAGGGTGCCATTCCATCAAGAGCTGACCTTTTCTGGAAAATGAGAAACCACTTTAAGCTGAGATGTTTGATAATGATAACAGCTTTGTCCCATCTCTTCAGTTGGCTGGTCCTGATGGAATGTGGTCAGAGCTGACAGGTGATACCCACCTTTTGGGTTTCGGGATGGAAGACCAAGAGCCTTGCCATGAACATGAAAATGACAGCTCACCTGGGAATGGGTGGTGCCCCTCTCTGTTGAGACAATCGACAGGCAATCCTTCACTTAGCTCTTCACCATCCTCCAGGGATTCTTATAAACAAAACTTATGGTTGGATGACTGTTTAGACCCAGAATATGCTGCCTCCCTGAAAAGACACTTTTTCCTGATGATATTTAAGATAATACATCATTGTCTGTCTGTTAGAGTAAAGAAGGCTGGCAGAAGAAATCAAGTCTGTGGATTCATTCAGTAGACAACAGAGGAGTTGAAGGTGGATATAAGAGCATTAAGATGGTGACCCATGGAGCCATGGGGGAAGGAGAAGTAGGTGAGGATGCAAGCAGACAGAGGAGAGCATTGGAAATGGGTAATAATAATTTTAGGGATATCTAGGTTATGGGCATAGAGAAATTTAAGAAGTAAGGCAAGTGGGTGGAAGGAAAGGTACTGAGTGGGTTGGAATGAATGTTCTCCTTGAAGGAGCCAAGGTTAGGATCATCGTTGGGAATAAGAACTAGGGCAATGGTATTCCTGTGGAAGCTCGGGATGCTCACACCCACAGTAGTCCGTGTTGAGCAGATGGAAGGAGGGATGACTGAAAGAATGAATGAATACTGCCAGTATACTCTCTGAGCTTACAAAGACTCATTGGGTGAGTCAGAGTTATTAATATAAATAGTTACAGTGGCAACAATATGTCCCAGTGACAGTACTATTTTAAAAATTAACTTTAAAATCTATTTTAAAATGTTGTTCTAAATTCTATGTATGTTCTCTTTTGCATTCCTTTGAGGACTTGAGTCTGTTATTTACAGTGTTTATTACTTTTAAGCATATGGGAGTACATATGATGTCTGTCCACTTTTTTTCTAGAGCTAGTAAACATACTGGGAACAGGACCAGTATGATCATATTCACTCTGCCATTGACCTTGTGCAGGCTCTCCAAGGTCAGTAAGGTGGTTGGATTTTTGTCAGAATTGACTTGTTTTCAGCAGGAGCTGGGTCTCCTGCCTACTAACATTTGTAATCTTTCCTTACTATCTAGCCTGCTATAAAATTACTAGTACAGTTTCCCCAGGCAATGACTCTGTGATTTTCTACTTTTTTATTGATCAATAAACAGTTTTAAACCAAAAAACCCCATAGTGAGAATAGAAACTTATTTGGTACTTGTAACTACCTGCCTTGGAGAAGAAAGAGGGATTGGAAGATAAGAGCCTCAGGCTCCTGCTGCCTTTTTGATGCCAACACCACTAGAAAAATGCAGCCACAGGTTAACAAAAGAACGGTTGGGTTGTCTACACTATGCTAAATAACTGATTGTTTCCCCTGAAATTGACCCATTGTTTCCATGACCCCTGGATATACGCATCACCCTCTGTAAACTTCGAGAAGGCAGGTTTTGACTGTGGTGTTCACTGCTGTTTTCCTCTTGCCAAGCACAGTACCTGGCATAGAGTTAGTGTCCAGGAAACATTTGTAGGATAAACGAATAAATACTATAATGATCAGGCTTGGGAATAAGAGGGTAAATTTATCCCTCTGTTGTATTGAGATAGTTTTCCCATAATTTCCTTGCATAAGTCTGATCTCTCAAGCTTGACTTAAGGAGAGACCCTAAGCGCTATGTGTTTTCTATTCTTTGTGGCAACAAATGTAGTTTTATGATCCTAGAACTACCTCTAGGTAGTCATGACTATGTCTCCAATGATTATTGCTTTTTGTTGTTCTGTTTGTCTCCTTTTGGTTTTGTTTTTGGGTAAGTAGAATTTTGAAATAAATTTAAAAAATAAAGCACTATTTTTTAGTAAAACCAAATCAATAACCACTTAAGGATAACAGAAAATTTGTGATTTGAATTTGAAAACTGCCACATTTTGAAGCCTGGGAGAGGTTTCCTCTCACATTTGCTGATAGCATTTGTTTTATCCAGGGAGTGTTTGGAGGTAGGAAGAAGTGAAAGCGTGCTTTCTGGGGAAGCAATGTTGTGTCATTTTGCTTCCCTGATGAGAAATGTTGAGAAACAGTTGACCTCTTGTTTTCTTGTTTTCCATGGTAACATCACCTGACCAACGCCTGTTGTCTATGTAATGCTCATAACCCAGAGGTGACAAATTCAGTGACGACATGGGAAAGGTATCAGGAAGAAAGGGAGGACATAAGAGCTAGTTTATAGTTCATCAAATGTTCCTTAAATAAAAAATGTGCTTTTATTCACCAAACATGGAATCATGGACAATGGGACCTAGAAGGACCTTGGGAGTCTCTATTTCAGTCTGCTCATTTTCCACACAAGGACACATCCAGAGCAGCTCAGGACTGTTTGAAGTCACACGGTGAGTGAGTGGCAGAGCCCTCCCACACTGGACCCTAGCCATGATTGCAAATAAGGATTTCAACCCCTGATTGTCTTCCACAGTGACACCCACAGGAAACGAATATGTGTTCCAGTTACGGAGGGGAGTTTGGGTGGCCGTATCCTTCTGTGTCTTTGCTGGTCGTTTGTCTCCCAGGTGGCCTCTGCAGGTTGCCTGGCTCCTTGGACTCCAGTGGGGCCCTTTCCAGGGCATTGACAGGAAGCCTGGGGTTGCAGCTGGGAGTGAGGTTCACTGCCATGAGGCACCCCAGGAAGGTTGTCCAGTGCGCACGGGCTCTGTGCGTCATGGCTCCAGCCCAGCAGACCCGGCAGCAGTGAGGCATAAGGCCTTTCACTCAGCCAACTGATGAAAACTCTGTCCTTTTCAAAATGTCCCAGAAAGCCAAAATAACTCATATTTCCCACACGACGTTAGAGCAGATTTATGCCCCTTTAAGAACACATGTGGTGTAAAAAGATGAAGGGAGAGAGGGCCTAAAGTTTTACATATGCCACCAAGGTAATCCTAGCCGAGTTGGCTTCTCTAAGGAGAGTGCCTTCAGGGTATAATTAGAACAGAGATAGCCATCCCAACAGATCTATACTTGAGCAAATCGTGGCTAAGACAAAATTGGAACCAAGGCTAAATTTATCAATAACAGGGTTTAAAAAAAGGAAAAGAAGACAAATGAAGTTGAAATTTCTTCTTGTTTATTTTAATGTGCAGAACATTTTCTAGCTGATTTATGCCACAGCTTCAGTGTATTTTTCATTTTTTATTTATTTTTCAGTTAATTGGATTTCCAGGCATTGCAGCCAGCCATGGCAATTGATCCCTGAAAAGATGGATTTATTGCTTAGACAGGCAGAATTCTGACAATCTTCAGAGGATGGAAAATAAAAGAAAACAGCCCATACACAGAGCACGGCAGGTCATCATTGGGTCAGACCAGCAAGATACGTTACAGCCGGCAGGTTTATGCTAGAACTTCAGGACGAGTAATCTTCTCACTAAATGGGCAGCACCAGGACCCAACAGAATATTTTGTAGGATATTGTCAGTGATCCATGCTTAGGAAAAAACACAGTCTAGAATGGAGACCCCAAGGTAGATGTTAGTCCCAGACCACTTGGACCTATGGTTGGAGAATTGAGTAAATTTGAAACAGCTCACACCTTTGGTGGTTTTATCTGGAATGGGACCTTATTTTGCCTGGTGGGTGACTCTGTCGGAATGCCATAATGGCTCATGGTGCAGAACTAATATGGAACTCATGCGTTCAGCTGCTGCAGGAGCGTACTACAGGTGGACCTACCCTGGCAGGGGCTGGGGAGGGCTTCTAAGAGAAAATGCTGTGAGCCGAGATATCGCAATGGACAATGGTCAGACCAAATGTAAAATAGAACTCTGACCCTCCATCTGCAGCAACTAGCCAACCCATCATCTACAGCAGCTAAGCGAGGCAGCCAGCCTGCTATCTGTAAGTCAAGCTATAGAAAAACCACCATCTCTAGCAGCCAGTCCAGGAAAGCCAAACAATAACCCCAGTAACAATTGGCTAGGACTTGATTAATAACTGACAGTTTCCCTAATTTCTATCCCTACTTCCAACTTAGGATCAACCAGAGAAAGCCAAATATGTACCCTTAACCAATCACATAGGATGCTCCACTTCTAGTTATCCCACCTAAGTTTTCTCATACCAATAGCATACCAATAGTCAGGGTATACCTGAAGCCTTCTCCTTTTGCATTATAAAGCTTTCCTGCTCCTCTGCCTGCCTTTGAGTCTGCCGAAACTCAAGTGATAGTGGCTGACTCCCTTGATATAGCAAGCTCGGAATAAATAGCCTTTGCTTATTCTCATTTGGTTGGTCTTTGTTTATTCCACAAACCTGAATGAAGAATAAGCAAGTGTGGGCCGGGCAGTAATGGGGAAAAGAGTATTCCAGGAGATGGAATAACATATGAAAAGACCCTCAGACAAGTATTAAGGTATATTCTTCAAACTGGAGAGTTGAACATGACCAAAATGTGGGGGGTGAGGGAGAGACTGGCATGAGCTGTAGCTGGAGATTAGGTTTGGGGTGAGGGGTTGAGATCATGCAGGGCCTTGTGAGCTGTGTTGATGATTTTGGCCTTTATCCTAACCAGAGCCTCCATTTATAGCTGATGCCTGGGGTTTTTTCTCTTAACTAGTAAGTTTCCATTGTGACTGATCTGTGGCTCCCATCTGCTGGTCTTTTTGTGAGCTCCTACTTACCTGAGGGCTTACCTGCTTCGAGACCTCCTTGTTTTCTTTCAGTCCTGTTTTTGTGAGGCAGATGCACAGGCAAAGAGGTATTGCTGTGTGAGTCCTGCTCATTGTCAGGACCAGCTCTTCTGACCTTCTGGGCAGGGGTGAAGTAAGCCCTGGCTTGTCCGAGCCCCTTTCTGGGACTGTGCCCAGCAGAGCCCAGGGAGAAAGGTCAATGTAGCGGAAACTAAGAATTATCCCCATATCTGTTCTCTACAGTGATAGAACATATGGCCAACGAGATTAGGGATATTTCCCAGTCTTCTGTGCAGCTCAGTAATAGGCTTTTTGTCCAAGGTTGGGCCAGTGGGATGTGAGGAGAAGTGAAATATGCATTCCGGGACATGCACTCAAAAGGAACAGGGCATGCCCTTCGCTCCTTGCTGGCTGGATTGTAGAGGTGGTACTGGGGAGCCATTTGGGACCATGTGTACCAGGGATGGCAGAGCAACCAGAAAGAGTGCCATGATTGATGGGCACTGCTTGTATCTGGAAGTTTAGGCAAGATAGAAGTGTATGCTTATCTTTTCTCAGTCACTGTCACTTCATTCTCTGCAACCACAGGTGACCTGTATCTTAATTCAGCAGCTCCCAAAGGGTAGTCCCAGAGCCCATGGATGGGGGGGGGGTGAGATCTCTGAGACTCTTTCATGAGGCTCACAAGGTCAGAAATACTTCATAACAGTATTGAAACTTTATTTGCCTTTTCACTCTCATTCTTTCGCAAGCATATAGCTGAGTTTTCCAGAGGCTACATGATGAGCAATATCATAACAGATTGAACGCAGAAGCTGATACACTAATATAAGCCAGATATTAAAGAGGTTTGCAAGAATGAAAAAAATCAGTGCCACTCTTCTCAATAAAAGTTTTTTTGAAAATAGACTGTTTTTAAAAACAGTATCTGTTTACAATTTTTTAAATTTTTAAACAAGTTAATGAAGAAACATTAAAAAACTTCTCCATTTTACTTTCTATGGTAAATATGGAAAGATGTAATCCACTTATATAAAAGCACTTTGGGGTTGTCAATAACTTGTAAGAGTGTAAAGAAGTCCAAAATTTCGGAGAACCACTGCCCTAACTAATACAGGTAGCTTGACATTTCCTGTTGATGAGCAGTTACCAGCTCTATGTCCCACGCACCTCTTATTTTGGGGTCATCTCAGGTAGTCATCTTCTTTCCTCTTTCTGCACCACTTCTGATCCCTTCTTTCGTGGTGTCCTTTGACTATCTGGGAATTGACTTCAGTTTATATAGAACTGACTGCATATTTCATACATCCACTCGGTAATGAAGCCCCTAATATGGGCTACTGATTGTGCTTGGTGTGGGGGTCAAGGATGACCAGAAGAACATGGCTGCTTCTTTGGTTTGGCTCATAGTCTAGCAGTGGAGAGAGGCTGTGAATAAATGGTGGCTGCCCAGGCACTCATTGGCACGGCAGTGGTTTGTAAAGGGCAGGGAGGTAATGCAGGGAAGGGGAGGATCAGCTCTTCCAGGGGGGGAAGTGAGGGCAGTGGATCAGGAAGGTTTTAGGGCAGAGTGACTCTGAGGGAACACGAAAAAAGAAATATGAAGTAGTGAATTTGCATGCAGGGAGTGCAAGGAGGGGGAAGAACACCCAGGCAGAAGAAAGAGTAGGGGCAAAGGCACTGTGACTCCATAGGGCAGGGTGTTTTTAGAAAAATCCAAGTGGTTTGTTATGGGATAAGAAGCTGGAAAGGGACCAGGACCCATTAAGTAATGATAAACCGCTTGGCTTTTATTCTTAAGACAGTAGGAAATCATGAAATAATTTTAGGCATATTTACTTTTAGAGCTGTAGCAAAGGTTCTTCAACTTGTTTAGGGACTCTGTTCACTTGCTTCCAAGAGATGCTGTTATGCTTGGCATGACTGGTAGGTGGGGTCTCTCTAGAGAGAACCCTTTTTCAGACTCATAGCAGTCCATTAACAACCCCTCCATTTTTAAGAGGGGTGGGACAAATGATCCTGAGCATGGATGGCAAGGTATGTGTCCTTTTCATTCCTCCGTCTGCATGGAGCCCCAGGCATCAATGTCTATACTCTAGAGAGGGAGGGGCTATACAATAATTAGAGGTACTTTTACCTATAATTATGACAACTTAGAAGGTATAACTAATTATAACTTTATATTTATAACTAATTATAATATTTTTGAGCACTTAACATAGGCACTTTTTATGCACGCAGCATGTATTCATGCATGTAGTCCTCCAGCAACCCCTTCAGGTAGGTCCTATATTATTCCCCTTCTTAGACAGGGTATTGAGGCGCAGAGAGTTTACGGGATTAACACTGCAGCCCAGATGCTGAGGCTGCACTCTGGACTATGACCCCGCACCGCCTTCTGGTCAGGAGCAGGGGACTTCATGTAACAGGCTGGGGGTTCTGTAAGAGCCTGGAGATGCTGCAGGGTAAGTTCATTACTGTAAGAACTTTTCCCTTCTCCCCAGGGCCAGAGTGGCTGGAGAAAGCATGGGTTAGAAGCCCGACCAGCAATTTCAGCACTACCTGGGAACTTGCTTGAAAGGCAAATTCTTGGGCCTTGCCTGAGACCTACTAAATCAGAAACTCTAAAGTTGGGGCCCAGCAGACTATTTTTAGCAATCCCTATGGGTGGTTCTGACGCATAGTGAAGTTTGATAACTGCTGGATTAGAGACAAATCCCTGGGTAGGGCTTCTGAGGGTGTGGAGGGAGAGGTGGAGAATAATTGAAAGGAAAGACTCGGAACCAAAAGCTCTTTTCTGAAGTTGTTGCCATCACCAGAGTAAGAAATCAGAGCTTAAGATCAAATCCTCAACCTGGGCTGCACTTTAGAATCATCTGGGGAACTATTAAAACGTATCAGTGCACTGGCTTCACCCCAAGCCCATTAGATCAGAATCTCTGGGGGGGATAGAACCCTGCCATCAGTTTTTGAAGAACAATTTCCCCAGGTGATACTAATGTGCAGCCAGGGTTAAGAATCAGTGGTTCTCAAACTTGCAGGCGCATCAAAATCTCCTGGAGGGCTTGTTAAACAGGAGCTATTGAACTCCACTCCCAGAGTTTTTGATTCAGTAGGTCTGGACTGGAGCCTGAAGAGCTGTAGCTCTCGCAGGTTCCCAGATGATGCTGATGCTGCTGGTACAGGCACCATAGTTTGGGAATCACTGCCTTACATTTTCACCAATAGCCCTAGCAAGGTTAAGCAGAACAGAGGTTCTGGGAACCAAACCTAGAACAGGAGCTGGAGGGTTCCATCCTTCCGCAGTTAGTCGGGCCAAGCCGATGTGTCTGTGATGTGATTTATCTTGCTGAAGAAGTGAAAAATTTTAGTTAATTTCCTAGATATTTCTACCTGTTAGACATGATTACTTAAACTTTTAGACCTAAAATTTGTTCTTCCCCAATTTCAGTGGCTGCTTGAGATCTGATAAAGAAAGCCTAATTTTCAGACTTTCTCAGTTTTGCCCCTTAAAGGATTTCCCCTACGTGTGAACTTATAGAATGCAAGTACTCTGAGGGGAATGCTAAGGTTTGGGTTGTCATGTGAGATCTGTAGTCAGAAATCAGGCTTTTAGAACGTTCATAGTTATGGGGCATTCAATATAATACTCATTGCTCAAACAACTTCTGAAAATAGTCCAAGGCAATTTAACTTTTATTTCCTCTATAGAGCTTGTCACCATTTATTAATCTTAATTTCCCTCAGCATCGCATATCAGATGAGAGACCGATTTTTCTCCTCTGTTTCCATAACATTAATATTTAAATGGCAGAGTGTGACACTCATAAACAGCTACAGAAAAGTGGGGTGATATTTCTAGGAAGGGAAACCCAGACTAAGTGCCCCATGAAGGCTTTTTCCTTAAAAATGCCCAAAACGAAGCCAAGAAAACATGCAGGTGCACCTTGAAGTACAGAATAGAAAGATGAAGAGGCATTGCCTGTGAAATGACTAATATTATGTAAAATGAATAACATTCTTTCAGAGACTTTCATTATAAAACCAAAGAAGCACTGGGGAGGTAGAGGCGGAAGGCTGTGCAGGTGGAGATGCTGGCAGAAATCTTTGTACTTTGAACACTAATGCAGCTCACAGAAGAACCCAAAGCACGTTCTCTGCTTGGTTTGTGGCTCCAGGAGGGAATTCAATTTTATTACTTTAGATATCTATTTGGCATCAGTTATGTGCTAGGCTCTGGGCTACAGGTGGCAGGGACACCAAGATGGATGAGGCACAGTCTCAGCCTGTAAGCAGCTGGTGGAAAGGATCAGGCATAAGCCCAAGTCCCATGAGACATGAGCTAACGAAAGATGTAAACAAAGTGGTGGGGCGCATTGCAGGGGGTGGAAGGGGGATTAGGAAGACATTGAACGGGAACTTTGAAAGACAGGGTTCTGAACAGGGAGCAGTACTGATTCACTGTACATTTCCAAAGTGTTCACTGAGCCCCTACCTTATGTCAGGCACTACATTGGGTTCTGGGGATGTAAACATGACAAAGATTTGTTCTTGCTCTCAAGAAGTGGAGAAAACAGGCAAGGTCAGTTATAGTAGGGCAAAGGCTTCTTGGAGGAAGTGATGTCTAGACTGAGTCCTAAAGGGTGTGCAGGGTTAACCAGAAAATGATGGAAGGAAGTAGAGAAGGGAAAGTGCCCTATTCAGAGAGGGAACAACAGGTACTAAACCTTGAAGGGAGAGTGTACCAGACATCTGTGGAACTGCAAGGCCCCGGGATGGCCAGAGCATAGAGTGTTACAGCACGGAGAACAGGAGATAAGGCTGATGCGGCATGGGGGCCAGATCAAAAAGGGCCTAGCTTTTAGACATTTGCCCATGCAAAGGGTTTAGGCTTTTTCTATAAATCATAGGGAACCATTAGAGGATTTTATTATGGGCACTGTCTGACCAGATTTAAAGTTTAGAAAGGCTGGCATGGAAGAGGGTTTGGTAGAAGGCAAGGCCAGATGCAGGTGATGGTTTAGGAACTTATGGCAGTAGGACAGGTATGACATGATGGGCGTTGGCAGAGTGGGTGGAAAGAAGGGTTAGATTAATGAACTAGAGCCAACAGGACTTGTTGACTGAGAGGGTGTGTGGTAGGAGAGAATAAAAAATGCCTCCGTGTTTTTCGTATGGGTTGACATGGCTGGTAGCATCATTAGAAAGTTAGAAAATAAAGGAAGAGTGCGCCTCAATTGAGAGATGAGACTAGATGAAGAGTTAAGAGCACATTGAGTTTGAGGTGCTTTTGGAACATTCAGATCAAGAGGTCCAAAATTCACAGTTGAATACATGAATCAAGATAGAGATCTAGATAGTGATTGAGGCTGTGGGAGTAGAAAAGATCACCCAAGATGAGAACGTGGAATGAGAAAAACAAGAAAAGATGTCCTCTATTCTCTTTTTAACACTATATTGATGATTCTAGACAGTTCAGTAAGGTAAGAAAAGGATATTAGAAGTAAAGGGATTAGAAAGAAGGAAATAAAAGTCATTATTTATAGATCATATGATAACTTACATAGAAAATCCAAATTACATTACAGACACATTCTTAGAAAAAATAAGAGAGTTTAATAAGGTGGCTGGGTATAAGATTAATATGAAAATCCGTTGCATTCCTCCATTCCAGTAAATGCTATAAAACAAAATTAAAGAGAAAACAACATCTACAAAATTATCATAAAATACCAAGTATTTGGGAGGAATCTAACGTTAGATGTGAAGATCTCTACAGGGAAAATTACAAAACCTTATTAAGAAATGCTAAAGAAGACCCAGGGGTGCCTGGGTGGCTCAGTTGGTTAAGCATCCCAGTGTCTGACTCTTGGTTTTGGCTCAGGTCATGATCTCAAGGTCGTGAGTTGAGCCCCAGGGCAGGCTCTGCACTCAGCTCAGAGTCAGCTTGCAATTCTCTCTCTCCCAACCTTGCTCCTCTCCTCACTCACTCTAGCTTGTGCACTCTCTCTCTCGTGCTCACAAATAAACAAGTAAATAAAATCTTAAAAAAGGAAGACCCAGATAAGAGAGAAAGATACCTTGTTCATGGAAAAGGCTTAATATCATAAATATTTCAATTATTATCTGTAGATTCAATATATTTCCAATAAAAACTCCAGGGTTTTTCATGGTATTTGATAAAATGACTCCAAAATTCACATGAAGGGGTAGAGGGCCTAGAGTAGTCAGGTTATCTCTGAAAAGCAAGAGGAGGGAGGGAGGACAATGTGGATTGGTATAGGGATAGACAAATAGACCAGAGGAGTAGATTAGAGAACCATAGATGAAACCTTGGGTGTGTGACAGATGTGACATATCAGAACAGGAGGAAAAAAGGAGTGATCAATAAATGGAGCTGGGAAAAAAGTTATCCATTATTCATATGGAAAAAGATGACATTGGATTCTTGCCTCATACTATATCAACTCCAAATAGATTAAAAATTTAGATACCTTAAAGAAAATTGAAAGACAAGTTATAAACTTAGGTAAAATACTAATAATATACAGAACTGCAAAGGAGTAACATTTAAAAATGTAAAGAACGCCTACAAATCAATAAGAAAAGTGTACATGCGCGTGTGTGAGCGCGCACACACACACACACACACACGCCAGCAGAAAAATGAGAAAAACACATGAACAGAAAAAAATCACCACATGACCAATAAACTTGTAAAGTCATGTTTCACGTTTTTAGTGAACAGAGTAATGCAAATCAGAACCATGATAAGATATCATTTTATAGCTATTTAATTGGGTAAAAATTAAAATGTCTGACAATGCCAAGTAGGCTTGCGATAACTTTGGAAGAGTTTGACATTATCTTCTGAAGTTGAACATGCAATCAATTCAGAAAAGAGTTTGACATTGTCTTCTAAAGTTGAATAGTCACATTTCCTATAATCCAGCAATTTCCTAGATATACATCCAAGAGAAACTCTTGTATACGTACAAAAAGATACGAGTACAAGAATGATCGTAGCAGCATTGTTTACAATAGCAAAAGCCTGGAAATGACCTAAATGGCCAACATTAGGAGAGGGCAAATGGTAACATATTCACACGATATAATATTATCTGCTTTATCCAAAAACAAATGAACCACAGTAACTTGCAAAAATATGGATGACTGTAAATATCATAGTAGAGAAAAAAGTTTTCCAAAGGTTACAGCACGATACCCCTTTTAAAAAATACAGTGAAAAACAGTAATGTATATGTATATATACATTTTATACATGTATAAAATTTGCACATTTTATACATGTACATATACATATACATGTATACATACACATTGTATATATAATTTACATTACATATGTACATATATAATACATATAAATGCAATGAAACTATATACAAAGGAAAGGAAGGGAATGAAATTGGGATTCAAGAGGATGCTTATCTCAGGCGGGGAAAGGAAACAAGAAGATGGAATGAGGAGCGGGGAGAAGCATATGGTTAGATGTAGATCCCCATCAAGGCTCCAGTTTTATTTTTTGGATGGTGCATTCATGAATGCTTCACACATTATTTAAAATAACTAAAGGGAAGTGGCTTAGGCATGGACCAATGATGGGAGGATCATCAATCAAGGATTCTGATGAATCCAATTCTGTGCATCTGGGTCCAATTAGAGAAAAATAATTTTCTTGAATGAATGAATGAATGAATGAATGAATAGAAAATCATCAGTGACAGTGATCAGAGAGAAACCTGGTATAGGCAGATCTTTACTACACTAGTGAATTCTATAATGGAAAGTACCTACTTGATAGGGTATCTCTTTAGGGAATTATAAGTGAACTCAAGGAAATTTTGGAAAAACAAATTATTAGGGTAGGTTTTGCCTTGCTGAAAAATGTTCCTGGGTTATACAGTTTGCCATCCTTTCATAACGTTAGGGATGCAGTCCTTTTATGCTTTCCTCTTAACGTTATTTCTGTGCTATTAAAATGAGCAGCTATTGGATGATTTGCAATTGAATTATATGCTCTAAGTCACATGGACCAAAGGAGACATATTTAAAGCACAAGATTTCTATTTTAAATTGCTTTAAATAACTAGAGCATCCAGAAAATTAAAAAAAAAAAACCCACATTACTAACATGATACTTTCAAAGTACTTTAAATTGTATACAAATTCTTTTCCTCCTATTATTCTCAATGAAAATTTCATCCAACGTGAATTCTACACCCAGAGTTTTATTAGAATCTTTCTCTCTCATCCTGAATCTTGTGATGTTGCAGTTAGACTGTTTAGTTTGAACCACCCACTGTGGCCTGCGCACTTCATATGACCAGCAGAGACCCCAATAATGGGATTTTCCAGTTACCTGGAAGTGCAGGTAACTGTGGTTGACTGTTGACCCAACTTTATGAGAACAGTTCAGAAATGGTTTTCTTGTTACTCAGCAACACCTACCCTTTACCTGCCCTAAGGAGTTGTTCAAAACAATGAGGGGTAGAAATGAAAACTCTTCTCCCAGGGAAGCATCCTTAAACATCCATCATGTTGTTTTGTCCCCACAGCTTCCTTTTGGGTAGGAACTTTTCTTCTCACAAGCTCTAATGAGTTCATTCACACACTTTTGCCTCTTTCTTGAAGCAGAAATGTGCTGGGGAGTGGGAACACCTTCTTGGGGGAAGTGGTGGGGATCAGAACACCTTCCTGGGTCTGGACATTCTCATAGCTACATACTCCTTGGTTCTGAGCTCTTCTTCCATTAAAAAAAAAAAAAAGTCAATCACCAGCGGGTATTTTCCATTTTTCCAGAATGGTGCCTGGATGTTTTGGGCTTGAGGTAGAATTATATCCTTTATTTAATTTCCTTCCTTTTACCAGATAGTAAAGTTTCTGAGGCAGAGCCATAAAACATAAGGATCTTAACAGAGCATAACACAGGTACTCTGACCTCACTTTCACAAATTCCCAAATTTCTGCTATGAAATCTTTTAAACCATACTTAAATTTCATCTCAAATGTTCTCTTGTAAAGGATAAAATTTCTTTCAGATAATGACAGTGGAAACTTCATTTCTAAAGTAGATAAAATTCTCCACTAGATCATAAGCCCCTGGAGGAGAGGGTTGTGCCTCATATGACTGTATCCTTGGAGTCCAGCACCTGGCATGGTATATAGTAAATTTTAGAGATTGGAGGTAAGATTTTGGGCTAATGTGATGAGTTGATAGCCTGGATATTCAAATCATGCCCTGTCAATTTTCCCTGTCTTCCCAAAGTCTTACTGGGAAGCTAATTAAATGTGCTCCTCAGACAAGCAACCTAACTCCCAATTTAGTACTCTGATAAAACTGGGAAGAAGACATGACTTTGGTCTGAGGAGAAAGTGTGGCCTCTCACCTCTCTCTCAGCCCCTAACCTGAATGTTCGGGCCATGATGCTCAGGCATGCCTATGAGGAGAAACAAAGAGCAGAGAAAGGTGGCTTATCCCAAGAGGATCTCTGAGGACATTTTCCAGCGAGCCCTCAGAGTAGAAGAGGAAGACTAAAAATGGTGGCTGACCCACCTCTAGCACCAGGACCTACCTGGATCTGAGGCAGAGAGGCAAGCACTATACCTGGGTGCTGATAAAAAGTGGCCCCACTGACTGTCCTGATTAGTCAAGGTTAGCAATTCCTCCTCTTTAAGGGGCAAGCTGATTGGAGGAGCAGTTGAGTAGGAACAAAGATGGTGGAGTCCCCCTCCCCATGCTGAGCACTCAATACATGTTTGTTAAAAGAATGAATGAAGTGAGGGAGTGTTGCTAAGGAGTTGTTACTACGAGAAAAACCATTTGCATGCAAATTTTACATTATTAGCAACTAGGAGCCTCTAGCAAGGAGGCTGGTGGGAAGGGCCAATATGTTGCTTTTCTGAATAGGATGTGGATGGAAAGGAACACCACTGGTATTCTGCAGAAGCCTGAAGGAGAAGCTTGGCTTTAGTTATGTTATGTTTAAGACTATGAAGTCAGGTAGGTAAGTTCTGCAGAACTATAGAAACAGAAATTAATTTTCATGTGAAAGTTCACAATATTGGATTTCCTCTTCTCTTTCCCAGTCCCCTTTCCCCCACAAATGGAAGAAAGAAAATCCAGGCTCTAGTTTCTAGGAGATGCCAAATTGAGCCAGAGCTAGTTGTAATGTTTGGCTTCCACATTTCAAAAGCTAATAGAAACTGGAGACAAATTGGGAAATAATATGCACATTTGCATAAAAAAGTTGGAAAGTACTTGGAATGAAAAGTTATACCATCCAAAGGAGAAGGTAGGGTTAGCTTGATCTATTTGAGAGAGTCTTTATCTCAGCAAAAACACAGTAGAGGAAAAGGTCTGAAGTTGCATCAAGTTAAATTTAAGGTTGGGAGAGCTTTCTGATTTAAGGATTATAAAAAACCAGAAAATCCACTTGTCTATCCCTGCCCCAAAACATGGTGCCTATGAGATGATAGAAAAATGTTTTCTCACTGACTGACCAGGTCACGGAATTGTCGTTCTTCAAGACTTTTATGACCTACACAGGATGCTTTGCATTTTTGGTGGAATAATGAAAACTGACCGGATGATTTCTCACACCCCTTCTATCTCCTTAATTCTACAAATGGCCCAACTTGGTTGATTGTTTACTCCAGGAGACCCTAAAGGGTATCTAGAAGCCACAGGTAATCTCATCTTTACAGCATGAATCCACACTCCCACCCTGGTTTTCCACCAGAAACATTTAGACTTTCATTTCTATTGGAAAATTGCTGTCATTGTTTCCTTTCTATAGTGATGTTATTTATTCTAATCACTGAGGCTGTGTTACTCAGGTCCCTCTGATACACATCAGTGCGAGTTATACATGCGCAGCTAGGAGGGGAGAATGAACCTCTAAGCTGTAGTCAAATTGGTTTCCTAAATGATGCTGCACGTTTTAACTGGAATTTGTATAGTATTCTAGTGGAAAAAAAAAAGGTGGGGGTGGAGGGAAGGGTTCCTTTGGTTTTCAGGCTGTTAACTGTAATTAGCCTGGTTTCTGAGATGTAATTATCTTGCAATCTCAAAGCAAACACCCTAGAGGAAATTGCACTGTTAAAGACAGCATGGCATTAAAAATAAATTATTACCCCGGCGCCTGCTATTGCTGCTTACGCTTTGTGATTTGTCAGGGTTTCCGTTAGCAAGAGCTTGTTTAGGGCTGGAGGTGTGCAGCCATGTTGCCACTGTTTGTACCAGAGGGGTGGGAGGTGTGGTTTGTTTAATTATAATACGGTGATTGTCCCACTCACGGAAATGGCTCAGAGGTCAAGGAAGGAGGGCTCTGGGAATCCTGCTTAGCAGTGGACATTGATGAGTGAGTAGAGTGGAGCACCATAATCCAAAGATCAGGCAATTCGAGCTATCCACAAAGAGGTATTAACTCGTTAGGAGATAACTGAGGGGAAACAAGCAAAATCCCGGCTATTTTAGGGACAAATATGAATCATTATCACTGACCATTCCCAGAGGCTGGAAAGGCCATACCATGGGGTTTGCAATCAGACTTGTGGATTTGAACAGAGGATTATGCAGGTGGTGTGCTTCATAAAAGGTCCCCACTGAGGGGAGGCTGACATCCCACCAGTGTCCCCTGACCAAGCTTCATGTCTAATGGGCTGCACCCACCTGGAGGAAGCACACATTTTCCCCAATTGTCTACTCCATGCGAAAGCTTTACAAAATGTATCTGGCCAGAAGAGTCTACAAGGGTGCTATACAGGCCACTATGCTCTGTGTGACCTTGACTGAATTACTTATTTTCTCTGAAACACAGCTTTCTCATGTGTAAGAGGGATGGTAACAATAAACAACAACAACAATAATAGTACTTGGGATTGTTTTGTGACTTAAAAGTGAAACTGAAAAGCATGTGTTCAATAGATGGCAGGAGTTTTCATGACGATGATGATGACCAAGGTGATCATTAAGTGTTCACCCAGACTGCAGCTTGTACCAGGTCCTGAGCCAGCCACGAGTACCTGTGAGAGGCACAAGAACTTGGCTCCCTCTCTCACAGAGCTGAGGGTTTGGTTGGAGGGATAGGCCACAGACCGCAATAGGTAATTCATTTTACCATACTTTTGTTTGAGTTCTGTAGGGTAAAACTTCACAGCCCTTGTAGCAATTTATCTTTGTTGTTAATTTAGTGCGGGGGATGGCATATCTATATCTATATCATCTATATCTATATCTATATCTATATCTATCTCTATCTATATATCAGAAGGAAAAAGGGGCATGGAATCCTACAGAATTTGGAGTTGAAGATATGATAGTATAAAAAGGGAAGATATGGCCATAGTGAGGTATAGTAGCATGAAAGGGTGGTATGAGGACTATCAATAATTCAAAGAAGGCTTGGACTAACTGGAAAATTTTTATTTTCTTCCAGTGGACCACGCTGATTTGTGTTAGAAATAATCTGGATAACTGAAATCTGTAGATTTTTATTGAAAAAAACTTCATTATAGCCCACATCACAACTTTTCCCTTTTATTTATTTTTTATTTTTTTAGAAAGAGAGAGAGAGCGAGTGTAGGGGGAGCAGCAGGCAGAGGCAAGATCCCTGCTGAGCAAGAAGCCCAGCGTGGGTCTTGATCTCATGACCCTGGGATCATGACCTGAGCTGAAGGCAGATGCTTAACCAACTAAGCCATGCAGACATCCCAACTTTTCCCTTTTAAATTTCATTCATACCTCTGATGTTTCACTAAATGAATTATGAAATGGAAGGCAAATTAAGTTTACCCAGGTTTATATTTCACCATTAGGAATATAAAGTTAAATTTGCTCAGAGCTATTAATTGTGGTTTATTAACAAAATATACAAAAAATACCCACCCTTGTTTTTACAGGCTTTAAGTAGAATGGAATGTATGCCCAAAGATCATTTCCTAAGTTGCTATAACCCTGAGAGTGACTTCACCACATTGGTCCAATAGATAACTTATTTGATTCTAAAAACTAAGGGCAGGAGGAAAGTTCACAATGTCCCTTTCAAAAAATTCTGTGTCAGTATTTAATAGTTTGAAAAGAATTTCTTGGCTTCAAGCCTAAAACTTTTTTCTTCTTTTTTTGGTAGGTTCTTTGAAAAGGGGAACTCTTTGTAAACCAAAAAGTGAACTTACTTTTTAAACTAATATCAATTAATAAGTAGTGCTGCTTATCCAATAATGTGAACAACAGTGTAAGTTATAATCTATTCTTTTCAGAAGTTAGAGGGGATATATGTGGGGACTTCCATTTATGGCAAGTTGGTCAACTGATTACCCTGAAAAGCTTCTTCTGACAATAACAACAACAACAAACAGGAATATTGAATAAAATGGAAAGAAAACACTTTTAAATGCATAGCAGAACTTACAGGAGGTTAGGAAAGGAAAGACTCAGGAACCAAAACAGGAAAAGGAAATTGAAAATTAGAGTGGCAAGCAGCCATTCAGTTCAGCTGCCCTGGAATGTGTTGCCAGTCTCAAAAGCAGTGGCTTCAGTTTAAAGACCACAAGAAATTAAGGCCTTAGGCATTCTTGCAGCAGGATGTTTGAACTGAAACTCCCCTCCCCCAAATAAAGCCCTCAAAGGGCTGCACTCTCAGTAAAATGGTGGCTGAAAACTTACTGGCAAAAAATAAAGCAAAACAAAACTAAGAACCTTGTAAGGATACCCAGCTGGCTTTATTTAGCAGGGAAAAATGTCTCATGAGAATTCATAAGGACCATCCTATTGTCCTTACTTGTATGATTCAAGAAATCCAAGCAAAGAAATTAACATGAAATTGGTTCCAGACTAGTAGCACCTATGGGGCAACACTCTGGAAGGACATCACTTAAATTCAGATTGCACAAGATTTCTGCAGCTAAAGCCCCGTCAAACTCAAGATCGTGATTCAAAATTATAGCATATGCAAGGAACCAATTTATCACAAGTGGACAACCTACCACAAGGGACAAAAGAATTAAGTCCCTAAGGCTTCAGATAATGGAATTACTGAATGTATTCTCTAAATTAGATTGTTTAAATTGATTAAAGATGCAAAAGAAAGAATAAAAAATACAATAAAGAAATAGAGCATATATAATTATCAGCAAATTTCATAATAGAACTGCTGGAAGTTAAAATATAAAACTGAAACTAAAAACTCAAGACGGTAAGCAGCAGATTAGTCAGAGATAAAGAGTGAACAAATGAATTAGAAGATCTTTGAAGAGAGATTAAAAAGGAAGGACAATAGGAAAACAAGATTAAGAGACATGGAGAAGAGAATGAAAAAGGCTGAGACACATAAAATAAGATTTTTTTTTTGAGGACAAAGTAGAAAGATGAGAGGTAATATTAGAAGAACTAATGACTTGAGAATTTTTTAAATGTTGAAAGACATGAATTTCCAAATTCAGAAATTATAAAAAATTTCAAACACTTTTATTTTCTAGTAAAACGAATTCCCTGTTCAGATACATGTTAATGAAACTTGAAAACCTCAAAGAGAAAATTGTAAAAGCAAATAAAGACTCCTTACTAAGAAAGGAAATTAGACTGATAGCAGACGTCATCACAGAGATTATAGAAACCAAAAGACAGTGGAATAACATCTTTTACACGCTAAAAGAAAATAATTGTCAATTTAGAATTTAAAATTCAGCTTCATTATAATTCCATATGAAAGCGAATGTCTTTATAAACATTGCCAGACAAAACCAGAGACAATTTACTGCTAAGAGAACCTTGCTGAAGGATTTTCTAAAAAGAAGGTGTTCAATCTGGCTACACCTTAGAATTACCAGAAGGTGGGGAGGGGGGGGGCCTGGGTAGCTCAGTTGGTTAAATGTCAGACTCAGTCGCAGCTCAAGTCTTGATCTCAGGGTGGTGAGTTCAAGCCCTACACTGGGCTCCATGCTGGGTGTGGAGCCTGATTAAAAAAAAAAAAAAAAAGAATTACCAGAAGGCACCTACAAAATACTGATGCCTGTGTTATACCCCTAGAGTTTAGATTTAATCCTTCTGAGGTACATACTGAGAACTGGGACTTAAAAAATATCTCTAGATGATTTTAGTGTGATGTCAAGTTTGAGAATCACTTGTATGAAAAGGATGTACTTCATGAAGAATGAAATTGAGCCCAAAAAATAATGATGAACAAATAGTTTGGGGGATTGACAAAATAGATAAAGGGGATTAAAAGGTACAAACTTATAGCTATAAAATAAATAAGTCATGGAGAGGAAAAGTGCAGCATAGGGAATATAGTCAATAATATTGTAATAACATTGCATGGTGATACATGGTGACTACATTTATTGTGCTGAGCATTGAGTAAGGTGTAGAATTGTTGAATCAGTATGTTGTATACCTGAAACTAATATAACATTGTATGTCAATTATACTTTAATTAAAAAAAACCCAAAAAACCAAACCAAAACAAACCCAAATAGCTGTTAAACATACAGATAAATCTAAATATTCACTGGGTAAAGAAATAAACATATTGACTAAGAGAATATGAAAGCAGTGTAGATTGGATTACTGGACAGAAATAACATATAAGAAGAAAGGGAGGGGATTGGAAGTTCAAGGCATTCAAGGTCTTTTTATTACCCAGAAGGAGGGTAGACAAATTAACTTTAAGTAACCATGTTAAAAATTTAAGGGTGGTACTAAAAATGTAGGGATGTAATATATAATTTCTTAACTAGAAGAGGCATTAATTTGTCAGGAGTGTGAGAAGAGGGTGTAGAATGTAGGGAGGTCAGTAACAAATTTAATGACATATATAAGGCATATGGTGGTAAGGGCTTTGGAAAGCAAGGCCATGGAAATAGGAAGGTGTGGGACACTTACAGGAGATGCTACAAATTAAGAACTGATGTGACCTGGTGACTAATTTGCTAAAAGTGTGTTGGAAGAGCAGAGGGAGGACACCTCCACTCTCAGCACAGCACACCCAGGTGTTTAGTCAGGGTGAGAGACTAACTCTGGTTTATATAAAGGGGATTATTTGGACTGAAGCCATATTTGAAGCAAATCTTTAAGATGGCGAAGACCTGGAACTTCCTTCCAAAGACTTAGTTTACATCCCTGCTTGCCTTTTTAGTGTTTGAGTATAAGTGCCTAACATGTCATCACTTACACTATTATACTACTCTAAATTTATTTTTTAAGTAAAAAAGGAGTTTAGAATTGTTTTTGTTTTGTTTTGTTTTGTTTTTGGATTTTAGTTATTTGACAGAGAGATAGCGCAAGGAGGGGTAGTGGCAGGTAGAGGGAGAAGCAGGCTTCCTGCTGAGCAAGGAGCCTGAGGCAGAGGGAGCCTGATGTGGGGGCTTGATCCCAGGACCCTGGGATCATGACCTGAGCCAAAGGCAGATGCTCAACTGACTGAGCCACCCAGGTGCCCCTAGAACTATTATAAAAAGAAGAAAAAGTCTTCCAGGTGAGAATAACTTTATTGTTTTTATCTACTTTATATTTTAAAAGATTTTATTTATTTATTTGACAGAGAGAGAGAGAGAGAGAGAGAGCAAGAGAGCACAAGCAGGGGGAGCAGCAGGCAGAGACAGAAGGAAAAGCAGGCTTCCCGCTGAGCAGGGAGCCCAATGTGGGACACCATCCCAGGACCCTGGGATCATGACCTGAGCCGAAGGCAGACGCTTAACCAATGGAGCCACCCAGGTGTCCCACTTTCATCTACTTTAAATATCGTATGACTTCATCCAGATTCATGGTGGACCTGCAGTGGGTTACAAATGGCTGCAAATTCTTTGGTACTCCTTTCATCAAGAGGTGAGGTCCATTTCCTTGCCTTGAATCTGGGCTGGCTTGTGACTGCTGGAATATGGGCAAAAGGGATACTCTGCAGTTCTAGAGCTACAGTCTAAGGGGACTGGTAGCTTCTGCCTTGGTCTCTCGGAGCCCTGAGTCACCATGCAAGAAGCTTAACCATCCGGAGG
Organism: Ursus maritimus; assembly: GCF_017311325.1. Lineage (NCBI taxonomy): Eukaryota > Metazoa > Chordata > Mammalia > Carnivora > Ursidae > Ursus > Ursus maritimus. The sequence goes on from NW_024424453.1 coordinate 26,709,094, forward strand.
TCACTAGGTTGTGGAGAAGCTGGAGGAGAAAACTCCATGTGGAGAGAGGTGCCACACATGTGAGTGAAGAAACTATCCTGTTAGCGGATCATCGTGTTGGGGGCCCCAGCTGAACCAGCTGACAGTCGGTGGATCGGAGGGGAGCCACCCAGCTGGGCTCGTCCTGCCCTTCTTGTGTACTGTACCAAATCACAGCAGAACAGGAAGGTTGTTTCAGGCCACTCAGTTCTGGGGTAGTGAGTTACCCAGCAATAGGGAATCAGAACAAGGCCGCTTCGTTCAAAGACGAACGATACAGCCACCCCTCCAGACCCCACTGTTAGGACCGCCCATCACCACTTGCCTTCTTTCGTCTTTTCTACTATTTTTTTAATTCTCTCTCTCTTTGTTCTTCAAACTTTTACCTTCATTAAAAACCCAGTTCAAAACATTTTCCCCATGGTTTTGTTTTTGCCTCAGTCTACCGGAGTGTCTTCCATTCTTCTCATCGGAAGATTTGCCTTTCTCACCACCTGTACTTCAAGTCTTCTTTACTACAATCTTATTATATCACCCCAGTGGAATGATCAGAATTTGTGGAAAAAATTATAGATTTTTGTTTTGCGTATAATATAGACATTTTTAAAGGAATGTGGTTTTTGCTTGCAGAGAACACAGCAATTCACACTACCTGCTAAATGCTTTTAAGCTGACATTCGTCTAAGCCGGCTTTAATGAACAGATAACTCATTTATAATTAGCAGTGCCAATTAATTGGCACGCAAACAATTAAAGTGATTAAAGTGCTAAAGTTCTTAAGAACAGTTTTTCCTAAGTAGGTTATAGACAAACCTTCCCTGACCCCGCATCTGGTTTCCATGATTAAATTGCTGAGGAAGCCTTTCTGTACAGATAGCACATGAGGAAATTGTAACTCAGCCTTGGTCAGATAGCCTTGATCTGGAAGAAGAGAGCCCATCTATGAAGAATCTATTGTGCTCTGATTTTCAAATCAACGCTGTTTCAAAAAGTGTAAATTATGTATGTTTGTTGGTCTCCTGCCGTATATTACCACCCCCTACCCCCCACCACGACCCAGGGCCTCAGTAAACTTGAAGCACTCAAAATCCCATCCAGGTCACTTTTCTGTTCTAGGTCTTATACCTATCTTATACTTTAGAAGATAGATAGAAGGCTGTGAGGTCTTACCTTAAATGGCTGTGACTCGATTCCCATAGAATGGACCAAAAATGACATTGTGCGATTTCTGCGGCTAGACCAAAAAAGACATTGCTGTTCCTGCCTTGTCTGCATGGAACCTGCTTTTGAGGCTCTGAGCTGCCATGTTAAACTGTCGGACCCCCTCGAGGCTGCCACTCCATACGGAAACCTGGGTCCCATGGCAGGGGCTTGTAGAGGTGCTTGGGTTGACAGCTCCAGCTGGGATCCCGGGTAGCAGCCTGCATCGACACCGATGTGACTGAAAATGCCTGAGTGTGGTTCCAGACCCCAGCCACCGAGTCACCTCCAGCCTTCAACTCTTCCCAGACGAAGCCCCCGACATGCTAGAGCAGAGACAAACCATCTCTGTTTTGCTCTTTCCACATTTCTGACCCACAAAACCTGTGAGCATACAAAATGGTCGCTGTTTTATTCCACTACATTTGATTTGGTTTATCATGTAGCGGTAGTCATTGGATGAAAGGCTTTTTCTTTCTCCATTTAAGGCTCTATACAATGTCCTCCTCCTATTTTTTCCCATTCACATGCTTTTTTGGTTTCCATTTTACCCTTAAATGCCTTACTCTACACTTTTTAATGAAACGTCCCTCAACCTCTGTTAGAAGTAGTTGGAATTCAAATCTTCTTTGGCAAGTTTTTAACCCCCTGAGTCTCAGTTGCCTTGATGATGAGAGAAGCACACTCATGTTATGGGTTTATTGTGAAAATTAGAGAGACTGGAGAGAGAGCACCTGGTATACAGGAGGCATTGACTAGATAAATGGTACTTCGTATTAGAAGTTTTCAGAGACAAGTTATATAATCCCAAACCTCAGTTTCCCGTTTGTCCAACTCACATTGTTCTAATTGAGAGCACACGGTGTTCTCTGAGGGAATTTTTGTGTATAAGTGGGCCCACACATGTTGTCTGTTCTCTGTTGGACATGCATGACTGCACGCCGTCATGGTCCATCCATCACTGCAGGAGTCTGGAACACAGCAGCAACAACCAAACCAAAGCAAACCAACTCTCATCATGGCTCTATATGTCTAAGGAAATATGCAAATCGTAGAGATAAGATATTAAACAGAACTCACTGGGTGGGTTGGTCTGTGGCATAGCCTCACTTCTGTCCATCTTTCCCTGGCTGGAAGTATCTTTGCTTTCAGGACGGGTATGTTCTCTGTAGCAGAGATTCTGGGCATTTTGGTGGTCCAAGGACAATTTTAAAGGCTGTGTCCACATTCTGTCCAGAAAAACGAACACACCTATACCCCCACACCACCTTGCATGCCATTTTAGAGTGTCCCTAGTTGCTATAAATAATAGATACTGGAGCCTTCTGAAGAAGTCTGTGGGAACTGGAGTACTTGGCTTTGTGATCCTGGGATAGACTATAATCCTGACTAAATCAGGGAGGACTGCCTGAGGTGCTGCCTTGTAAGGAAGAAAGCCAATGTCTGTTGAACATTTACTGCGGATCAGGGCTTTACATAACTTACCTAATTCTCAGGAGAAAGGGCCTGTTAGGTATTTTATCTCTATCGTATGATAAGGCTGAGAGAAGTGAAGTGACTTTTCCAAGGTCTCAAAGCTAATAAGTTAGTGAGGCCCAGATTTGAGAGATGCCAACATCCAGTGGTTTTCTGTTACGTTCTGTCTGTGTCTTGGGGTGTGGAAATCTGCTTCTCCAGGTACATCGTGACTGGGGAACTTGATAGACCTAGGCTTGCTCTCTTAATTTCTATCCCCTACTCCCCACCCCACCCCCAATCCCTGCCTATCTGTGGCCCTTTTGGCTACCAGAATATGGCATGGGGTGTCAGGGGACGGCATGCTTTGTTGCTGGCTGGGCTTAAAGCAGTAAAAGAGAGTGGTGTGAACACGGGCCCGAGAGTCCGTGAGTTTGAGCTGGAATCCACTGAACCCCACTGAACCCCCACCCCCACCCAAAAGCTATAATCCCAGCATTTACTTAGCACCTTTGTTTTACAAAGAGCTTTTTCATTTGATAATAAGGTAGGCATGCAAGGCCTTTCGATCTCCATTTACAGCACAGGACCCTTTTAAAAGGAAATTGTCTTAGGTCTTCTGATTCTGGTTCCTGGTCTTTTTCCATTATCTTCTATCTCCCTCCTTCGGAAAACAAAGTTTAAAAATACCGTTCTGGGAAATTGAAGCTACAAGAATGAAAACACAATGGCTTGAGGCAGTAAGTCATAAGTTACTGTGATTGGGAGGTGGCCTTCCCTGCTCATGTTCTGGGAAGCAGCCATCACAAACGTAGCTAATGGAGAACAAGCAGTAATCTGGGAAATTGTAACATGAGATCACATAATGGCAGTGGCTTTTGAAAGATAAGGTAACTGATAGGGAATATTGAGAAAGGAACACAGGAGACTAAGACTTTGAAAGATTTCCTCTAATGTTGCCTGAAGAGAGCGTGATCTGACTTCAGATGACCTGTACTGGTTCCTCAGACTGAAATATCCCTCCAGTGGAGAAGGGCAATTCATCAAGCAACCAGAGCTGGAAAGTAATTCTCTGAAAGAACATCCAGCTGCCCTGGCTCATCTTCTCAGCTCACCCAGCAGAGAACTTGCAATTTGGCCTCCTGAGTGCTGATGACCAGCATGGTTCTCTCAGTGAGGACCCTCCTGCTGGGAGCTAATATGGGATATTGGTCTATCAATCACTCTCTGGTGAGTTCAGCTCCTACAATTTAGTCTCTCGTCTGATCACCTCTGCTGAAACTGATAAAGACACTGATCCTGCTCAAATGTTGAGCGGATTATGGGCTTGCTTCCCTCCTTTGGTGCAGTCATACATGGGAGACCCTGAAAAAGACAGAGTCTTTCTCATTATGTAGCCTTGATGGTTTATGGAGACCATAATCTTGTTTTGTCCAGGAACCCAGCATGTCCATCTAGTCCTAAAACTTCAAAGAACAGATGTTTCCAAGGATGTGTTTGAGCAAGAATCTTACAGAAGCATTTTTAAAACACAGCCTCATGGTGAGGATCTCAAATTTACTCAGGTTAGTGCCCCAAAATAGAGATGGAACAAGCCTTCCTACTACCAGACTAGATGAATGGGAGGCCATTTTGGGCCTAGAGTGTCTTGAAGCTTTGAGGGAAGGGACTCACATGGGTCGCCTGACGGGACACAGCAATACCTTAGGAGGCAGCCTGGTAGTGTATCTTTTGGGCAACAACTGGTCAGGCCCTGGGGCAGATGAAGAGGAAGACAGCACAGTGGGAGGAAAAGGGGGAGTTCTCACTGGGAAGTTGGTTGGTGAGGATGCCAGTCAGATTTGGCTTCTGTGTGCTCCTTGCAGAGATCCTTCCCGTGGTCCTACTCACCTAGTTTTGGAAGTGCCCCTTCTCCACAGTGGGCAATTCCCTGAGCTAGTTGGGCTGGAGGAGTAGATCTATTCGGTGGATGTGGTGCTCTGAGATTCCATCATAAAGAGGTCACTAGGTGACGCGGTCTTGCTGGGACTCAGCAACTCAGACAGGTGAGAGAGTGGCAGAAGCTGAGTGGCCTGGCTCCTGAGGCAACACATTACATATTGTCCTATTGGCATAGCAGGGTTTGATGAACCCTGATGTAGTGGGGGTAGGGAGTATCTTACTGGTGGCTGAAGTTGGATAAAAGAAGGAAATACCTAAGTCAGATGGTATTTGTGTCAAGGCTCCACTCCTTTTATCAGGATTAAACAAGATAACATACAATACAGTTTCCATACTAGGTCGGATAAGTGCTTAACAGTGGCAACTACCATCATCACCATCATCTTGAAAAGTACTTTACACTTAATTTCATGTAGTGTTCACTAAATCTGGTAGTTGGCTATAGAATTATAGTAAATTGTATTACAATTGTACTCTGTCCCATGTTGGTCCACAGTAGAGGCTGGACCCTTAGTGGCGTCTCAGAGTTGGAAGACCCCACGAAGAACCAAGGTTCATATACTCAAGGTCAGTGCCAGGCAGGTATCATGCATATGTTAATCAGGGACGGTATAGAATAATAAGGAAGCTGGGGACTGTGGCAACCTGGAGAGCATATACTACCCCTAAGGGCAGTGGCTTCTCAACTCTAGCTGATTGTTGCCATGAGATGTGGGCTCAGAAATTCTAGCTCTTCTGTTTATTTATGAAAGACAAGAATCCAGATCTAAGATGAAATTTTACAGTTTTTAAAATAGGGTAAGCCAAACAAAATATGTCTGTAGGCTATATGGGATCTGTCAGCTGTCAGTCTGGGATACTCTTCTCTGAAGCAGGAATCTCATCTATGGCCCTCCTGCCCCATGGTCATCCAGTGAAACCCCCACAGGATGGTCTGATTGTCCTTTCTAAGTCCTACCTCTCTGGCAGTATGACAAGTCCCCAAAGTTGCAAATCTAGAACAGGGCTGAGTCAATAGGGCTATAACTGCAGCCGCCTGCTATTGCTTACCTGCTGTTTCAACAACAATTGGATTGGACACAGACTCTTGCCTTCCACCCAACATCACCCACCCTACGTCTGAACTCATCTTGGGAAATTGGGGGAGTTAGTGTTCCTCTTGTTTGCACCTTGCTGCAGATGCAAGCTGAGGCTTAACCTTGTAAAACCTACAGGAAAGAGGAGTCAACTTGAAGCAGCAAACCCTGGGCAATACTAAAACATAAATGCAGGACTGGCTACAGGGAACTGCAGCCGCTGCCATCGCACAAGCCCAGTACGCAGAAGGGCCTCACCCTTGATTTAATTCTCTGCTTTTGCTGTCTTGAAATCCTTAGTAATTTTCCAACAAGGGGGTCTGTGTTTTCATTTTGCACTAAGCCCCACAAATTATGTAGCTGTCCTGCATAAATGTGATCATAATTGGAAGCATACCACATAAGTGGATTTTTTTTGGGGGGGGAAGCTCCTACAACTTGATTAGTTTGCACTTTTATGTGAGTTGAGCTAATGTCCATGGAAACCAGAGAGCAGGAAAATGCTTTCCTGACCATTATAAAAGATGAGGAGGATCTCTCCTGCCTGTGGTAAGTGGAGAGGGTGGGGAAAGAGTCAATTTCCTGTAATGTGACCACCTCCCATGGCTTTTCTTTCTTATCTCAGGTGTTGGATCTGCATTAGCTGTTAGGCAAAGGACATGCAGATGGGCAAGTAATTAATTGTGGGAATAACTGTTGTGTTAGCATTAGAGGAATCTGGAGAATAGACAACATCCAATGGGTAGGAGAGCCAGGAGATGCAATTGTTTTTCCTGATCATTTGCAGGTCAGCAAAACTCTGGGGTTGCTGAGGAATGAGTGTGTGCTGGGCATTAGAACAGCTTTACTGATGTATTTGAGCTAACGCCATGAAATCATAACACAGGGCACTGAAAAGCTACTAAAAGGTCCTCACTGAACCTCTTGTAGAGATTCATTGGTGTTGGAACCATAATTAATTCCATTTCTATTGCTCCCTTATTCATTGTATGTATGGTCTGCTGCAGAGATCTCAACTGCAGGACTTTGGGTATAGTGGAAGAGTCCAAAAGAGCAAACCTTAGACATGAGGGCTTTGTCTTCAGACTTTGGCCTTAGCCTTTTGGCAAAGGATACATAGGCTGCAGCTATGGAACTTGCTCTCAGCAAGGGTGGAAGCAGAACTCGAGGGGATCTATTGTATTAATGCCCTCCCTAAGTCACAGAGGGCTGCAGATCCAGAAATTTCTCTGTCCACTTGACAAACTAGATAGCATGGCCAACTAATGATGACTAGAACAACCCATCAATCTAGGGCTCAACCAATAAAAGCAAATGTTTCCCCTGGATAATCACCCCTCCCTTCTGCAAACTCTAACACCCAAATCTCTGGGACTAGAATTACATTAGCTGGATAGACGAATTTAGGGGAGAATTGACATCTTGATTACAGCAAATTCTCCTACCCAGGAACATAGGACGTTTCTCAACTGATTCTAATTTTTATGTCCTTTTGTGAAAATTTTTGGTCGTTTTTATTTAGTCCTGCATATTTCTTGTTAACTTTGTCTCTGGATATTTCATATTTTTCAATGCTATTTTGCATGTCATCTTTTATTATATTTTCTAACTAGTTCACTAGTTCTTACTGGTATATTGGAAAGCTATTTTTGCATATTTATTTTATAATTACCCCTGAACTCTGTTATTAATTCTTATGGCTTCATGTCTTTTTGGGTAACTAATCATGTAATATGCACTATGTAGCATTAATGTTGCCAGTGGATTCTTCAGTGTCAGTTACAGAAATCACAAATTGACATCCCATCGAGGCTGGGTGCAATAAATCCTTCTCAATCTGCACCCTGTTGGGAGACAATTCTCTATGGGCTTGTATGGCAATCAGCTTTGGAAGATAGAGATAGTGTCTCTTGCCAAGGAAAGGAGGTAGAGATAGTATCTACCTCATGAGCAAAGGGAAGGTATATTGTCCAGGATCAAAGATTCAGATTATTTAAGTTTAGACTTCTTCTGTAACATATCTCATTGCACGTGCTGGTGTCCTCTGGCCCTCTTCACATCACCTGGTGGGAGTTGGGAATCAGGGAATGGTGCAAAATGCTGATACTCTGGTTACTATTACTGTGAGTAATATGTAGTCCTTCATCTCTGACCCAAGAGTCTTGTGTTTTCTACTAGCATCTTACCTAAGAGTACCAAAGAATGTAAAAAGGGCAGTGGGCATGTTATAGGTCAGAAAAGTCCTAGGTGAGCAGGTCAACAACATGGGGGAGGACAGAAGAACATGGCTATGCCAATAGGGTCTATGAAAGATCGCTCTATCCCTAGGGGTACCACAGAAAGCTTTTTTTTCTTAATATGAAACTGGATGCAGCCCTGACTACTTCCTGCCTTTTTTAATTGAGTAGTTTTGTTGACTTGTCCTCAGTCTTGCTAGGGGTCCCATGAGTACAGACCCAGCTGCCATGAGGGGATTTAGGAAAACTTGTTATCTCCTTCTATCTCTTGTTTTTGTGTCCTTTTCTCCTTCTCATGGGCCCCTTCCCCTAATGAAAACCTGTTTGCATGGAAGAACCCATAAATGGTCAGTTACACCCTAGTGCTGATTTTCATTGTTGGAGTATTATCTCTCTTAGAGAACGTTCTTTGAACCACACCTGCATCTTGGGAAGGAATGACTCCTCCATATGGCAGACATGCACAGCACTTTAGAGCAGCAGAGATATTTTGAAGGATTTTTCTGGTGCCCTTGGCATTGTACCACGTCAGCAGCAACTCTACTGCATCTCTCCGCCTGGGAGGGGTGCTGATGGCTGGCTCCTTGGAGGCCCTCCCCGCTATGAACAATCCTCACTATGCTAAAATAAAGTTGCACTCACCTAAAACTGCAAAGACAATACATCTAGGTATATGTTGCCTTTTAGAGTCTTTTGCAAATCTCCACCTGCTGGGAAACTTCAGATCTTAATTTTCATGCTAAGGGGTTCTTTTCAGAAACTTGTAGAACATCTGAAGGAAGAGAGAATTTTTAAGAGAACCTCATGCCAATTAACTTGGCCCATTTGTAAGAAATGGGAATGATTATCTCAGAGATTAATTAGGATTGCTAAAGGTGATGGTGGACTAGAACCTAAATGCGCCCATAAATTCTTCTCCCTTGGTTTAGAATGAACATATCATGGGCAAAAGGGCAGAGGTTATTAAAGTGAATGAGGTCCTTGCCTTTTGCAGAGCGATGGCGCCCTTTCATTCTGCAGCAGCAGGTAAGAGAGAGGAGGAGAAATTGTCATTGCGTTCACATTTGGATCGTATAGTGCATTCCCTAATGTAATATGAAATATCATCCTAATGAATTAGTCTTCAACACAATGCTTATCGGAGTAATGAAGAGAGTGCCTGCAAGTCCAGTACCGCTCCTGGCAATGACATCAGAAACTGTCCAGGGAGAGTAGTTGTCATCCAATGCCTCATCTCAAAGGATTTAATGGTCTGAAAGAAGTGGGGAAGAATGAGTTCATCCCTTAGTAAGAAATGCCTCTGAAACTAATGAATTTTTATTTTTGAAATTGGAGAAAAAATATTGTTCACTGGTCCTTAAAAGCTCTCAGACTTTTTGGCTTGAAGTGAGGGATTCTGGAACAACCCAGGGACTGGGTCTTTCTAGCTGAATGAGCCCCTCAGATTGTATAGTACCTGGGATAGCATCCGAAGGATAGGCTTGTGAGGATTCAGGTCCCACTCTTGTCTCCTGCCCTAGGTAAACATTTCAGAAAGTTGTTTCTTTACAGTGACTGTACAGAAGGAACCATCCTCCAAGGGGGGGAGGTGCCATCCTTCCCTAGCTTTCTTGACATGTTGGATTGCTTGTGGCATGCATCCCTTGTGTACTAATAGAACTGATTTTTGTTTGGGTTTCCAGCTCTCAGGCGCTGGGCCTCTCCTCAGCCCAAGGTGGTCAATCTCCATCAGTACATATGAAGAGTAGTCTGCTCTCCAGTTACCGTTTTAGGAATAAGCATGTGAGAGAATTTTAGCCACTGAGATAGATGTGAAATGTGTGTGTGTGTGTGCTTCTGGGAATGTTCCCTTACTCTTTAAAAGAGGCACAGGAAAAGGATGTCCTCCCTAGGCCTTTGGACACTGTTGTGTGAGGACACGATGCTTGGAGCTGCTGCAGTCATCTTGCCACCATGAGAATTCAAGCTGGGAGACAAAGGGCAACGTGCTGAGGATGGCAGAGCCAAAAGACAGAAAGAAACTGGGCTGCTGAGAACGTGATTGGGCCACTGAATGAATCTAAATACGTTCCTGCTCCAAACTTCATGTTATGTGAGATAAGCGCTCTTACGTGATTTACTCTCATTTATTCAAAAGTGTCTTCCAATTCACGGAGCTGAAAGGATTCCAAGCTGGCACACAGTCACCATCTTTGTCACTCCTTTCCCCGTTTCCTCACCTCACCTTCTTTTATTAAGACTTAACTTCTTAATAAATAGTTGACCCTTGCGAGCTCAGGCTTCCACATAGATCTCGCAACGGCTGCCCCTCCGAGGACATGTCTGTGACTGGGGTTCTCCAAACCTCCTCCATAGCTCACAAAGGAACCCCTTTACAGGGGTACCCTGATACATGCCGGAGCCACTCTGCCTTTCGAGGGGAACAAGACATTCGTGAAACTGCAGAGTGCTCTTTGGCAGGGGCACCTTGAGGTGGCCCCTTTTCTCTTGTCTTCCCATCTGGTCCTCTGACTGGCGGCATCTTGTCTCACACTGTAGGATTCTGCTTGCCCGGGAGAGGGGCGTCAGATGCTGCAAGGATGGGAAGCCCTCAAGAATTTTTATCTCCTAGAGCTCTTTGCCTTTTCTTCCCCAAACTGGAAAAACAGGGAAATAAATCCCCCACATATTTATGAATGTCTTTTCTTCCCTAGTCTTCACATCTCTAAATATATCAAACATGATAATTTTATGAGCAACCAAGTTATACATAATACATTTTATGTTCTTAAATGTATCAAGTGATTTTAGATCTGCACAGGATGCTAAAAAAGCAAGAACAGAGAGTGCTCGATTTGTAAATTAATTTGGGAGTACAACTTTTTTTTTTAAGTGGGTTGCTTGAATTCAGAATGCTTTTTCTCATAGACATAGTGATGGTTAAGTTCCAGATCTGGACACAAAAGCCCATGTACTCCACAAAGTGCCGCAGCCTTGCGTTTACGAGCCACACTGACATAGTTAACGCTTACTGAGCCTCTCTCACGCACCTGACTCTTTCCTCCTTCTTTATATGTTATCTTGGTGATTTAATTCTCACAACTCCGTGTCAAAGGAAACCAAAGCTCAGACAGCTTAAGTAACTTGCCCAAGGGCACACAGCACATACATGATAAAACCAGGACCCTGTGGTCTCTCTGGCCCCAGCCAGATACTCTCCCTGCCCTCCTGATGGGTCTCAATCACAATCTGCATCAATGTTTCTATGGAAAAATGTGTTCCAAATTTCAATGACAGTGCCAAGAGCACATCGTTCAGCTCTGGCAGCTAAAAATCCCCCTTTGCCCTTCCAATTTCCCTGTTTTTCTCCTCAATAGCTGAGGGAGAGAGAGAGCCAGAGAGCCAGAGAGACAAACAGAGAGAATGAATCAGTGTGAGAGGCTGGCCCGGAATGCAGGCCTCTTACTGTCATTTGCCAGACAGCCCGTCTCCGTCTCTGACCGTCCCTCCACCGTCTCCCCCGCCCCCATCAGGTAGCTGAGCCAGAGATAATGCAAACACTCATCTTTACACTTCTGCCGCTTTTATCACCTGTTTATAGTCCAACTACTGACACGGGTTTGATAAAAGGGTGTGGTGACTATTTAAATCCCAGCTTGGACCAGGACTTAACTTTGTAAGCATCCAGTAAAATGTGCCTTTCGAACAGTGAGATTTCTGTGCACCCCTCTCCCGCAGCTGGCACCTCACTTGGGGAGGACCATCATAGCCTTCCTTACACCTCATCTCCCATCTCTAGACCTGCTATTCCTCCTCCCACCGGGTTAATCTCTGCTTTCCTGAATGCTTCTGAAAGTGTTGGGAATCTTGTAAAATCAGCCAAGCTGTCTCAATGCCTCCTGTTGGCATGCATTTCCCCCAATACACTATCACCTTATTTATTTCTTATTAAAAAAAAATCTTCTAGTCAAGTTTCATAGTTCCCTTTGATAGCAAGTTTCAGCCCACCCCTTTTCTTTAAAGCAAGTCCTAATTTATTCTGCTATCCTGTGATTATCTTCTCATGCATCCTTCATTGCTACCAGCAAGACCTTAAACTACCCTTCTTGCCTGTGGTTACTATTAATATTACATTGAGGATTCATAATGTAGTTTGTGGAATATTTTGGACCTCTGCTCCTTTGCCTTTCATTTCCTGGATTTCCCCTAATTTCACTGTTCTTCACTGCTCCTACCCAAGGGGAAAAGGGAAGTCAGGGAAAAAGACTTACACAATGCCTCGACCAAGGGGATCGTGTTGCCACTGACTGGCTAAGAGGAGGGGTTTCCATCCTTCATGGACTCTCATTCTCCCATCTTCGCAAATAAAGGGGAGTTGGCTTTGTAAAGTGGAAATGACATGAGAAACCAAATAGGAAAACATTATCAAAATAACCGACACTGAAAATATATACAATCCAATGAGTTCCTGGCTAAGAAATTACCTGGGATTTTAAGGAAATAAAGAATGATTTAAAATTATTGCCAATATGAGTGAAAAGTGTTCCCTTTGGGAGCTAAGCGTCCATGGTCTCTGAAGACCTTCACTGCCATTAGTTGATTAATTAATTCATTAACACCTCGCAGAGCACAGGGTATTGACTCCGTATGGCACTGAGCAGGCAGTTTGATTTCCTTAGAAAAAATTTCTCTTATACGAAAGCACAGAAATAGTAAATAATTAAGCTCTAAGCTGCCTCGTTGTGATCTTTTATTGATCAAGGCAGAGATTTGAGAGGAGGCAAGCTTCAGGCACTCGCTCCAACCAGATTTTATTTGCCCCATGATGACATGTTAGCGTGAGACGCTTGTTCCTATTATAAAGCCTTTAAGGAAGAAAACAAGCCCACGACATGTTTATGGCTCGCGTTCCTTCTGTCCGAGGTTAATCACCCCAGTCTTGAAGACTGAAGCATTTTCTGGTGGACTCCCAAGAGGCCAAAGGAAGTGATATGACGAGTGTGCTGCCTGCTGCCTTCTGAGTCCTGGCTTCATTAAGCTGGGTTTTAATACCTTTTTTTCCTTCTAATAAAGCTATTAGGACAATGACTTATGATTGTGCAGTTCAGTGAGGCCTCCAGGGCGTGAAGGTGGGGGCTGAGCTTGGATCAATGGCAGAGAAAGTGATCTGAGCTATTCTACTGGTGGGATTTGACTGCTTCCCTCCCAAAGGCACTGTGCTGTCCCCTGTCCCTGCTCACCAGCCACGAGCCAGCCAAGTGCCCCCTCGGCCGAGGTGTGCAGGTGCGTCCAGGTGGGAGGGAGAGCCATTGAGATGGGATCGGCAGCTGCCTCAGTTTCCCAAACCTTTCCCCCTCTTTCCGTTCCCTGCTTCCCATGTGTTCCTTCATGTTCTGCCTTCCTTCTCTCCTCAGCAGAGCTCCCTGAAGTAATTAACACCCCCACTGTCCGGACCTCCCTCAGCGCCCTGCTGCTCCAGGCATCGCCCTTTCAGGGCTTTTCTGACTCGCTTGTAGCTGCTCCTTGGTGACGAAGCTCATCTCACCACTCAAGATAAATCCAAACATCTCAAAATGGTTTGGGTAAGAGGATTTCAAAGAGCAGACCTTGAACATCAGCATCAGCATCACCTGGGAACTTACTCAAAATGCAAATTCTCAGACCCCAGCTCAGACCTACTGAATCAGAAATTCGGGGGGTGGGGACCAGCTATCTATTTAAAAGGCTCTTCAGGTGATGCACGGTACAGTGTGAGTATCAGTGGCTTAGAAATCATCCACATTTCTAGTTTCCTCGTTTGTCCGCATATCCCTTCCCCCTCTGCTTTGATCACACTGAGCAACTTGTCTGCTTAATATGGGGCTCCCTCTGCTAACTCCTGATTCATCGTCAAGAATCAGTGCATGTGTCACTTCCTCTAGGGAGTCTTCCGTGACACTTCTCTAGCTGAGTTAGGCACCCCTCCTCAGGACACTCACAGTCCCCTATGCTTTACTCTAGCACAGCCCTTATCTTACTGTGTTATAATTGCCTTTTTACCAGGCTGCATCTCCCACTAGACTGTGAGCTTGTTCAGAAGAGAGATTGTCTTTCATCTCTGACTCTCCAAGGCCTGGCTCACTGCCAGGCCCAGAGAAGGGGCACAGTAATGATGTCCTGATGGAGGAATATCAAGCTCCAGCCTTTGCTGGGGTTGCTGGGCCGAAGTGCCACTATCAGCTGCCTGCAGCAGGTGTATTCTGCATCCTCATGTGCCTGTGGACATCTGCCCTCCAATAGTGGGACTAGATTTTGATCTCATCCTACTTGTTTCATTTTAGCCCTGGGGAGCTGGATGCTGGTGTGTGCTAATTGGATGATGGCGCTGGGTCTGACTGGCCTTGTAAATGTGTGCATAGGCAGTGAGCAGAGCATAGTTCAAACAGAATCATCCTGGAAATGCTTTGATTTTCCCAGCTAAGCAGTCTGACCCTGCACGCCTGGGAGCTTGGCATAACTCTGCCATGCTGCTGGGGAGGGCCTGCCTTGGGGTCAGCTCTGCAGTGGAGGCCACTGCTGCTGCTGCTCCATCTTCCAGACTGTTCAACCCGGCAAGGACTTAATTTCTCCATCTTTGCAGTGGGCATCATCCAAATTAGTCACCTGGTCCCAGGCACAAGCCTTTCTGAAGGAGTCACTTCACTGATGGTTCCAATTTGAAAGCACAGAGCATTAGGCATGCAGCTTGCAATGCATCCATCGAGTAGGAGGCCGAGGGGAGCGCTGGTCTCCTTAGGCAAACTGGGAGCCCAAAGGAACAACTGTCCAGGTTGCAGATGCAGACAAGAAACAGAGCAGAGAAAGGTTACTTCCAGGGCTGAGAAGAGTGATGCTCTCCCCTCTTCTCCCTCCCCTCAGTAGGAAGAGGAGGTCCAGGGGACACCTGGGAAGGGTTTGAGCTTGATGGAGCAGCTTTGAGGATGTTGAACGCTGGTGAGCTGGGTCCTCACACTGCATCTGTCAATGGGACAGCTTTCTCCCATCAGTCACCCCTCAGACCAAATGCATCACTTTAAGGCAGTTGTCCTTAATCTATTTTGGGGGATCAGGGACCCTTTTGAGAATCCAAGAAAATGATGGTTATTTTTCCGAGAAAAAGGAAGAGTTCCCCATAGATCCATATTTGTTAGTCTCATTTCAGCTGGTTTGTGAAATCCCTGAAGTTTATTCATGAGCCTGTAGGAGCCTATGAACCACCAGTAAGGAACCCCTGCTGTTCCTTGCTTCTGAGCTTTTTGTACCCAAACCCCATCCTCTGTAGGCCTTTCTCCTGAAGCCCCAGGCGGAATTGCTCCCTTTCAATGCTCACATGGCCCATAGCCCTTGCTGCACAGCCAAGCACAATAGGTTATATGACCAAAGTCTCCAGAGTATGTCTGACCCAGTTGCTACCCTGGGTTCTTGTCCTGGCTTTCCCATTTACTTGCTTTGTGACCTGGTGGACTGATGAAGGAGACACGCCAGCCCTCAGCTTCCTTGCTGGTGAAGTGATCACAGGATCTGGCCCACAGGGTTGCTGTGAGAATTCGGTAAGAGCCTGCATGTCAGGGCCATATGCAGAGATGGGCACTGAGGGAGAATGCAGGGACTGAGCCTTTTGTTCTCTGTGTCGCTAGTGCCTGGCACAGGAGTCCGCGCGTAGTAGATACTCCATTAACATTGGTTAGAGAGGAGAAGGAACGGCTAGGCTAAGATAGAGACACATCGCCCCTGTGAGGGTTAGCTAACTGTGACCAGGCAGGTGGCAGTGAAGGCGGAGCGGCTTTGCTGTTCCCACCCTGCGTAGGCTCCTGGATTCCCCCCAAAGTTGGAGAGCTGGGCACTCCTCCTCGGCCCTGGCAGGTGTGGGTTACCTGAGATATGTGGGAGGTGAGGTACAGTCAGATGCCGACCGCGGGGTCAGAACAGGGTTCAAAACTAGCCTCTGACACTCATCAAGCTCCCAGCAAACAATCTTTTGGGGCCTCAGTTTTTCCAAGCGAACTGTGGGACTATTGACACCTATCTCCTAAGATTCTTGTGCAGATCAGATTAAGTCAGGATATAAAAGGGTTAGCACACAGAAGATGCTGAAGAAGCAGAAGCCGTAGTCATTGTGAACCGGAAGACGGAACACATGTGAGTTCTGAAAACTGGTGTGTCCTTGTTCATTTTGGACTTAGGACCAGCCTGGTCCTAGACACAAAGGGAGGAGGAAGTGTCTGATATCAAGCTCTAAGTTGAAACTATTTGAATTCAAATTCTAGCTTTACCACTTACTAGCTACTTAACCTCTCTGAGCCCCAGTTTCTTCATCTGTGAAGTGGAAATAATACCACCTACCACACAGAGCTGCTTTTATTGTGAAGGTCAGGTAAGAGAATGTCTAAATTGCATTTAGTGTGGTGTGTGGCCCATAATGAGGGCTCAGTAAATGGTACCTTTATTACCATTCTTGTCTGAGGGAGGGCAAAAGGGGCGTCCACACCCTGACCCCTACCTTAGCCTGGCAGAGCCCACCAAGCGGCAGAGGTCAGTCTTAGCTTCTTGAGGAATTATTTTGCTTTTGTTCTATGCTATGTTTAGACAATGTAATGGCAGCCTGCAGGTGGCCCATCCTGGGCAGGGCCAGGAGAAAGGCCAAGGCCCCATATACTCCAGGGGCTATGGAGACCCCAGATAATTCCCAGAAGCATGCTGCTTAGAGCTTCCTCTGTGGGAGATGCTTTCCGCACATTTTCTGGACAACTGGTTTCTCCCCCTCTCCACCCCTGGAGTCCCCGCCAGCTGAGGTTTCCAAGAGTGCGTGCACACTGTCTTAGGTGGGAGAAGGCCATCTCGGGCTATGTGAGGCGGAGGCCCTGCGGATCCAGCACTCCATGCAGCCCAGCTCCTCCAGGGGAGACCCCCGGGCCTGGGGAGGCTGCCGCGCTTGGTTCATATTCATCATACTGGAGCTGCACCTTTTCTCCAGGCTGTGTGGGGATGTGCATCACCATGGAAACGCTAGAGGTGAAATCACTCAAGTGTTGGCAAGCGGAGTTTCTCTCTGGAGCTTGGAAAAATGGAGAGCAGGCTCACAGTGTCACAGAAAGGAAAGATGCCCTTAAAACAACCCAAACAGTCTCAATTCCATTTGGGGACTTTCCCTTTAAATAAAGACTGAACAATAAATGAAAGAGAAATGTTTCCAGTTTCTAGATTGGCTACCCCAGAGAGTCCGCTTGCCATGGACACGCCGATCCTTTCTGGCTTCCCTAATCTGCTATCTCTTGTAGAGTGGATAACACATTCTGTCTGGAAAGGAATGGGGTGACATCTCAGAGTTGATATTTTAAACCGATGAAGCTGGAGCCTAGAAGTGTGGATCCCTGTGCCTGTTGGCCATTTCTGGCCCTTTGCCTGAGTTTTGGGCCCAGGACACATTTTTTAAATGAGGATCTGATAGGCTCTTGGAGGCTAAGTTCATCGAAGATGTTTGTTTATCTCAGGTGGGGGTTGGGGGAAGTTTCCAAGATAGCTGTGCCCATCCCTGCTCCCAAACCATCCTGCCCTCAGACTTTGGAGGGCTCTGCAACAGGAGCTGCTGTGGACAGTGAGAGAGCACACAGCTCTGATTGCCCAGACTGATGGAAGGGAGGAGAAGCAGGGTATGGGCAAGTGCAGGTGGTGCTGGGGGGTGGTTGGGTGCTAGGATAGCTCCAGGAGGCTTTGGCTAATTGAGGGGTCTAAGCATGTCCTTGGCTTACAGGAGGCCATCAGTGTGAGCTGCTTGAATTCTAGCTCAGCCTCAGAGTTACATGATTCTTTCTTGTCTATATTCCTCCTTTGGGTAAAAAGAGCACTGATAATACTTCCTCTCCCTCCTGCAAGGGCAGTTTTGAACACATCGTGTAAAAGCTTGGCTACCTTCATTCATTAGATGAGTATTCGCTGAATGCCTGTCATGTGTCAGGCACTATGCTGGGGCCTGAGTATATAGCCTCTTGGTAATAGTTATGGACCAGTTATGGATGGCAGAATGAATATATGGTCACGGATAAAGATTTTTTTTTTTAGCTAAAGACCAGTGCTTTCAGTAAATGACTCTATTGTAACAGTTCTAACTTTCTGTTTTTATCAGGGACTTTGATTTCTATGTCAAAGGAGGTTAAGACAGAGAGAGTCAGATAGACAGACAGACAGACAGAGACACACACACACAAACACACACACACACCCTAACTGGCCTTGAGACTAAGGTCAGTGTTTCACTTTGCCAGGTGAGAAGAGACAGGCCAATAGAAATGTAATCTAATCTCTTCCATTCTGTGCTATCAAGGTTACCCTTAACTTCTCTGTGCGTTAGTTACTCCGTATTAAAAGTCAGTCAGAACAGTTAGAGTATCCTGTGTGTCAGAGGTCCCAGCATAGGAGGAGCTAAAGCTTAGAGCTGTTGGCCTGTGGGGTCGGGACACCTGTCCTGGTGTCTGATTCACGGCTTCCTGCAGCACAGCTCCAGGGGTATCACTTACCTCCATTACATCGTGGATGCTGCTTCTGGGCTGTGTAACTAGACAGCCCTGGGGCAGGTGGCTCTGTAGGGTGGTGTTTAGAGGTAAGTGGGGACTAAACTCTAGGAGGCAGGCAGGAGTAGGTATGCTCCAAAGGGGCTTAGGAGGTCCCAAATGAGTTGGTGCAGGCAGAGTGAGTGGTGTGGTTGACATGGCAGAATGGCATTGCCAGACATTAAAGTGACAAGCAGAGTGATGATGGACAGGAGCCAACAGGGAGAATGAGCAAAACTCATGGAGATAGGACCTCTCCCTTCGGGAAGCTTCTAGAAAAGCCTCAAAATAGAGAGGTCTAAGGTGCTACCATTTTGTGGGTGGGGGCTATTGGTCTACAGTCTTGGGGACAAACTTGTAAAATGGCCATGTGTATGATTCACTATTAGTGGGGCCCTGGGTCATATGGGCTTCCCATGTGGTATATAGTCCTCAGGAGGATTATTGTTTTAGAAAAGGACACTTGTTTCCTTATTGAGGCCCTCAGGGAGAGAATTGCAAAAATATGAGAGGACCAGAAATAACATGTGAACTCTGCCTCCGCTGAGCCGCCTGGCTTCTCTCTGCTTCTAGCAGAGGCTGACAAAGACTCAGCTGCACTATTTCCTTTCTTCCTGGGCACACACCTCGATTACATTTCCCAGCCTCCCTTGCAGTTAAGTGTAACTATGGGACTGAGTTCCTGCAAATGGAATGAGAGCCGAAGCGATGTGTACTGGCAAGAAACATCCCGAGTACAGTCTCCACGATCGTTCCCTTTCTGCTGGTAGATATAGAGGAGCGTGGTGACCTTAGAAGCCACGTGTTGGAGGCAGAGGAGGCACAAGATGGAAACAGCTAGGGTCCCTAAATCACCACTCAAAGGAGAACTGCTTGTCAGTTGGGATCATCCACTTGGGACTTGACACAAGTAAGACGTAGGGCTATCAGGTTGGAACCATCGTCCATGTCTGGGCTTGTTTGTTGCAGCGGCAAGCAGCGCTGGGTTTTTCCCGCAGTTGGCTTTGACTATTCAGAATCAGGAGTCTACTTCTAGTCCAATCAGGTGTGGGAAAAGGATCACATAGAACAAACCATGGTTATCTCTGTGTAAGAAATGGCCTAAGGTTTCTCTCAGCAGAGGCTTCCGTTGGGAAATTTTTCTTGGAAGGGGACTGTGAGCATGGCAGCTACCTTGGCTTGCTGCCTGATGCTGCTAGGGAAAGAACTGACAGAATACTGGGTAACCAAAATCTACCTTCTAGTAACTTCCCCTCTTATTCTCAGCAATAGCTTACTCCATCCTCTGTTGTCATGTTTCCATAGGTTCTCTCCTGACTTTGCTCCTTTAATAGCATGGCTCCTAAAGGATGGGCTTTGGAATTACACGGACATCAGCTCAAATCCAACAATCCCCACATACTGGCCTTGATCATGAACACATTCTCCTTGAATCCCAACCTCGTCATCAGTAAAATGGATACAGACACTTCTAGGGTTGTTGTGAGTACTGAATGAGATCCTGTGTCTAAAGCACCTGCCATTGTGCCTGGCAGGGTAGACTCCCACTCAGCTGTGATTCTGTTGTGTTCGATATTGTGATTTCAGACCTTTCATTATCCTGCTCAGTGGCTCTGCACATGTTGAGGTTGGTTCAATCCCATGGAACTTGAATCTGAATACAGTTCTGCAGTTGGTATCAGACTGATAGCAGTGTAGGGGACCAGTGCTGCCTGCGATGTGGGTACCGTATTCACACTCCTTCTCCCTGGTTAGCAGGTCCATCAAGTCGATGGCCATGGAGCTTGCTCTCAGCTCACCTTCAGACCATCAGGACAGTGGCATTGTATTAACATGCTGAGATCCACTTAAGAGATCACTCTCCAATGTGAGGGTTATCTGGCTGTGACATCTGTCACCCCATTGATCACCAGGGTTGATTGGACTGATGTGGCAGGCTAGGCAAGTGGCCCCTTCCTCTCTCACCACCCCATGTGCCTCCCTCCTGAAGCTGTGTGCTCACTCAAAGAGGAAGGCCTTCCTTCCCTGATAGAGGAGGACTGTTCTTTGGTCAAGGGTATATGAGTAGCTGTGCTCCCTGGCTAGAACCTTCGAACAAACTTTCAAGGTCCATTTGTAGGAGAACATTGGATTTTATTTCATTATTTAAAAAAGGAGACATCACTCTTTGTCTTGGGCTTTGAGGTCTCAGGGCAGCTTCTATGGCACTGCCAGCTGGGAGGTGTTTTGGGGAGCCTGCCTGGCATATTCTAAAGGATCTTTGAAAGGATTTTATATAATAATATTCTTCACCTTTCTTGGATCATGGGTCTTCTGGAGAATTTGATGAAAGTCCTGGATCTTCTCTCTAGACATATGTCCACATGCACATAGACACAGTTCTGCACGCTACTTGGGAAGCCTCCAAGGAGAGTCAGCTCTTGGCTGGCAAGCTTGGGTTGGGAACATGCCTGCCATTTTGGGGGAGCTGTGAACTCTTCCTGGAGAGGGAGATTGAGGCAGCCTCTCCTCCAGTGACCTCAGCAAAGTGGGAACGATCCAGGCACTTTTCTCATCAAGCTCAAATCAGCTGTGTGAAACCTCGGAGGGACCCTCTCCAAGTCCTCCTAGGCATCTCAGTCTGAACAATCCTACTGGTTCTGAACGTTAATCAGTGTCATCGGGAGTCTGCTGCTGTTATGTGGCACTTAATTGGTTCTTTGGAGGAAAGTGAGTCACCATCTAGGAGAGTAGGCTGCGGGGCAGGAACGCACAGAGGGAAAGGAAAATGAAACTGCACACGGAAAAGATCAAGTGCGCCCTTCCCGCTTCTCCAAGACTGCAACCTGAGAGGAGCCCTGCTTTTGCTGATGGGCTTTAGAGAGGTTTTCAGAAGCATGGAGACAAAGGAGGCTGCCTCGTCCTCCTTGTCTTTGTTTCTCTCCCTCCCTTTCTGCATGTGGAACCACATCTAGTGGAGGGGGGAGGGGACAGGTTATCCACTTGACTGTCAGAGCTGATCACTGCTGACCTTATCAAAACAGAATCAATGCACTCTCCTCCCAGCAGCCCAGAAAAACCACAAGGAGTTTGAACTGAAGCAATTTGAAGAGCAGAATCGTCGGAAGCAGAAGACAGCCTGTAAACTGTCAGGTCTCGGAATCCTCCCCTGCCCTTCCTCAGAGTCAGGCGAGAGCCGTAGCCTCACTAGAATTCCAGCGAGGAATGGGCACCTGATGAAGGGGAGACATCCAGGGCAGCCTCAGGGCTGGCTGGCTCTCTGTGCCTGAGAGGAGGTAGAGAGCACCTCTGGAGAGCTGGGCATGGGACGGGAGGCCTGCGGGGCTGCAGGGTAGAACCCAGGACAGTGAACTCAGCCCTCCCCAGGACCTTTCAGCAGGCTCTTGGGAAGGCCCTCTCCTGGCCGGGCCCCAGAGTGGAAGTTCCAAGGTCCAGCTGTACCCTTGGAAAAGTCCTGCCATGGCACTGATTTAGTGCCAAGTGGCCTTCATGATGCCACCACCTCTCTCCTCCTGTTTCTTTGTTCTTCTTTATTTTTTCTGCAGATATGCTTTCTATTCCTTTTCTCTTTCTACTCCCTCTCCCTCCCTTTTTTCAGGATGGAGAAGACCAGAAAGCAGGAATGAAGGAGAAAACCATTGTGGATGGAAAAGGAAAGGGGAATTAGATGAGGTCACCTGGTGCTCAGCAGAAGTGTCTGCCTTCTCACAGAAGACATGGTCTCCTTCTGTGCCTGGTTTTGGATTGCGGTTGGTGGGGGGGGGGGCAGATCCTTCACAACATCAGAGATGTTGTCCCACCCTGGTGTCCATGGGACCTGAACTAGACATCTTCCATCTGTTTGCTGGCCTTCTCGGCCCTTCTGAAAACAAACCAGTGTCTTAAGTATATTCCTTCAAGATGTCAACTCCTTAAATGTGTCTCCATCTCCTATCTTGGCCATTCCGTCCACCTCAAAGCTCATAGCAGTTGGTGCCAGCGTGTTTCAGGTGCCCAGAATTGGAGAGCCATCAGGATCACCATCACACTTTACTATAATTTCCCAACTAATCTTTCTCCCTCAACAGAGAGAAACTTGAGTGCAGTGACTGGTCTGGTTCATCCTTGTGTCCGCAGAGCCTGTCCCGGAAGACGGACAAAGTGGAGCTCAGGGACTGGCACTTTTGTGTTCATCACAAGGCAGGCCTGCCTCAACCAGAGTTTACACTGACCCCCATGTAGAGACATCACGGTCAATCCTTGTGTGGCTTCACAGCCTTGTTGTTGAGCAAGAACATGGTCCAAAGAGCCTCCCTATACTGATGCACTGTCATGCCTTTGCATGTCTGGTGCCCTCTGCCTGGAATGCATCCTTCCCCAGGCAGAATTAATTGACCTCTTTTTGAATTCCCAAAGGACTTTGTACTCAGGTTTTTAAATTTTTAAAAATATTTATTTATCTGTTTGTTTGTGTATTTATTTTTATTTTTATAGCACTGATCACATTGTGCTTTATTGGTTATTTGCATGGCTGTCTCCTCCTATGAAGGCATTCATCTACCCCAAGATTACTTGTCAAGCGTCTTTTTCAGGTATGGGGACATGAAGGACAATGCAGGCAGGACTCTGGCCCTCATGGAGCCAGATGGGAGGATGGATGACCTCGACAATGCCAGGCACAGAATAGGTTCACATCAAATGTGCATGGAATGGAATTGGAGATGTGGTACCCAGAGAGGCTGGGCAGGGAAGGGGGCCAGAAACAGGAGATGCAAACACATTAAGGAAGTTGATTTCTTATTGTTATCATTCAGACAGTCTAGAACTGGGAGGTGAGGAAAGTGAGCAGAAACAAAGAAATCCTGTGGGCCGAGGGGGCTGGGGCAGAGGGTGCAGCCGATTAGGTGTTGCAAGGACAGCAGTGATGAGCAGACTGCCATCGGCGGGGCTCAGCCCGAAGTGTGCCTGCAAGTGTTCCACCCGCTGTTTATAGCGGCCATCACTACGGATGGACGCCGGTCAGGAGATGCTGGGGGCGGGGGCGAGTGTGCAAGGAAGCAGCAGTGGCACGTGGGTCCCGGTGCTGACAGTATTAGTTGAGAGAAGTGGAATGCACCTGACGTTTTAAAAATCCCATGGGTAATTGGAAGGAAAGAACAAGGATCAGCATCACCGGTTTGCATTCTCCATCTAGGCAAGGAGAAAACAAAGTGGGGGGCAAAAGGGAGTGGTCCCCTGGGCCCCGGCGGTCACCACTGTGCAGAGTCCATGCCTCTGGCTGGCGCCAGAGTGAGGCTTCGGATTCCCTGTGCAGCCTCACCCGCCCCAGCGGCAGGCGAGGCCAGCTGTCAGGGTTTCCCCCACAGAGCAGCAGGGCGGCAGCCCCTGCGGAGCAGAGGAGCGCCGGGGCCTGATCTTTCTTCCCGGTGAATCCCTTCCCGCCGACGTGGGCTTCCCAGGCCTGGGCATCGTGGGAAATTCCCCACGCCCCAGCATCTCTTCAAGCCGCGGGCAGGGAGCAGAAACTAGCACGGCGGCGCCAGCCACAGATGGCCACTGCTTCTAAATAAGCATTTCATTAGTTTGGAACCCAGGGAAAACTCGGTTCAAGTTATAGGGAAAAATAAACGAGTAAGGAGAGCGTGATTTTAAATCCTGCTAGTTATGTTCAGCACGTCCATAAAAATAAGCAGAGCTCTCTTTTTAAAGGGGCCACTGTTAATTAGCTGCGGCGCCCATTCGCGCGTTTTGTCTAGTGATAACGTGGTTATGCCGTGCTGGGGAAGAGGCTTACGGTTCCACATATCCTTTTTATGCCTCTTCCTGTCATGCCGAAATTGGCTCCCTCACTCTGTAACTGTGCTTTATGTAGGAGCTGAACGGGAACAGCGTTACTTGTGTTTATACTCGCTGCCGGCCCCTGGAAGGCCAATTATTCCTCATTCCTCCTTCCTCCTTCTCGAGGTTGGTGCTCCATTCTGATTGGAGTAGACACTCGATTCCATTTGCACAAGCTGTGTGTTCTATTTCCCTTTTTCTTTCCCTGCTAAGTAATGCTTGGGAGTGCTTTTTGTGTCCTCTGTCTAACCCCTCTCCCCCCCAGTTCTTCACCTTTCCATGGGATTAGAAGTCCTGCTGCCCACTGCCCTGAGACCAGGCATCCAGTGTCCCCTTATCTCCCCTGATGGGCTTGTCCTGCTCAGGGAGGGGTTTAGACTGTGATTCAGCAGACCTCCTGAATGCCACTTCGGAAAGAGATTTTAGCAGGTAACAGGGGATGTGTGGGGCACTTGAGACCTAGGTTTGAGTCCCAGCTGCACCACCGATAACCTTGCTGAACCCCATCTGCAGGATGGGGACAAAAGGCTTTGTTGTGGGGAGAAATGATGGCCACAGAGCTTCCAGGCATCTTCTGTCCTGCTTCCTTTGGTGCTCATCGTTGGGCTTACATCAGGTGTGAGACCAGGTGACCTTAAAAAACGTTTTAAAAAGCTGAAGGGCCTCTTATTTCTAGCCTGATTCTGAGTGCAAAGATTCCTGATTTCTGAGTAGGTCTGGTTGGTTTGGATATTCTGAGATGTTCCTGGAAAGACCCCGGGATCCTCATTAGTATAATAGCTACTGCTGTTTGAGCACCTACTGAGTGTAAGCTCTGATCCAGCGGTTTGCGGTCTTGGCACCATTGAATCTTTGTCACGGCACTATACGGTAGATATTGTTCCCATCTGCTGGATAAGGAAACCGAGGCTCAGAGAGATTAATAATGAGTCTGAGATTTCACATTTGGTCAATGTGAGAGCTGGGTTTCAGGTGGCCTGTTCACTTCCAATTCTATCTTTCCACCACGCGTCACTATCCCCATAGAAATCTAAGAGTCCAAGCTAAGCAATTCCCTAGAGTAGCACCATCTGCTAGAAAGCTTTCCGTGATGACCGAAAAGTCCTACTCTCTGTCCAATATAATAACCATTAGCCACTTGAAATGTGGCTACTGTGACAGAACTGAGTTTTGAATTTTATTTATTTAAATTTATCTAAATTTAAATAGCTCACATGGGTAGCAGTTACCATATTGGACAGTGCAGTGCAAAAGCTTTTGCATTTTGCTGGTGAAAGTGCTCAAGTTACCCCAGGAGCTCATAACGGATGGCCCCGCTCAAGCTCCTCCTAGCTTCCCCCACATATGGACACACACTTAGTGGCTGCCTTCCCATATAGTTCTGTGTGTTGGGTGTGGGATGTCACCCTCTGCTCGTTGTGATATGGCCAGGGCCCTGGGGGCTTTGGTGGGACAAAGGACTGGATGGTTCTCCAGCGTGTAGTTTCTTTTCCCAGCTTCCCTTTAACTTTTGGTTTCTGAGCTTCAGTCTCAGGCTCTCCAGTTTCCTATTTGGTTCTGTCTGTAGCTGGAATTGGCTGTCCTGTTAGCCCTCTACAAGTAGCTGGTGCTTGGGGGCATAGGCTCTTTTCACATTCTTGGCAGCTTAGGCATCATGCTTTTACTATCTCTTTAAAGTATCTTTTTTCCCGCTGATTCTAAGAGTAGAATATACTCTTATATGTTGAATATAGAAAATGTGGAAAATACAGGTGCCTGGGGCACTCAATCAGTTAAATGTCTGACTTCAGTGGTCCTGAGATCGAGCCCCACATTGGGCTCCCCACTCAGGGAATCTGCTTCTCCCTCTCCCCCTGCTTGTTGTCTCTCTCTCTCAAATAAATAATTAAAATCTTAAAAAAAAAAGAAAATGTAGAAAATATAGAAAAAATCCCCAGAAAGCTGGACTAGTATTTAGACATTACCACTTTTACAATTTGAGATATTTTTGGGACGCCGGGGTGGCTCAGCTCAGTTAAGCGTCTGCCTTTGGCTCAGGTCATGATCCCAGGGTCCTGAGATCAAGTTCTGCATCAGGCTCCTTGCTCCGCAGGGAGCCTGCCTCTTCTTCTGCCTGATGTTCCCCCCTGCTTGTGCTCTCTCTCTCTTTCTCTCTCTGACAAATAAATAAATGAATAAATAAACAAAATCTTGAAAAAAATGTATATAACTTGAGATTTTTTTCCTTCCAGATATGTGTAGTTTTTATATAAGGAAAATACCATTTGTAATCTCAATTTTTATTTATTGTTAGATGGTGAAAATTTTGTTATGAAATATCCATCAAAAACTTGGTTTTAAATCATTATAAAGTATTTTCTTGTGCAAATATATTATAGTTTATTTAACCATTCCCTTAGGAGAACATTTAGGTTATTCCCAATGTTTTGCTATTATAGAAAACACTAATGAGCATCCTTATGGCTGATTCAGATAATTCTTTGTATATATCTATAATCAATTCACTGGAGCAGACTCCTAGAATTGCAATTGAGAGGTCAAAGGACGGGTGTTTTAAAGGTCTGGGTGTTGCCAAAATTGCTTCCGGGAAAGTTTACCAACTTTTATTCCCACCTATAAGGTATGAGAGTGCCTAACTGTGATAGATCAAGTGATCTGAGCAAATGCCTACCTTTCATATTCACCACTGTATGTTTTAAA
The DNA here is from genome assembly GCF_017311325.1 of Ursus maritimus. Lineage (NCBI taxonomy): Eukaryota > Metazoa > Chordata > Mammalia > Carnivora > Ursidae > Ursus > Ursus maritimus. Next base: position 26,736,082 of record NW_024424453.1, read on the forward strand.
CGTTGGAATTACGTGGGTATTAAGAGGGCACTGGGTGTTATATGCAAGTAATGAATCATGGAACTTTACATAAAAAACTAGGGATGTACTGTATGGTGACTGACATAATATAATAAAAAATATTATTAAAAAAAAAGGTGTTTCACTTACTTTTGCTGTGTAACAACTTACCCTAAACTTAAAACAAACGACTTCATTCACAATTTTGTGGGGCAGGAATCTAGGAAGGGTTTGGCTGGGTGGTTCTTCCATGATGTCTCTGACGTGGTTACTGTCAGAAGTTTGCTGGGGCTGCAATCATCTGAAGGCTTGACAAGTCTGGAGGTCCAAGATGACTCACTCACATGGTTGCATTTGGTGGTTACTGCTGCCGAGGAGCTGGCCTGGGGCTGCCAGCTGGAGTGCCCACATGTGTTTTCTCTAGCATGATCATCTCAGGGTAGTTAAACTTCTTACATGGCATCTGGCTTCTCCCAGAGTGAGTGTTCCAAGAGATCCAAGTGGAAGCCGCACGGCCTAGCGTGGAAGTCACATAGCATCACTTCTACCATCCTTTGCTAGTTGAAGCAGTCATAAGTTTGTGCAGATTCAAGTGGAGGGGATATAGACTCCTCCTTTTAATGGGAGAAATGCTGAAGACTTGAAGCCATTTTTAAAATACTGCCATACAAGATATCTTGCATGTAAGCATGTTGTACGGTATCACTGACATATTTACCTTTAATGGTACTCAAGTTTTCAAAGGACCTGTGTCCAAGAAAGGTACCTAAAGGCCATGCTGGGTATGAATGATAGCTGTTAAGGGCCTTGTGTTGGACTAATGTATATGTGAATATGGGCAAACATGAGTAGGTTAGGGGTTTAGTCAATGTGAACAACGGTCAAGTGTCCAGAGTTTGGGATTAAACTCTATTAGTGAGCTGAAATTGGCCGACTGCTAAATCCCAGGCATTTCTGACATCAGGAAGTGGGTTCAGAGAACCCAGTCAGGTAGGAAGATTCAGTTTTTGATGTTTCTGCTGGGGAGCAACCTGGGAACCCAGCAGTGAGCCTTACATCTGTGACCAGCTGAGAAGCGGTTAATCCATTGCATTCACATGTCTGATTGGTAGAATCTCATCCGCAGGACTAGGATGGAAGAACAAAACGTGGTGCATCTGGCTTCCTGTTCTGACCTCTGAATTTTAGTGAACAGACTTCTGTTTTAGGAGTCTGAATGTCAAGGCCTGATTTGATCAACTTTTGGCAAGGTAGTAAGACAAGGAGAAATCTCAGAGAGCCCTGAGAGTTACATGTTTTTGTTGGTAACTAAGGGTAGCTTGGGGCCTCCCTGCCGTCATCTCACAAGAGGTACCACCCTTGTCTTTATGTGCCCTAATCCAGCTTTGTTGGAATCCAGCCTCCTCCTTGGGCTCATGGGGCAAGGATCCTTTCCCCAAGACGGGTGACTGTTTGAGATTCTTTGAGTCCATAATTCCCTGAATATTTTCCTCCAGAGTCACCCAGACATTGGTTAGGAATGAACTTCACATCCTATCAATCACCTCTCATATCTGCACAGCATATAATGGGTCAGTGTGGAGCAGAATCTTCTAGGGGTCTTTTCAGAATACATATGGCCAGGTGCTACCCTGGATTTGGGGAATTCGATTTCTAGAGAGTGGGGAAGGGAGTTTGACATGTTTATTTTGAAACAATTCTCTGGCAATTAAGATGCCACCCTCCCCTAAGAGCCTTGGTTTACAAGGTGTTTTATTTTGCATCTGTTGTCTCTGTTGATTGTTGCAAAAGTCAAGACAGGTGTTAGCACCCCTGTTTCACAGAAAAGGAAACTGAAGCACAGAGAGGTTAAGTGATCATCTCAGAGACATTTGACCCAAGAATGTCTGACTCTTCTAGAAATAGTTCAGCATATGAAGACCTCATGGCCACTTCCTTAGCTGTGGCTTTCCTGTGGTTACCGGTGGGGTGATTGGCAGATGTTTGATTGGTAGCTTTACGGGCCATAAGGTCTGAAACAAGAAGGCTCTGGAGCTTCAACTGAGCCACTTGCTGTGCACACAGGGACATTTCCTATCTGATAAGCTTGCAAGTTTAGGCTGAATTTGGGTTGTGAAGGTGACACCTTTTCTAGTGGGAATGCTGAGGCTATTACGGATGCACGGCACATCTCCAAAAGCAACAGAGAGGCTCCACTCTGCTGAATGTAGGTTGGTGGAGAAAATACAACAAAACAAACCTTTACTTTACATTTCAAAGTGCAGCTAGTGGAGGGAGCCTGGCCTGCTGTTTGGAAGTGAATCTGGGGAGGAGCCAGCTCTTAAGGACCCAGGTACATTGTTTTGATAGAAAGTACAAGGGGCTATCTGGAATAAAAGGCTTCGTCCTTTGCCAGAAGAAATGGTGGGTGCTAAGTAAGTATCCCCCAATCCTGCGCTTGGGAGGAGACAAGTGAAGGTGAGAACCACATTGTGTAAGAGTTAAGAGACATCAGAGACCCCAGGTCAGCTTCCATGGTTTACAGCATGGAAGTCAGGCTCTGAGAGAAGAGCCTGTCTACAGTCACCCAGTGCATAAGTGCAACAATAGAACTGGATCTTAGGGCTCCTCCTGCCCAATTTGGGCTTGTCCTATCATGTACCTTGCAGTCGTCTAGAGCTCCAAGTGCCTGAGACTGGGAGAGGGGGGTTACTCTTAATTCAATCATATCCTTTCCAGTACATGGAACCCAGAACTCAAAGCAGGATCTGGCATTTTCTCGCTTCTAATGTGGTAAGTTTTCAGTTTTGAGCCTCTTTTTAGTGCCATCCCATCTCTCTTCCTTTGGTGGGAGGCTGAGCTGTAAGTTCAAATAGGATGTTTTACAATTTGCCTGGTGAGCTTTGAGTGCATGGAGAGGTACCCAAACCACTTTTCCTGCCACTTAGTTAAAATTATTTCTGTAAGGTCCCAATGTTTTTAGTTAGAATGTAAAGCAATAAGCTATTATTGGTCACCCGTATTTCCAGTTTTGTTTTCTTGATGAGTTTGAATGACCAAACAGATCTTCTGATAGGGATAGCGGACAGGTAAGTTTGATGGCTGCAGGTATATTGTGAAAGATATGAGCAATGAACATTGTCTGGAAAAGGTTCACTTATGTGGAAGTTTCATGAGCCATCAGGGATAATATAAAGGCACCAAGAGCCTAAAGTGAAGGGAAGGAGGGAAAGAGAACCACTAATGAATGGGAATGGCAGGAAGTAGCTGCACCAAAGACTTCCATTGCCTGGTCATAATTTGTTGGGATTCATTCCTGCTGCCACAGGGCTTCCCACCAGGCAGCATGGCCATTTAGGCTTTCAGGTCAGTGGTCAGAGAAACTTGTTCTCCTTTGGTTGAAGAGTACATCTACTATGTCTGTGTCCTATGAACCTAATATCAAGCCAAGTGACTCTCTGGAAGGATCCTCTGAGAATGTTTAACGAAGTCTCTTTATTTGACAGATGAGGTCCTGAGGGACTGTGTGATTGGCTCTAGGCAGCTATGGGGACATTGAGCCCAAGACCCCTTTGCCTTAACTTCTGTCTCTCTTTCATAACAGACCCTAAAAGGTGCCCTAGACTGATGTCTGTAGTTAGTGATTGAGACTTGGGGCCTTGGTTAGTACTTGGATGGCTTCTAATATCCTTGAATTGGCAGATGTTGGGGCAAGGTAGAGACTTCTCACATCTTGCTTGGGTCAAGCAATCAGATGTACTCAAAGGTGTCTTTACTCTGAATGCATATTTCCTGGACAGGTGCATTACCTGGTGAACAATATGAGTGAGAAGAGGAAAAGAAAGAAGGGAAAAATGGCTGTATCTTACAAATTAGATGAGGATAGAATTTTTTTTACAGCTCCCTTTCCCAGAGGGAGTTCTTGATGTGTGGGATATCCTGCTCAGAGGGAAAGTCCAACCTGCCCACTCATCCTCATGCCCGATTATCTGATACCTTTGATAGAGGCCAACAATAATAATTTACATTTACTTAGCACACATTTTCAAGAAACTCAGAAACATATTATAAATGTCATGTGCTGTGACAGGCACTATTATCCTGAGAGAGATATTGCAACAAATCATTCAATAATTAATTTACAAATACCAGAAAACTGGAGGGTACTGGATGAAAAGCAACGTGACTGTGCAGGGAACCAATCACATCAGACCAATTTAATTTCCTCCAATGTCAGAATGACAGGTCTGGAAGATAAGGCAAAAGCAATAGACGTAAAATATCCTGACTTCAGAAAGCCCTTTAGCTCTGTTCCATATGATGTCCTCATAAACATGCTATGAAAATATGGTGTAGCCTCTGCTATTGTTATTTAGTCTTTGATTTATCATGGTTGCCTTTCCCTAAAGAGTTTGAGTGGAGTGCTCTGCGGAAAAAGAACTGTTGCCGGGGAGAGCACTGGGCGGGGGGCCTCACTCAGGACCCAGGTCTGGAATGAATCTTGTTCAGTAATATGATTGCAGAGATAATTCATGGAGACATATATATATGTACTTCAACATTTACAAAATGCTTAGAATTGGATCTCAAACCCAAGTCTTTTGATTCCAAACTCAGGTTATTTCCTGCTCTCTCATAAGAGCCTTGAAAGGAACTATTCACTCAACTGTCCCAGAGAAACTGTTTTCTTTCCAGGACAGGGATGAAGAGGCAGGACAGTAATATTTACAATGGAGATTGGGGGCAGCTAGTTTCCTGAGGATAGATAGCCCCCAGCCCTGTGGCCTCCAGACCCTTTCCATAATGATTCTCTTCACGGACTAACAGATTGGTGGATGGGTCTGCTGGTGAGCCCAAAGGACATGTGATGCTGGGAGTTTGGTTCAGGCGAGGGCAGAATGACCAGTGTAGAGAAGGCTCTGCTTTCTCAGGGACTGGGTGAGGGAGGTTTGGGTGGAGATGGAATTCCACAACCCCCTGAGAGGCTCAGCTATTAAGAGAGCCCAAAGGCTCCCCAGAGAGCTGCTGACCAAATCCCAGATACATGTGGCTCCTGGAAGTGTTGCCTGACCTTGCTGACCAGTGGTGCAGGGTAGGAGAAGACTGCCCCTCTGTCCTGTAAGAGGGGACAGTTGGAGCAGAGCTGCTTCCTTCCCCCACTGAAGGGACGGGGGTGGTAATCATTTGACAGCTCATTTACCGCCAATCTACTAGAAGGCTAAAATCCACCATCTTTTTGATGCCTTCTTGTTTGAGACACCCTCCAGAGCCCAAACTGTCTGAGTGCCCAGGGAACATACAATCATGAGTGGAAAAAGAAAACTCATCACCCGCTTAAGGGAATTTGGTAAACAACTAGAACAGGTGGCTTTTACTTAGGTAGCACAAAATGATGAGGCAGAAGAGAGCTTTAGTAGAATAGAAGGAAGACTCTCAAGGAAAACTAGAGAAAACATTGATTTTCTAAAACAACAAAAAGCAATTTCTTTATTTAAAAAATTGCTAGGCAAAATGTATGGGGGGGGCTGGTCACTGTCGGGAACGAAATTAGCATTCTGGATGATCACATGGTATAAACAGCTCACAAAGTGAAAACAAAGATATGGAGGTCATGGGCAAAAAGCTAAGAAATAGAACCAAGAAATATAATCTGGATAAACCCAAGCAAACCAACAGTTCTAGAAGGGTGGATGGAGAAATAATAATTAAAGAAATCACAGAAGAAACATTTCCTGACTAAAGAAAGACATGGTCTTGAGTATGGATGGGCTCACTGAGGATTCCAGGATAGTTGCAAACAGACACCAATCAGATGGCATCACTGAGCTCCAAAGGAAAAGAGAAAATATTGCAGGCTGTTGATGAAAAAAGTGGGTTGTTTCCAAAGGAAAGAACTTTAGACTCATTTGCAATATGGGAAGCCAGAAGTCTGCGGAACAATATTTATCAACATCGAAAGAAAAGGATTATGATCTAAGAATTCTATTACCAGTCAGGGTAATGATCATCTTTTAGGGCATTCTGGACATAGAAGGTACCAGCGAGCATTCCACCACATTCTACATGCAAGGTCAAAATTGGAAGAGACCTTAATATTATTGTAGCCAGCTCCCATCAATCATATTTATTTTTCCTTCTTGAGTGTGTGTGTGTTCCTGATGTGATAAAGGCAGGGACTCATAAGGGCAGGGAGTGGGGAGAATGTCAGGAAGGCTGTTAAAACCATTATGTGGGTTTTAATGCTTATTTGCATTTAGATGTGTTTACTGAAGAATTGAGTTGGCCATAATAAACATAATCTGAGGTCTCTGTGAGAGGGCTCCGGGGAAACCAATTTGGTTGCAATGGAATTTCCCAATGGGAGAAACGAGACAGTGCTGTACGGCTGGAGGTCCCTCAGAAGTTCCCACCTATGGTTGCTAGAGTCGGCAACTAAAGACATAGGATGCCTTGTTAAATCTGAGTTTCATGTTAACAGAGTGATTTTTTTAGTGTGAGTATGTCCCGAATATTACAAGAGCATCTTGTATTTTACCTGGCAACTTGATTCCCACCTGAACTCTCAACCTGGAGCCACAGAGGGGTACATTTTTCAGGGACTTTGGGGTGTCAGCTATAGATGGATGCTTAAAACTGGAGTTTCAGTGGGAGGAAACAAGGAGACCTTGAAGCAAAAGATGGGATTAGTGTCAATGTGGGCTCCGGAGGAGTGGTTTCTGAATGGCAGCTTGTCTCTTTCTAGGTTTGAAACATATTTGAATGGGTCCTTGCCTTTGTGACACTTAAAAATCTCATGAAGATTGTGTGTGTGTGCACGTGCGAGATCGTGTGATAATAAAGGCTCATTTTCACTGAGCATTTACCATGCCAGGCACTATGCCAAGCACTTTAGCTCCTTTATTTTTTTAAAGCAGTGATCCCCATTTTATAGATGTAGAAAAAAATGCTGAGTTTAAATAGCTTGCTTAAGGTCATACAGATAGGTCATGGAGCCAGGCCTTGAACCCAGGTTTGCCTCTACCTGGGAGCCGAGCTCGTGCCCTCGGTGCCATACTACCTCACAGCCAAGTGCAGCAAGCAAAAACAAAACAAACAAAGCCAAAAAGACATAGTCCTGACACTGTCTGACGCTTTGAGGCATAGGACGGAGTCAGGATGGGAGAGGTCAGAAGGGGCTAGATCAGCCGGGGAAGGCTCTCTGGAAAAAGAATTCAGAAACTGGGTTCTCACAGATGGTTTAGGATTTGGGATGGTGAAATGAATGGCGAGAACATCAACCTGGGCCAGTGGAAGGAGGGTGCCTGGTGCCTGGGTGGGGGGTGGCAAGGGTAGGGGTGGGGCAGGTTGTAAGGGGGCATCCCAACAAGTCAGAGGAGACAGCAGGAGTTGAGTTGGTCTGCAAGGGAGAATGTTTGTGTCTGGTTTGGCATAGAGAGTGACCACGGGAGAGGTTCCCCATAAGGACGAAGAGGAGGGTGGGGCTGTGTCATGGGTGAGGAGCGGGGCGAATTGCCGTGGTGGAATTGAGCTGGGGTGGGTGACATATAGGCTGGTGTAAGCTTCAGGTCAATGGGAAGCCGGTAAAGGGTTTTAAGGTGAGGAGTGGTGGCGGTGGGGGTGGATGGGTAGCTTCCAGCAATGTTTAGGAGGCAACTAGAGAGGAGCTGGTGGTGGAAATAGGTGCAGGGAGAGGGCAAAGGGAGCATGCCCAGCAGGGCACCTGGCAGTGCTCATGAGTGGAGGGAACCAGTAAGTGGACCAGAATGGCGATGGAGGGAGGGATCCTTGTTGGCTTTCAGTATTGGGGAAGCTGTTGGTCCCCCAGTGAGGGGCGGTGACTGGTATTGCCTCCCCTTCTGCAGGGCACGGGCAGGGGTCCAGCTTAGAAATAGAGCTCCACACAAACCTGGAAAGAATGCTCACAGTAGTGGCAGGCCGTGCTGGCATGGGTCTGTGTGCTTTGGGATCTTCTCGTCAGCTCCAGGAGCCTGTGAGCAGATAACCCCGAGAAGCTTCTGAACCCCCTGGATGGTGCAGAGCCCGTGCAGAGACATGGGAAATGTAGGTTAAGCGCTGGCTTCCTTTGAGGGCAGCTCATTTGACATTATGCCTCTCAGGAAGTATTTGCCCCACACCCTGGTTTTACGTAAAACCCACATAGCCTTCCAGATCACCGAGCACCCCGCAGGCCAGGTGCTGTCTTCAACCCTGACTGTGGGTAAGCCAAGTCATTGCCACACAAGGCGGCTGAAATAAAATGTGCAATTGTGCTCCAAGACACCTTAATTGTTTATTAATTACTCCATAAATCATAGTGACACCTGTGTTTATGCTCCTGGTAATTCACTCTCATGAGGTGAGGGTTGGAAGCACACGGCCAAAGAATAACTGTCCCCATAACTGTGAGACACAGAGGTACCTGAAATGGCGTAGGGACATCAGGGCTCTCAGTGCTTCTCCCTCACTGTCAGCCTCAACTGCATTCCCAGCCATGTTTGGCCCAGACTGTAGCCCTGAAAGGGCTGCTCCTGAGGAGGACTAATAATACCCATTAAAGGAGCCTCAGGCAGGGGAGGGGCCTAAGCATTCCATTTGCTCCAACCAGAAGCCAGTCAAGAGACAGGTTATTGTGTTCATTGTACAGGGAGCAACTGAAACTTGGAGGGTCTAAGGGAGCCTCAGGGTCACACAGCCAGTTAAGTGACCATTCCTGACTGAGTTTGAACTTGGCTTTGCCTGACTCCCAAGTGAGGTGGCCCTTGTGGGAGGGTCAGAGAACAGCCTTGGGAGGAGAAGGGAGCTTTCTGGTTAATTATCTGGGATACCTCATTCGTATCTTTCACATTTATCCAAGGCAAGGCCAGCTGTTTTCTAAATGATAATACCCTAACAGTTTTCTTGAGGATCTTATCTAACATGGAAACAATTCATTCAGATGTTTCCGCTGTAGTGTCCGGTGCCCTGCCACTCAGACTGGCCATAGCTTGTGTCCCCCTCTAACTGACCTCCATCCCAGACAGTCACCAGCTCCTGTCCCTCGGAGCCCTTCTCTGTGCACATCTGTCTGCAGCCATCAGCAACCAAGCGCCTGGCCCTGGAGAGTGCACCATTGTTCCAGATGGCTAATAGAACTTTATTGCCACAATCATTCTTAATGCAGCCATTCCAAAGCCCCTGTCTGGAAGGAGGCTCTGCTCCTGCCACGGTGCAGCATTCCCTGGCTGCTGGGGGCTGGGCTGCTGCCGGCTAGCCCCCTCTCCTGGGCCTGATAGTGCCCTTCCACAGATGCCATGAGCTGGGTCTTTGGAAGACAAGTATTGCCATAAAACCCAGCTTGGGGGTGCCCTTTCCCCCTGTCTGAGACCAGGACTTTGAAGCCAGGAGGGAGTGCTCCACGCAGCGGCTGGGGGAGGCTCTCTGCCCTGGGTCCTGAACATGGTGGAAGGTGAGGGAAGAAGGTCGGTAGGGAGTGAGAGGTCACCCCATCCTGTCCCAGTCAGAGCTGACCATCCCTCAGAGCTCAGCTTTAAGAGACCTTCCCTGACCAGCCCATACTGTGTTCTTTCTGTTTTATAGCATGTTATTTTCCTTCCAAGCACTTTTCTCCATTTGTGATGAAAAACTTATTCACGGGCCTATTTGTTTAATGTCTCTCTCAGACACTGGTCTCTGCAGGGGTGATGTCTCTTTTGCTCAGCTGTATACCAGGTGGCAGCACAGTGCCTGACACACAACAAAGGCCCGATAAGTATTCACTGAATGAATAAACAAATGAATATTATTACTGAACCATGGTCGCTCTGTCCTCAAGAACGATTCTCTCAGGTTCTACTGATAGGGTGTCTCATGATGCGCTTACTAGCAGGTGTTTTAAGACTGGAAGGGAGCAGGAAGAACACCAAGATGCTTTCAGAGGCCAATAGAGTAGTTACATCCTGGGCTGTGAAGTCTGAGACTCCGATGCCCAACGCTGTGCCTTGCACACAAAAGGCACGGAACACATTACACAATGAGTGAACGAATGAGAAAGATTAGGATATCCCTTTGTGGATAGCAAGTAAGTGAGTCTATGGGAGAGAGAACTGCCAGTGCCTGCCAAAAAGGGAGCAGGAACGTGTGAATGCTACCTCACGTTCATGAGGTAATTTCGCCTCAGCAGGAAGTAGATCATTAAACTTCTCAACCCTCCTTCTCCTTCCTAGCTCTGGACAGGAAGCCCCTGCTAATGGCTTAGTGTCTTTCAGCAGGGAGGCAGTTAGGGTGCCAGACCGTCTCTCTGGGCTCTAGGTGTGGTGGGACTGGAGGACATTACAGTCGGCCCCAAGGTACAAAGGAAGCCCTTAGTCTTACAGTAGCCATCGGCCGAGCCACCCTCCCTCAAGAAAAGGAACTTATAGGGAGTTTTGGAGGCAAAAAATGCCTTCATCGCCTAGACCATGGGTCCACTAGGGCCAGCTGGACCCATGGGCTGCCTGGCCTCGGTGAGCAGGGCCTCAGACTGACAGGAGACTACTGGGAGTCCAGGGAACACAGTCAGGATAGCAGAGAAACTACTCAGTAAGGTGAAAGGCCTACAGGGAAAGGCTGGGTCAGGTCGGCTGGACTAGATCTATGGTACTCAATCACTATGGCTTTATGGGGGCAGGAGAGGCCTCCCAAGGAGGGAGGGGGCTTGACCTGGGCCCCGAGATTAGCCTGGATGATCAGAGGGGCAGGGGAGGAGGAGTGCAGACGTGGACAGGATGGAGGAGGGGGGCACAGGGGCTCAGGGAAGTGGAGGCGCAGAGAAGATCCATCAAGAGGAGGCCTGTGTGTACCCCAGGAAGGGCTGTGGAGATGGATCGTGCAGGAGCGTGGACTTCTGCTCTTCTCCCTGCAGGCCGCAAACGCACAACCCCAAGATGAAGGCATGGAGGTGGTGTTGAGGACTGAGAGGGGTAAGGAGGCGGTGAGAGCCTCTGGCCACAGCAAACCATGCACCCTGCTGAGAACTGGGAGATGCAAAACAAGGCCACAGGCTGGGAAGCTAGAAAAATTCCTACGCTAGAGTATTGGACACCTGGTTAGGTGTGGAAAGATGTGATCATTGAACTTAACCATGGATTCACTGAGTTTTGTCAAATTAACCTCATATTTTGGTCAGAGCTAGTAATGCAATCTCTGGATAGACAGGTCAGTGGAAGTGGCATCCCTGTGTGACCCTGTCTTGAGCAAGTCAGAGACTTTGCAGTCTCATGTTACGTCTGTGATTAAGATGGTAAAAAGTGCGCTGCATGTCTTTTTTTTTTTTTTTAAGATTTGTTTATTTATTTTAGAGAGAGAGAATGCATGCACAAGTGGGGGGAGGGGCAGAGAGAGAGGGAGAGAGAGAGTCCCAAGCAGATCTCTGCTGAGCATGGAGCCTGAAGCAGGGCTTGATCTCATGACCCTGAGATGACCTGAGCCCGTATCAAGAGTCCAACACTCAACTGACTGAGCCACCCACGTGCCCCTGCTGCATGTAATTCTATCACTGAGGGAGCCTTGATGGTGGAAGTGCGCACGGGCAAAGTTACATGTGAGCATACAATTTATCATCTAAATGGGTTCACTTTTTGAGAGGGAAATGGGACTTGTGTCAGCTGGGTCCTCTAGCAAACATGCACTGAGAAGGAGTTAGGAGGGCAAATATTTCACTGGGGAGTAAGACCTATGAAAAGAAGGGGAGGAGGAAGGGGGATTGATGGGGGAGCTATGAAATTACAATGCAGACCTGTCCAAATCTCTGTCATTCCAATGGGGAGCTCTGGGGAAAATATTGACCATTAAAACAGCCCTGTGTTGAGTGGAAAGAGCTGGGCCCTCGTTCCACCACCTTGCTCAGTCATTGGCCAGACTGCCTTTGGTTTGGAAGCTGAAGTGGTCCTGAAGGATGTAACCACTCTAGACTGCCAGGTAACTGCTCCTCGCAGGGGACCAGCAAGTCCTTCCTTGAGTGGGCATCTGGGATGCGCCTGGTACAGGGCACTGTTAACCATTATGCTGGGACAACAGGAGTAAACCAGGATCATGCCTGGAAAATCAGGACACCTGGCCACTGTATTTCCAGAGAACATTTGTAGTATTCACTCTTCGATTCTATCTTATTCTAGCATGGTCCTGTCCTGTTAATTTTTTTCTAATTGCTTGTCTGGAATAAAATAGCTAACATTCACTGGGTACTTATTTATATGCCAGGCATGAGCTGAGTGCCTTACATGAGTTCACTGATTTAATTCTCCTAACAACCTCATGAGGTAGATACTATTATTACTATGTACTTTATACATACAAACTTATTATAACCATAGTCCTATATATAATATGTAATATGTATAATATGTATATACATACTATATATGTATATAATATAATTATATAATTATAAATACTGATATTGTAATGTCATTCATTTTACAGGTGAGGAAACTGATGCACAGGGAGGTTATGTGACTAGTTCAAGGTCATCCTGTAAGTCACAGAGGTAGGCTTTAAACAGATGTTTGCTTGCTTCCAGAGCTGGAAGTTTTAAATACTTCACTAGTTATAGAATTTTGAGCTAGCAGAGACTATAGGGGTCATCTTATTGAGATCCAGAGAAGTTATAGAACTTTCTTACAGTTATGTAGAAGGTTAAGACTGGTGTCTAGCTCTCTGACTCCAGAATCCAGGGTTTTTTCCCTGCTGCATACCTCAGGCATGCTTATTGAATTTGCAGATAATAGAAAGTTGGAAAGGAAAATTCTGCAACTGAAAATACAATAGCGATTCAAAGTGATTTCGATAGTCTAGAATGCGGGTTGAAACCAATAAGATGAAAGTTAATAGAGATATATGTAAGCTTTTATATTTAGGTTCAAAAGCACCAATTGCACAGATGCCAGGTGGGGAGGACTTTGCACGCAGTTTATCAGTAATGAGATCAATCAGAGGTGACAGGAGGTGAGAATGAAGGGACAAAATTTTAGGTTGCATTAATAACATGGCATTCAGATCACAGGAAATGAAGGTGTGTACCCCTTTACTCATATCTGGGAAGTAGAGTATTGACCTTTCTTCTGGCCACCATGTTTTAACAGGGATGGGTACTTAGTGGCTTGAATTGTGTCCCCTGAAAAAGATATGCCCAAGTCCTAACCTCTGGTACCTATGACCTCACTTGGAAATAGAGTCTTTGCAGATGTAACTAAGCTAAGAATCTTGGGATAAGATCATCCTGGCTTTAGGGTGAGCTCTAAATCCAATGACTGATGTCCTTCTAAGAGAAAGGTAAGGAAGATTTGAGAGCTGGAGAGACAAGGGAAGAAGGTCATGTGAACACAGAGGCAGAAATTGGAGTTATGCTACCACATCCGAGGAATACCGGGAGCCACCAGAAGCTGGAAGAAGCAAGGAAAGATTCTCTCCTAGAGGCTTTGGAGGAAGTGTGGCCTTGATTTTGGACTTCTGGCTTCCACAACACTAAGAGAAGAAATTTCTGTTGTTTCAAGCCATCCAATCTGTAGTACTTTGTTAAAGCAGCCCTAGGAAACTAATATAGATGCTAAGTCACGAATCCCTAGAAAAGGAGGCCCTGAGGATAGGGCCTTGCCACTGCGGTGCATGAAAAGTGATTGGAGGCCGAGTGGAATTAGGACCAAGTGGCCCTATAACTGACTTGGTTGCACTCTCACGGTTGCTATGGGGTGAATGGGTGGGGCCACCTGCAGGCCACCCTCAGAAATCCTACAGAGCCTGGGAGTCTGAGCTCAAGGCTGTCTGGCTGTACTACACTAGAAAGTATAACTAAGTTAAAGAAAGTTGTCATTGTCACCTTACCCCAAAGTACCCTGGGACCTTCCACTCTCCCTTCCAAAGACCTTTTGTTTTGTCATCATCCTGAGTAGTGACAGAGCCCCTAAGGACCTGGTAGAGCACACTCAAGGGTTCTTTGGGAACCCCACAAATACGATAGGGTCCTTTGCAGGAGGCTGGCATTCCCAGGAAAGAGGGTGGGGCAAGAGTCTGGGGCTTTGGGGTTGCCCTTTTTGGGTAATACCTTCTTAAAACTTTGTCTTTGGCTTCAGGACACCACCTCGCCTGTTTTGGGTGATGGGATTGACTCAGTGAGATGGTGAACGTGCAGTGCAGGTAGAGCATTGGGGGGTGGACAGGGCGAAGTCAGGAAGGGAAGTGCTGAGTTTGAGGCTTGGGGGGTTCTTCAACTGGAAACCTTCCTTACAGGTTAGGAGCTCAAGTCTGAGGGGGACTGGATGTAGTGAGTGTTACTAATATACAGGTGGTAGCTGAAGCTGATGGTCCAAGGAGACTGGGAAGGGCCTTATGAACCTCACAGTGAGGTCTGTAGACCAGCAGCACTGACATTTTCTTATTAGAAAAGCAGAATCTTTGCGCATCTGGGTGACTCAGTCGTTAAGTGTCTGCCTTCGGCTCAGTTCATGATCCCAGCGTTCTGGGATTGAGCCCCGCATTGGGCTCCCTCCTCAGCGGGAAGCCTGCTTCTCCCTCTCCCACTCCCCCTGCTTGTGTTCCCTCTCTCGCTGCCTCTTTCTCTGTCAAATAAATAAATAAAATCTTAAAAAAAAAAAAAAGGCAAAGCAAAGCAGAATCTTGGGTCCCACCCCAAGCCTGTTGAATCAGTCTGCATTTTAACAAGGGCCCCAGGGGATTCATTTGCACATTAAAGTCCAAGAAGAACCGCTCTGGGCCAGTGGTTCTTTCCCTCAGCTCCAAAAGCTTATTAGAATCCCCGTCCCTGGGCTCTGACTCAGTTTGTTGGTGGGGTGACCCAGGCTTTTAAACATCTTTTTTAACAGCTTCACAGGTGATTATAATGTGCAGCCACAGTTGGGGTAAATCTGTTGTCCTAAAACCGGAGAGCATGTAGAATCACCTGCAGAGCTAGTGAAAACACAGCTTGCTGGGCTCCCCTTTCAGAGTTTCTGATTCTGTAGGTCTGGGGTGGGGCCTGACGGTCCGCATTTCTAGCAAATCTCCAGCTGGTGCTGCTGCTGCTGCTGGTCCCCGGCTCACACTTTGAGACCCACTCACAGAGTGGGTTAAGGCAAAAGAGGAATCCCAAGGTTGGAATCCCAAGGCACACCAACATTGAGAGGCCAGTAGAGGAAGAAAGCAAGGAGAAGGAGAGGTTTCAGAGGCAGGAAGCAGGCCAGGAAAATGGGTTCTCCCTCACGTCTTTCCCACCAGACTCTTTATGCCTTGAGGATTTTCCTCACCTTGTTTCTGCCTTCCTATCTGGTGAAGTCTAACAGCACTCCTGATTCCCAACAAGCACTACTTGGAAATTTTATATGTGCTCATGTCATGTCCTCCTTTCAGGAGCTGTCCTCTGCTTTTAGGAGAAAGCCCAAACTCCTTAGCTCAGCACATAAGGCTGATCTCCTTCCCTCCTCCCTCCCAGGGCCCCTTGCTCCAGGCATCACAACCGACTTGCCAATCCTCAGTTAATTTTGCTCCTCCATACTTCCCGCATCTGCCCCGCCTCCTCTTCCTCATCTCCCAGCTCCTACTTCGCAAGACTGGATTAGAATCCCATCTGGGAAGGAGTCTCTGTTTATTTGGTATCTCTTTCCACTCCACCCTTTGCCACCTCCAACTTCTGACTCAGTTCAAACATCAGCTCCCTCCCCCAAGCCTGCCCTGAATCCCGGAGGCGAGGGTAAGCCCCTCCCGTGTTCTACTTTCTGTCATAATACTCATCACCTCACTTCACAGTAGTCGATTTAATTATCTGCCTCCCTCACTCTGTGGGCTTCCTCTGAACAGAGAACGAGTTTCATGTGATTTTTGCACCTCCAGCTCTGAGTACGACGTCTGGCACAGAGCAGGCGCCCGATTCTTGGTTGTTGAATGAAAAAATTCAGGAACCAGGGAGTGAATGGATATAAATGCAAACACTTTTGAGAACCAAACCCTCCTTCCTTCAGCCCACAGTATGTATCAGCTGTGTCTCTCCTTCCTTAGGTTGTCTGCTCCTTCCTCTGGAGGAATCGAAAAATCCTACGTCCCAAGGGAGAGCCCCAGCTGGTCACCTCCACGGTACCGGCAACGGGTTGCTGGCATCTTCATTTCCTCGGCCAGCCACTTGTCCACCTCTCTCTAGACCAAAGTCCCACAAACACGTTCTCTCTTTAGTTTGGCAATTCCCATTTCAGCAATGGAGAGCCAGCAAGGCGAAGGGCAGAGGGTAGAAGTGTCTCTTTCAGCGCCAGTGTGTATTCCTGGCTCCAAGAGTCCAACCCAGACAGATTTGACCAGGAAACCTCAGCCTTTCAACGCCACGGTGGCTGACAGTAACTCCCTGGACCCACAAGGCTCCTAGCAGGTGGTGGCTTGAGCCAGCTACTAACTGGGGCGCCTGCTGATGGGCTCTTCCATACATCCGACAGAGGAGATCACCGGGAGAAGGACAGGGCAAAGGGGTCAGGAGCGAGCCATCAGGGGCTACAGGGCTGCCACACTGCCAAAAACACGGACACCTCTTTTCTGTTTAACGACACCTTTCACACCTTCTCTTTCTCTTTCCTGTAAGAAGCTCGAAGGGAAGTAGCACGGGTAGTGGTCAGATCCCCAATCCACGGATGAGGGACCCGAGAGTCAAAGCATGGGTAGGACTTGCCCAAAGTCCCACAGTGTGTGAAGGTGCAGTCGGATGTGAACCCAGCCTGGTCTGGCTCCAGCCTCTTCACCCCCCTCAGTATGCTGCCTCTAAAATAATGTTAAAATATGTATAAACCATACAGGGTGAAGTGCAAATTATTCCTTCTGTGGAAGTGCAAAATAGCCAAGTGGTGACGGGAACTTGGCAAGGATGGAGTGGGATGAGTCAGGGACAGCTTTTTGAGGTAGGAGAGCTGTTCTGTGGGGCTGAGAGAGGGGGAGGCATGGCAAGCAGGGAGCAAGGGCGAGAGAATTCTAGTGGGAGAATTGTGGGCCAGAGAGGGATGGCACGCCACGTGGCCCTCCTACAGTGGTGGGCTGTGGATGGAAGCAATGAGACAGGGAGCAGAACAGAGCTGGAAAGGCCTTGTCCTGATTAATGATCTCCGAGGCCAGAGCTGTGTGTGCACACGCTATGTGGGGCACTGTTAAGTGTGAGGATGTGGTGTGTGCCTGTGTACGTCCATGTGGGATGTGGGTATGTGTGATGTTCGTGTGTAGGGGACTATGGAATGTGTTCACGTGGGGTACTAGGTACTTCAGAAAATTGCCAGTTGTAAGGTTTCTAGTATTCTGTCTTTTCTTACCTGTGGTTAAGCACTAACTCCCCTCCCTCCCCCAACACACACATGCACACTGCTCAGTAATAACCCTCTATTCCCTTTAGTCTTAGCTATGTAGGATTATGGAATTTATTTAACTGAGTTAAGTAAAAACGGACATCTTAGCACACACTGAACTCAGAGGCCCGGCTGCGTTTAAGTGCTCAGTGCTTTTGGGATGTGCCTCTTTGGTATCTCAGGTCCACCACCCTTGCTGTTGGATCTCATGTAGGTTCTGACCACGTGGCGGTGTGTGGTGGGACCTGGGACGGTATGCCCAGGTTTATACTCGACCAGCTTCAAGCCCAGGTGAAAGAGAACTATTTACCTTTGGTTTCAATATAAAACCCCAAACGAATCTCATTGGCTGGATTTCGGTCATGTGTCCATCTCTGGACCAATCACTGTATCCTTGGGATAGAAAACTTTAATTGGCTGCCTAGGTCACATGCTCATCTCTGAGCCGGGGTGAGGTGAAGCACCGCTGAGAACCGACCAGTTCCCAAAAGACCATTGGGTTGCTGGTGCCAGGGGGGCCAGTGGATGTTGAATAGATATAGAACCTGCCTCCTCCTGTTGACTGAGCGCTTCCAATTTGTGTGAAGTGGGCCTTGCCTCAGAGAGCGAACTGAGCTGTGCGTGATTACTTTCTCTTCGTGTCAGTGCCTGGGCGAGGGTCTGACACTATGTCTTAAATCTTCACAATCTCCTTGTGAATGGGGTACCAGTGCGCATATCATTTACAGATGAAGAGGGAGTATTCAGGGGAGTGGAGGGACCTGGTTGGGTCATGCATCTGGAAAGTGCCAAGGCTGGGGCAGAACTGCACAGCCCTTGGGACGCTGCTTTCCGTGAGGCAATCGGGCCCCAGCTGAGGACAAACCTTGGTGTGAGAAGGAATCTCAGTCTTGTGGCAATATTTCGAGCATCAGATTCAGACTTCATTTCCAGCACCAGTTCTTTTACTCACTGGTCGAGTCCCAGGTTCCTAATCTGCAAAATGAGAATGATGAAATCTGTCCTGCTGACATCTCTGAGTTGTCCCATCAATCAAATGAGATTGAGGGCTTTGGAAATGGTCAAGAGCTGAATACATGTAAAGTTTGCTGGTAACCAGGGCTGGTTGTTAAAACAGTGATGTATTTCTGTGTTGGGTAGAAATTAGCTTCGGCCTCTGCCCACCTTACCATCACTCTGGATCCTCCCAAGGCCCTTGGGCTTGGAACTCTTGGGATCTCCCCATGATCCAGCAACCAAAGGAGTAATGTCTGACTTCTGTCACAGAAGAGGACGTCACCTAGAGAAATAATTGCAACTTCAGCTGCTCCCATTTCCCGTTCCGTCTTATGGGCCCAAAATGGCTATGGTTGCCGTCTTCTCCTTCTAGTGACTTGCCTTCTCCTTCTCTAACTCCCAATGTTCACCATGAAGCGGGAGTGAAAGTAACGTCTCCCACGGCTTTTATGGGTGCCTTGTGGGGTTCCTTACATCTTCAGCTTCTCCCAGGCTCTGTCGACTGGTTTTGGGTCACAGCCGAAGTGGCAAGGATGGGGAAAGGCTCTGAGAAGTCTCCTGGGATGGAAAGCAGTTCAGTTTTGTTTAACCTGGTGTTTCTGGACTGTGACAAGTGGTATAAGCTGATGGTTAGGAGCACAGGGTTGGGAGCCAGACTGTCTGGAATAAACCTGTACTTCTCCACAGTGATCTTAGACAAGTTAGTAATGTTACCTGTGCTTCAGTTTTCTCATCTGTGAAATGGGAATGTTAATGGCACCTACTCTAGGGGTTGAGACTGTTGAGAGGATTAAATAAAAGGATGTTTGTGGATCACCTTAAAATAATTTCTGGCTTATAGTTAGCTACTATTAATTTTTTAAATTGGATATATAAATCTCTCAATATGTAATATATGTGCATACATACATAAATATATACGTACACACATATATATGTAATACCTATTTTCATTCTTTGGAATGAATATTATGAGTACTATGGTACTTTTGAAATGCTGGTGTGGAGGAATCCTGAACAGAACAGGAAGTATGGGATGTGTTCACTGTATACTTCCCTGGTTTAAATATTCCTTCTTGTGATTAGATTATGCAATTTGGGTTTAAGCTTGGACACTCTAATTGTCATCCGTTTAGGACAGGAATAGCTCTTAATCTTCTTGCAGGTGGTTTTTTAAAAAATATTTTTATTTATTAGAGCGAGAGAGAGACAGACAGACAGACAGCACAATCGGGTGAGCAGCAGGCAGAGGGAGAGGGAGAAGCAGGCTTCCCGCTGAGCAGGGAGCCCGATGCGGGGCTCGATCCCAGGACCCTGGGATCATGACCTGAGCAGAAGGCAAATGCTTACCTGACTGAGCCACCCAGGCGCCCCCTTGCAGGTGATTCTTATCAAGCTATTCCCTCTCTTAAGAACCTGCCATGGCTCTCCGTTCCCTTTCCTAAGGAGCCTGAAGCTCCCCAGCCCTGCATTGAGTTGCCCCCTCTGCCTCCTCCCAGGCCTGTGTTATCAGGACACTTTTGCATCCTCCGCTGGCACAGACTCTCAGGTACAGCCTAGAATTAGGCCTATGTCTTGTTCTTATCTCTTTCACTCACTTTATCACCTGTGATGTCCTTCCACCTATTCTCATCAAAGCCAGGTTTGCACCTGCAAACCCAACGTGAAGCTCCTCTGTAGGGCAGCACAGGTGTTCTAGGAAGGACAGATGGGGCTTTGGCCTCAGTCTTGTGCATGCCACCTGGAATGGGTTCACGTGCCACCATGTGATTTTTTTTTTTTTTTGATTTTTATTTATTTATTTGACAGAGAGAAAGACAGCCAGCGAGAGAGGGAACACAAGCAGGGGGAGCGGGAGAGGAAGAAGCAGGCTCCCAGCAGAGGAGCCCAATGCCATGTGATTTTTGCACTATTTTCTGTGGATGTTCTTTTCTCAATTAGACAGTAAGTCCCTGGCTACCCCTCCTCCCCACCAGAGCAGGGTCCAGGCTTCTATTTCTTTTGCAGCTAGCTAGCTCTTTGCACCCAGTAGGTGCTGTTCAAGAGAGGTCTGAGGGGCAGCTGCAGAGTTGAGGACTCAGGCCCAGGATCAGATGGACTTTCTAAGGCCAGAACCCATCAGGCCTGTCGTCATAAAACCTAAAAGGCAACCAGAAGAATTTTTTTCACAGGATTAGCCGTGACAATGTTTAGAAAGCATCTCTTCTATTTCCTTGCTCTGCGGGGACAGAAATTAGAGCCCAGAGAAACGGGCCTTGGCATCACACAGTGGGGACTCCAGGACTGGACTGACCCTCCATCTGGTGTCCCCTCCCTGACAGCATGCCTGGCCACAACCCACCCACTGCCTGGACTCTCAGCAGGGACATCTGCCTTCAGGTGCCCCCAGCACACCCCGTCATTCTTCAGTCTCTTTAGGGGCTGCCACCAGCAGATTTGGGTGACAGAGGGCAGTGGTTTCTGGTGAAGGCTGCCTTCAAATCCCAGCTCCATCACCCAGCTGTGCGCTCTTCCTTGGGCAAGCACGCACCCCTTTAAGTCTCAGTGCTGCCCGTGGCAAAGAGAGATGATGGTAACGGTACCCACCTCCAAAGGGCGTCCCACGGATTCAGTTGGATCACCTCTGGGAAGGGCCCGGTACCATGCCTGGTAGTAAGTCTTACCAACGTGGGCTATTATTTCATCGATGACTTGACTCAAGGCCCTGGTTCTGGAAAGGTCTCATCTTAGAACTCCCTCCTCTCTGAGGCCTCCCAAACCTCTCGATGAGCAGAAGTTTCAGATTCCCCTCGGGGCTTGCAGAACACACTATACTCACGAATTTGGATGTTTAGCAGCATGTTCTGTGGCCGCTTGTCCACGGGCCCACGTCAGGGATAAACGCTTGCAGAAATAATATATTGAAAACGGCCTCTCCTGCCCTACTCCTCTATTTTTAAATTTTAATTTAACGCATTCATTCTTAAAATGGGCAATTCCTTCCCATGGTTCAAAATCCACAGTAAATATACAGTAAAATCCTCCCTTCTCTGCCTTTCTCTTCCCCAGTGGCAAACATTATAATTTTTAAATTGCGTATCCTTCCAGAGCTACTATTTGTGTGTCTGCAAAGATATGTAAATAGTCTGTCCTTGTTCTTTTTGCTTCTCCATCTCCGATAACAATTCTGTGTTTCTGATGTGGCTGTAGAGCCCAGGTTCTGGAGCCAGAAGGCCCGGGGCAAGCCCTGGCTCTACCACCGCCTGCCTGTGTGATCCCGGGCAGGCTACTTAACCTCTCTGTGCTTTGTTTCTTCATCTGTAAAATAGATTACGTGGTAGAGCTGTCCCATAGGAGTGTTATAAGAAGCTGAGAGTAAAGCATCGAGAATGGTGCTTGCACAGAGTAGGGCTCAGTGATGTCAGCTGTGATTGTGGGCTGCCTTTCATTCGGCTCTGACCACAAGCCAGGACCCTGCTACCTCCTTTACGCTCATTCTGTCCTCAAGCACCTAACAACCCTGTGAGACGAGGACCGCTATCTCCGTCTGGCAGACTCAGACTCGGATAGAGCTGGGATCTGGTATCTGGCCCTGCTGGGCTCCTTGGGCCGTGCATGTCAGAGATGAGATCTGAGGCTGCGCGACCAGATCCTGTGCTGTCTTTTGAAGATCCTTGTTTATATCCTCTTCCTAGGGCCATATTCTGTACACAGTAAGTGCTCAGTAAAAGCTTGGGTCTCTCCTTCCCAAGGCTTTTGGTTTCCATTTTGAGGCCCTCGTTTCTTCGCAGGATCTTTGAAGCTCTAGATATGTCCTCGTCTGACCCCTTAGTTCAGTCCAGGGCCTTATGTTTAGAATCTGCTGTTTCTGCCTGGCACATCTCTAAGGGAATCTGCCTCCCAATTATCTTTTCCTTTTTTTTCTCATATTTATATCAGCAGAAATGAAGGAGAGAAAAACCAGCCTTTAACTAGGATTTTATTACCCATTGACCTCAGCCATCTCCATCTATCTCTCCCGAGCTCTGCCCATTAGTTGTCAGGGCAACGTGGTATAACTCGGGGCTGCTGCAGTTGGCTGGGTTTCATTCTCCCCTGCCGCCCCCCTTGGCTGGCCGCGGCCGCCCTGAGCACTTGCTCCGGAAGCATTGGCAGGCACGGCCCTGGAAAAGTAAATCAGGAGAATGAGACGTGTTTGGAAGAAGAGAAGGATAACGGCCCAGCCCTTTATTCACAGAGAGTAAGTACAGCTTTAATTATGGTTCATGGGTCATTGCTAGAAATCATGAGGTTGAACACGGTGCAGAAGTGCACGTGTGGGGATGGCTGAATTTGAAGTTGCTCAGCCTTATCTGGCCTGAAGCTTTGCTCTGGCCTGTCTTGAATCCCTATGGCTCTTCCAGACCTGATGTTTTGATCCCAGCCCTGCCTCTGTCTCCCACTCCCTGTCTCTGACCTCCCTGGAAGAAGGGGAAACAATTTTCAGCATTTATCCCCTCCTCACTTTGGCACATTTCTTGGCCTTGCCCAGGGTGTCATCATTCCTTTCCAAATTGCCCATCCTGCCTCCTCCTACTCACCTCTCCTGACCTCTGAAGCACCTCCTTCCGTTTCCAGAATTTTAAAATAGTTCCCAATGTTTTCCCCTCCATTAGCAGCAGCTCTGCCTTCGCAGAGGCACAGGCCTCCTCCTCCCTCACTTGACTCCGCTGTCGCTAGGGCTACCTTCCGGAGCCCGCAAGTGTTTACTGACACCTTGTGTAAGACCAGCCCTGAGGAGACGCAGTTCTCCTCACGGACAAGTTCACAACTGAGCACTGGGACAAAATGTAACCAGGCACAGTGTGTGGACTGGGCTAGCAACAGGCACAGACCTGCACAAGCACCCGCGAGGCTGGTGGAGAGACAGATCGGTGGAGAAAACAGGACGAGGACAAAGTGGGCTTGGTTGGGCTGTTTCAGGAAATGACATCCTGAGACTTTTGCACTTAGTGT
The DNA here is from genome assembly GCF_017311325.1 of Ursus maritimus. Lineage (NCBI taxonomy): Eukaryota > Metazoa > Chordata > Mammalia > Carnivora > Ursidae > Ursus > Ursus maritimus. Next base: position 26,759,349 of record NW_024424453.1, read on the forward strand.
GTACTTTTAAGGTCAGGCAACTTCTTTTTTTTTTTTCTTTAGAGATTTATTTATTTATTTGAGAGAGAGGGAGATGGGTGGGGCAGAGGAAGAGAGAAAACCTCAAGCAGACTCCCTGCCGAGTGCGGAGCCTGATGTGGGTCTTGATCTCATCGCCCTGGGGTCACAATGGACTGAGCCACTCAGGCGCCCCAAGGTCAGGCCATTTCTTATAGCTGCCACCATGTATCTAATTCTGCCATCAGAATTGGGAGGTGTGATGGAATTAACTCTGATTCTGTTTATCTTTTCTCAACTCTATGTTCCGTGATTTCACGTTTGTGGCTTGAAATTGGCTCTAGTGGGAGCATTCACATCATGGAAATAAGCAAACATTACGAAATGGAGCTTGCTTGCATGCTTCCTCTTTCTTTCTTTCTTTCTTTCTTTCTTTCTTTCTTTCTTTCTTTCTTTCTTTCTTTCTTTCTTTCTTTCTTTCGAGCTCGTTTGTCAGCACACCTCTGGGGCCTCACAGAAAAAGTTAACATTTTCCTAGGGACTCGAAAGACAGGCAGCAGATTTCTAAGTGAAGGAAGTTGGGGAGAGGAAAGGGTGGAGGACATTTGTTTGCTGGGGCTTTTTCAGTTGCAAGTGATAGAAACTTAATTCAAAACAACTCAAGGGGAGAAAATGACGGTAGTAGCTCGTGCTTTAAGGCAGAAGGGGTGATTTCAGGCATGGCTGCAACAAGGGGTTAAATAATGTTAGGAGAATCTCTGTCTTTCCCTTAAAGTACCTCTGGCTCCATCTCCATCTCTCTCACCTCTCTGTGTCTCTTCATCTTCGTTTCCTGTTTGTCTCACTTCTACTTCGTCTCATAAGCAGAGAGACCCTGTGCCCTCTTCCAGCTTTTGAATCTGTCTGCCAGTGGACTCTTGTGTAGTCATGTGCCAACTCCTGAACACCTGCTCTGTCCAGGAGTATGATGCATGCTAATAACAAAAGAGGTTCTGTTCTCAGAGTGGGAAAGGTTTACTAAGCAGGGAAAGACGTGGTTTCCTCACAAGGTTCCAGGCAGTGGGAAGAGAGTGCAAAGTGAAAGTGCCTGATGGGTGTAAAGAATGTTGAGATGCTTGGTGTGTTTGGCCAGCAGCGTTCTTCCAAGTATTGCCAAACTCCCCACCTCTGCATTCTAGAGTTCTCCCCCCTCTATTGAGACTGATCTTCTGAAAGTACATTAATGAACTCTGGTCCCAAATCAACAACTTTCTCTGCCCTCATTTCCTTGATCTGTGTTATTTGATACTGACCCACCCATTGATCAAACTTTCCTTCTTGAAGCTCTTCCCTTTCTCCTTGGCTTTCATAATAACACCATCTGTACATGTGGCCTACCTCCTCGTAGCTGCTTCTTTGACCAGAACTGTGGTTGGACACCTTCACCCCGGCCCACTTCTCTTCTCCCTTTACTGTTTTTCCTCTGGAGCATCCCTTCTTCCTATAGCTTAAACCACACTGATAACTTTCAAATTTAGAATTCTGGCTCTTACTTCTGAGTTTCTCATTGCATACTTCTAGCTGACGGTTGCACTTCCTTTAGGAAGTTTCATGCTCACTAAGACTCAATCTGACCCAAGCAGAAGTTGTCTTTTTTCTCAAACTCCTCTCACAATTTTCATGACGCTCAGGATGGTGCCGTATTTCTAGTTTTCCAGTCACCAGTCCCTCTACCAGGATCTCTGGGGAGTACTTCCTTTCCGCACTCCCACCCAGCACTTCACCTCCACTAACACTAAACTATTTTTCTGGGCAGTCACCTAGGAAATATTTGCCTCATCTAATGATACGAAGATTTCTATTTTAATTCTATTACGTTCAGACAATATATGTTGTATGATTTTAATAGTTTCAAATGTTTTGAGGCTTATCTGTGGCCTATAATATGATCTGTCTTGGTAACTTTTTTGTATGTACTCAGAAAGTATGTACTCGGCTGTTGGTTGGAGAGTTCTATAAATGTTAGTTAGGTCAAGTTTGTTGATAATATTGTTCAAGTCTCTATGTCCTTACTGATGTTTTGTCTACTTCTCTCTCTTGTTGAGAGAAAGCTATGAAAATCTCTGATACTCATTGTGGATTTGTCTATTTCTTTTTGCATTTCCAATATTTTTTGCTTTGTCTATCTTTTAAAAGATTTTATTTATTTATTTGAGAGAGAGAGAGAGAGAGAGAACACAAGCAGGGGGAGCACCAGGCAGAGGGAGAGGGTCCCCGCTGAGCAGCGAGCCCGATATGGGGCTCGATCTCAGGACCCTTGGGATCATGACCTGAGCTGAAGGCAGACGCTTAAGTGACTAAGCCACCCAGGCGTCCTGCTTTGTCTATTTTGAAGCTATGTTATCAGGTGCATAAATGTTTCAGCTTGTTATTCTTCTTGATGAATTGACTCCTTTATCATTATAAAATGATTGTGCTCATCTCTGGTTATATTATTTTCTCTAAAATATACTCTATGCATATCATACCCCAGCTTACTTTTTATTACAGTTAGTATGGTATATCCCTTTCCCTTTAAAAAATTTTTTTAACTTGTCTTTATTTTTTAAAGATTTATTTATTTATTTTAGAGAGAGAGCAAATGCAAGTGAGGGAAGGGGTAGAGGGAGACAGAAAGGGAGAGAGAATCTCCAGCAGACTGCTCGCTGAGCGTACAGCCAGATGCAGGGTTCGATCCCAGGACTCCGAGATCATGACCTGAGCGGAAACCAAGAGTCAGATGCTTAATCAACTGAACCACCCAGGTGCCCCTAATTGTCTTTATTTTTAGAGTAGGTTTTTTGTAGGCTGTTACAGTTGGGTCTTGATATTTTTATCTAATCTGACTATCTTTGCCTTTGTTTGGGGTTTTCAGCCCATCCATATTTAATATGATTAGTGATATAGTTTTCTCTCTGGGTTTCACTTTGGATAATTTCTATTTCTATATGTTCAAGTTCATTAATATTTACTTCTGCCACATCAGATCTGCTATTAATCCCATCCAGCATAAAAAAACTCAGACATTGATGTTTCCATCTCCAGAAGTTTTATTTGGATCTTTTAAAATATCTTCCCCCTTTAACCTTTTCCTTAGCTTTTTGAATATGAAATACAATTATAACAACTCTGAAATATAGTTATATGAAATACAGTTATAACAACTCTTTTAATGTCCATCTAAGTTAATTCTGCTTTAGTTCTGGGTCATTTCAATTGATTGTTTTTCTCATTATTATAAGTTATATTTTCTTGCTTCTTTGCAAGCTTGGTTATTTTTTATTGGATTTTAGATATTGTAAATTTTACCTTGTTAGATGTTGATATTTTTACACTTATGTAAATATTCTTAGCTTTATCTGAGATGTAGTTAAATTACTTGGAAACAGTTTGATTGTTCTTGCTTTTAAGATTTGTCAGACAAAGCCAGAGCAATATTTAACCCACAGCTAATTTTTTCCCACTGCTAAGGCAAGGTTTCTGAGTACTCTACCAAACATTTCATAAATGTGAGTTTTTCCGGTCTGGCTGGTCTGTTCAGGCACTCTTCCTGGCCCTGTGTGACCACCAAATACTGCTCTCTCTATTTGAAAGGTTCTTTCCCTGGTGTCAGGTAGTTTTCTCACATGCATTTGCTGATTAGTCCTCTGATGAACACTCATGGCAAACCTTCTGCCTATCTCCAGGATTCTCTTTTTTTGCTGCTCTCTTCTCTCTGGTACTGTAAACTCTGACTGCCTTAGTCTCCACGACTTTCAGCTCTGGGTCCTCAACTCAAGGAGTATGGTGAACATCCCTTGTGCTCTCTATGTTGTAGCCTGGAAATTCTCAAAGCATAAGTTTGGGTACTCATGGGTATTCTCTTTTTTTTCTTTATGGTCTCACAGGGACCACTGACTTTCACTGCCTGATGTCCCATGTCTTGAAAACTGTGATTTTATATATTTTGTCTAGTTTTTAGTTGTTTCAAGTTGGGGGGGTAGTGTAAATCTGGTTCATACTACTACTCCATTTTGGCTGGAAGCATAACTTCTTCATTATGTTTTTATTTAGATAGCTTTCCTTTTATAACCACTAGTTCTTGTTTCATTTGTATCTGCACTTATTTCATAACATCCTGGCTCTTTTTCTAAATGCTATTTTAAAAATCATTTTAAGGACTTTAAATATAGGAGACACTTTATTATATTTATTTTCTCAGGCTGAAGAGCTTAAATTCCTTGATTTTCCCCCTTATATTTCATACTGTTGGTATTCCTCATATATGTGGTAAATTTAGGTTGTGAGTTAGTCTCTGTGGGTGATTTCTCTTTCATATATTTGGGGTTGTAGCCATCTCTGGGTGGGAAGTTTGTGTTATTTTCTTAATCCTGACAGTTTTGGGAAGATTGATCGTGTTCAGAGGATGCAAGGGTCACTGTGGTGGATACTTGCCTGTGTGGATAATTCTGGTCTGTTCTTGTTCACAGGGTGACTTTGTGAGGCATGGTTCCACCCCTTTGTCATATAAGTCTCAGTGACTCTAGTTTCTGACTCTATACAGGAGTCATGCCTATAATGGTCCATCTCCAAACTAATATTGTCATGGTGAGGTGGCTTTGGCCCCCATATATGCTTTGGCTGCTATTTTATTTTTTGGTTTAGGGATCCTCTTAATAGTTGTTCCTAGGTATCTCTCATGGCATCGTGTTTATCAACTATATATCTTTATCTAGATCTATCAGTTCTATCATTTCTGCACATTCAGATAATAAAGAGAGGTTTTCAGTGCTCGCTCAATCTGCCACCATAAATATAAGCCCTCTTTAGTGTTTGCGTCAGAAAGGATGATCATTCCTTTCATGGAGTCAACTGTAGTGTTTGAAATTTGAATATTTGTAGTTGGCTTTTTAACTGCCAGATCATTTTTTCTCTTCCATAAATTTCATTACCCTGAAAGCCCCCAATGTCTCCCTGCTTCTTTGACTCATCTGTGTGGCTTACAGTGCCCACCATTTTCTGTCCCTGTTCTATCTACCTCACTTGAGTGACCAATAGACAATTTGAAGTAAACATCTCCATATGGTTATCTATCCCTAGGCAGCGAAAATCTTAATGTCCTCTTTGAGCCCTGGCTACCGCATTTCAGATACGCTTATTCTAACTAGAACTACCCTTTGCTTATATATGTGAAAAAAAAACAACAACAAAGGAAGAGAAAGGAAAAGTGAAAAACAATAAACAACAGTTATATCAGGCATAATTGTCATGAAATACCATGTAGGAGTTAGACGGCATCAATTTCCGCACTTTCATCGTGTCATTTACTGAACACTCTGGCTCTCTATTTGGACTTTAACCTTGTTTGCCAGCCTGAGTTAAATTTTCTCCTTCTGTCTGCCCCCAACCATAACACACCCATTCAAAAGTCAGGAGTCTTCAAGAACTTTGCTCAAGCTTTTTTTGTCTTCTCTTTTGGCTCTTCAATTAGTGAGAAATGAAACATACTGGTTCAATGTTCTTTAACACCACTCCCTACTCTGCCTAGCGGACCTCACGGGGGTGCTCCTGTCCTACACAGAGGGAGACAGAGCAAAACCTTTTCCTTCACTTTTCCTATGCTTGGCAACCCACCTAAAAACAACAACAACAACAAAAACAAAACAAAACAAGTCGTATCTGCCGTCTCCGAAGTCCTGCTCTTCTATGACAGCTCTCCTTCCCCACCCACTCGGTGAAAGTGCGAACGAAGGCAAGTGAGTCTGACTGACTTTAGGGCTATCTCCCGATGCGGGGCTACTCAGATAATGACAGCCTAATCCTTCTGTTACTGGAGTCGGGTTCTACGAGGCCGGACTCAAAAGTCAGCGTTATAGGCAAAGCTTTCCTGGGGCTCCAGCTGAAGGGAAACACGGAACCAGCAGAGAACAGTTAGATTGGCCCATGGGAACAGAGCGGAAGCCCTCCTTTTGTAAAGTTCCCGCCCACGTTCCCACTCCGGACCAACAGGATAATAAGAAAAAAAGGGGGGGGGAAGTGTTTCAATTTGATTGGTTAGAAGGGCTTCATCCTGATTGGTCAGAAGGGCCTCCTCCTGATTGGTCGATATTGGCAGGCCACTCAGACAGCTGATTGGTCCTTTTTGGAGCCGTGGTCCTCTGTTTTAAGTCCGCTTATATGTGGGTCGGCGTTCTGGCCGCGGTGTGGTTCTGCTCCGTGAGGTAGGCGGTTTGACAGTAACAGCCAACAGAAAGCGCCCCAGGTGCGCAATGTTTATCACTTGGGGCTTTTTTCTCCAGGTCCTTTGTTTCACTTCCTCCTTTCTGAAATCCGTGGCCAGAGGAGACAGCAGTTCTCACAGCTTCACTTTGTATACCAGGTGGGTTCTACAAGAATGTCTCCGTAGAATGGTTGCTAATCCTTCCAGATCATGTATTTGAAAACATATAGAAGAGATAACACAGTATTAAAACAAAATTCATAGTGGGTTCCAGTCAGCGACTCCTTCCAGCTAGCTGAGCGTTATAGAATAGACCTCTGGTTTAGTTTGAAACTTGTCATTTATTTTCTCGCCCAAGGATTGTCTGCTCAGCTCCCAAATAATGCTGAAATCTCTCTTTGGTGTTTAAAATCATTCCTTTAGTGTTCCTTTTATTCATTGGAAAATGGATTCTTTTCCCTCCAGATTTTGAAGGTAAATGCTCGGGTGGGACAGTGATGTGGGGCCATCAGTTGAGAGGCTATAAGAATTCCAGAGAGGAGCATGAGTTGGATTCAATCATATATTGATTTTTAGCCCAGTAAATTGTGGCTGCTTCGTTGCAAGGTAACAAGTACGCTGTGCTTTTCAGAAAGAGATGTGATCAGCTTTTAAACAATAAAGAGGAACACTGCTGGGCAGAGTGATTCGATTTAAATCCGCATGAAAGCCAGTGGTGAGTTTAAAATAAACAAAGCAACATTAAAAGCCATCGCCACACCCAGAGCCCAATGTCAACTATAAAACAGAGATGGGAATTTAAGCCATCCAAGGTGAATTTTAAAGAAATCGAATCCCTTTGAGGATAACAGACTAGATTTAGCCGAAATACCTCAATGGCTATGCCTTTAGTCATCCCTTCTCCAGGCATGCAGGAAGAATTCAGTATCAAAAAGGCCCTCTGATGGGCAGCCACTGAACACCGTGAACAGGAGGTATCATTTTCCTTTAGAAGGAGAGCTAGTCTTTGCAACCAAGAGGGCACAGATTTTCTGGCTGGGGTTCCTTCTCTGACTCTGCCTTGTCTCATGTGTCCTAGTGGCTTCTTGTCAGACCCCTTTGGGGTTCCAAGCTGTGTGTCAGCTAAAACCTCACCCTTTCTGAGCAGAAGAACAGAGTTCATACTCCTGACATTTCTGTGTGGTGATTTCTGCTGCTGGTGATGCTCCTTGGAGAATCTGACTTTGTGCTCCTTGCTTTAAGCTTATGGGGTTGTGTTGTTTTGTTCTGTGTTCTATTTCTTGATGATGGAGAGCCCTGAGCCTCCCAGTATTTGTGAGTTTAAGATTCCCTGGAATCAGCATGCTGAAGTGTGCTTCTGGCCATGGGTAGAAGGCATAGGGGCAGGCTTTCCTAAAGCCAAGCCTGTCTTGTGGGGCAGTGCTTCTCTTTTCCCAGCCCAGGAAAGTGCTATTTGTATGTGTCTGGATAGGATTTTGAGACTCTAATCCACGCCTTTGTTTTTCTTCTTACATTTCCCCCCATTCCTTCTCCCTATTCATACTTGCTCTGTGTTCATTGCCTCAAGGAAAGCACGGGGCAGAGTAAAAGGCAAAGCAATTTCTTTTAGGACTCTTTCTAGAAGCCTAATTCTTAAAGGGAGAGTATAGATTGAAAGGTTTTTTTGAAAAACGTTCAGGGAGAAGTTCCCACCCCAACGGCAGTCTAGACAATGTAGTTCCCTAGGCTGGAGAATGGGAGGGAAAGAGGTTCATGGAGCCCAGACAACAAATGATGCGACAGCGCTAGGTCCTTGTCTCATGAAGTCGAAGAATGAATCTCGTGGACAATGGAGAGTGAGTAAAGTGATAGACGTTTATTAAGCGAAGATATAGAAAAAAAGCTCTCAGGAGTGAGAGGGGTCTTGACAGCATTGCCACTGAGGGCTTTTAGGGATGGTCTTTTATAGAAAGCTAACCAGGGAACTTAAATCTTTTTAACATTTCTATTGATATCACCATTGAGCAAGGACTAGTGATAATACCTTCAATGGCTTACTTCCTTTTTTAGGGCCTGGTAATTTTCTTGTCACAAGTAGCTGTTACAACATGACCCCACCTCTGACACCTAGGACAGGATGGTCTGGTTTGTTCCCTTATCTCTGGTTTCCTTTCATCTCCCACATTTTGAATTTTGTGCGCCTGATCCCATGGCCCCCTACCTATCTCTCTCTACCTAGGCCCCCTTACTCACAAAGAGCTGGACTCAGTTTCCTCTCCATGCTTTGGGGAGACTGTGAGGCTCAGCAAAAGCAGCTCTGTGGTAGAGATTGGGCCCCTGGCCACGTTTCAGAAAAAGGCTCATATACTATGCATGAAACAGAAATAGAGAGGTGCAGGTGTTGAAGGGGCCACATGGACAGGGACAGAAGCCATGTCACTAGTAACAGATTATATACAAATGACCAAGGGTCAGATAGGACTCTTCCTCTTCAGTATCTTGACTGTGGGATAAGAACTTAGAAATAAGTATGTCACAACCTAGTGGAGTGAGAAATAGTTTCAGGGACCAAGGTTTACTTAGTGTTTGGGAAGCCAAATCCTACCTTTTTCCTCCTGAGCACACAGGAAGACCACATCTCCAAGCCTCTTGTGTTTAAGGTTGGACAAGTGACTAGTTCTGACCAATGAGCTGTAAGTAGAAGTGACATAATCACTTCTGTACTGGAGTGGAGGAAAGCCCGTCTGGTCTGTGACTCTCCAGCTTCTTCTTCTGCCTCATGTTGAGATGACAGGTGTCCCATGACATACCTTCTATAGCCTGGGACCCTGAGTGTGGAGAGCACACACTCTCAGCTGACCTGTGCTGGGCATGTAGCATAAATGAGAGGTAAGCCAATGTGGGGTTAAGTCACCGAGATTTCAGGGTTAATTTGTTCCTCCCAGCAAAATCCAAACTAATTTGACTAACTTGGTGGAAAAGCTAGAAATTAAGTTAAATTGGAGAAAATAGAGTACGATTTTCTATACCTGTGAATTCGTGGATTGAGATTCGTGCCTGCCAGAAGGGCATTTGTTGTCCATGCATCTAATCTGGTCATGTTGCAGGTTTTGACCTTCTCTAGGTCTGGGACTGTAATGAAGTCATTGGTCACCAGTCCCAGGCCCCAGCACAGAGCAAGAGATGTGTGAAAGCATCTAGTAAGTACAGTGTCTCACCTGTACTGAAGCTGCATCACCAAAATACCAGGTCTCCTTCCTTTGGTGTAATGAATGGGGAAGCAAATGGGAAGCAGAACAAGCATAAGAAAGAGCTGTCCTTTACTTGCTGAGCACCATTCAGGGCCAGGCCCTGTGCTGGCCCCCGGACACAGAGAAACTAGGGGCTGCCCTTAAAGTCGAATCTAAGGGCACGAGGAGACAGGTGCTATCACAGTGGTAGTACAGCACACAAGAAAAGAGGACCAAGAGTGCTGGAAAGAGCAGAGGAGGGAATTGGAGAAAGTGTGTCATGAAATCAAGGTGGAAAGGAAATAATAAGATCATTTATAATGTATGCTTGAAATGCTTTGCATACAGTATCTCATTTAATCTTCCTAATGATTCTGTGAGGCAAGTGCCAGTGACCGCCTGATGAGGTGGGAGCCATTCCCAAGGCAGATGGTGCTGTTGAAGTTTGTCCCCTGGCTGGATGGCTAAGGGAGCCCATGGGGCTGAGCACAGGGCCCTGGGAAGAGGCTCCTTTGTCCAGAATTAAGACAGAGGGTGGAGTCGCTGGGCTGAGGCCTGGAAGCTGGGGAAGGGACTCTGAATGAGACAAACGAGGAAGAAGGTTGCATGTAGTGAGAGTCATGGCATCTGGGAGGCAGGCAGAAATGGGCAGGAAGCTGAGAGCCGGACAGTAGGAGAGTGACAATCTGAGAACAGGGATCATGACCCCCACTGGCTTTTCTGTGCTGACTGCAGTGCTACCTGTGGGTCTCTGACCTTATTACAGGAGAAAGGCTAGTGGGTGGGGCAGACAAGGATGAATCACGCAGGTGTGGCCTCCATGGTTGGGTCTGTAGGGCCCATCCAGTTGGGGGCAGAGTCTTAGGCATCTCTGAACCAGTAAATCCCCCTTCTTCCATGTTCCCTGCATCCCCCCACCAGTCTGAAATAGCTACATTTGACTGTCATGTTTGACCCGCTGTGGTGGCCATGGCATGAAAGGATCATGTAGGGATGGTGGTGGGTGGTCCCTGTAATGCAGGCATTGACTTCTTTTAGAACTTACTAAGAATCTATCTGGGCTGTTGCTTGGAGGGTGATACACATTCTCAGTTGCCTCTCCTTTCATTTCATTTTAATGGGAGCTATGAAGGATACAGTCCTGCCTGATTTGGAGACAGCCTCTTTTGAGGTTGACCTAGGGCATAGGTCAGGAAGCGCCCCTCTGGCTGCCTAGCCCAGCAAGAGGGTCTAGGAGAGGAAGTGGGAGGATATTGAGACAGGGCCAAGGTTCCTTGCTTTCATAGGTCCCTTAGAAATTATGTAAGAGAAGAACTAGGCTTGGGTTCTGGCTGGGCCATTGCCTAGTTGAGTGATGTTTTGGGACACTAATGAGCCCCTGAGTGCTAGACTATCATTCATTCCTTCTTTCAGTTCTTAGAATGAAGTTCAGACTCCTTGCCATGTCCCGTACGGTCTCATGATTTGACCTCTGCCCACTTCTCGGTGATGTCTGTCACTGGGGCATCTCCTTTGTTATTTTGGTCCTGGGGCCTTCGTTCTTGCTGTTTTCTTTCTCGGAACATACCATCTCCTGATGTGTACATGGCCTGTTTTCTCTTCTCATGTAGGCATTGCTAGATGCCACCTCCTCAGAGAGGCTTCTCTGACCTCCTTCCTGAAGAAGCTGCCCTTTCCTCTGCCTGATCATTTTTCACCTCATTCTCCTAGTTTATTTTCTGCATCACACTTAGCTATCATCTGAAACCTTCGTCATTCTTCTCTTTTTGCATACTTATTTTCTGTTTGCCTTACCTTCCTCCACATGGAATGATTTTGGGGACCTTGTTTGTTTTGTTTATTGCCTGTCCCCAGTAGTGGCACATGGTAGGTGCCCAGTAAATACTTGTTGACTAAATAAATGGAGATGGTTATTAACAACACCTGCTTGCTTCACAGAGTGGCTGAGAGAATCCGCTAAAGTGGTACATGACTGAATGTTCTGTGGTGCTGGCCCAAGTGTGTGGAGTTGTATCTCTTGGCCTTGTGTTCTCTGAACATGCATCATGACTCAGGAGACACCAGGACAAGGAGAGGCAAGATGACAGAGGGTACAGCCCAGGGTGGAGAAGGTGGTGTGGAGGTCCATGGTGCTTGCCTTGTGGGTGCTAATGTTAGTGTATGAAAAAATGACCAAAGCTGCTGATATTCTAGGTCCATCTAGCAATTGTCTAAAAATCTCAGGTTTGAGCTCTCTGCTTCAGTTCCTGGGAAAGTTCCCTCCTTCCTGCAGTAGAAGTTCCCAGTGTTTCCAAGGTTCTAGAGAGGTAGGAGGGTTAGAGGAAAGGCCATCGCCTGGGTCTCAGAGGACCCTGGCTCTGTCGCCTTGAGCAAAAATTTCACTGGTCTGGCCTCAGTTTCTCTTCTCCAAAACCTGGTGTGAAAAACTGATAAAGCAAAACACTAGAGTGGAGTCCAGAAGCCAGAAGGGGGAGTGGGTACCCCCTCCTAATGTCAGTTACAGGAAGAATTGTCAATTACAGGCCCCAACAGAAGAATCAACAGGAAAGAATGATCAATGATCATGGCCCAGACAGGAAAAGATACATATTAAATCTTCTCTAAGAAATCAGCTACCCTTGCCCCTCAGCCAAGGAGAAACCTTCATCACCCTGAACTCTTGCTTTTTTCCAGTGGACTTTCATTTAAAACAATTCCTCCCAACTTCCTCCTCCTTCTCTGTAAAATAATCTTCCACTCCTTTGTATGGTGGTCTTGCCTCTGGTTTTGTCACAGCTTGCATGTCCTAAATTGCAACTCTCTGCTATTCCCAAATCCATTTTTTGCTGGCAATGTAACTTTTATTTTGAAGGTTAACGGGATTGAGAGATGTATTAAGCTACTACTGTTCTTGCTTAAACAGTGTGGTGACCTCAGGCAGCCTCTCTTTGTGCACACGTGTTCAACAAACTTTTATTTAATTCTAAGTCCTTATGTATAAAATAAAGAAGGGAGACAAACAGGTTCTAAGCCTCTGTCCACTTGAACTTCCTCGGATTGGGAGTTGAACTGAAGCTTGAGACATTCTGTTACAGTTTCCATCCACAAAGGGCCACTAGGCCACTAGGGCAGCTTGGCAGATCTCTGGCTGAAGTCACAAATCTGGGTGGCTGGACCTGCTGGGGAAGTAAACATAGTGTCAACACTCACATTTGCATACAATCTTCTATTTGCATAAAGCTATTATATTCATTTTCTTGGAGTGTGAGGAGGCTTGTTTGAGAAGAGGCATCCTGAGAACTTGCCTCCCCCACCTGCTTTTTTGCAGGGATGTGTATCCACTCTCACTGTGTTTGTGCCTCCTTGAGCTCCCTCTGGCCTCTGTGTTCATGCTGTCCATCAAGTCAGGAGAAAAAGTGAGGAGGGCATGACCTGTAGGACTGGCGGGGGCGGTGGTGGGGTGCAGAGGGCCCAGAGGGCAGGCTGCTCAAGGGGAAGCGCATCAGAACTGCGCTAGTGAACCTCAGTAGGAAAGTGGCAACTCCAAGGGAGAGGGAGGCACTGCCTGCCAGGTGGGATGAAGTTCCTTGTCTGATACTAAATATTTCCTTCCCTTGGTTATTTGTCATGGAGAGAGCTCAGCAGGTGATTATCATGTTACTACTTAGCCATCAATTAACAAAAGTCTACCCCTTTGGGTCATTTCTCATAAATCAGTTTTCCCATTCCCTTCATTAGTTGCTTGTTTTCTTTTAACAGCCTCTCTTGCATTGTAATTTATGGAGCCCCATCATCCAAGGGCGAGCACCACTCTTGCTCTGAATCCAGGAAAAGCCTTTTGTGGAAATTTAAAGGACGGGTGAAGGAAAATTACACAAGTGAGGAACTTAGATTAAACATTTCTGATTCAGGGTTATATTCTTTTCCTCCCCAGCCCTATCCCACAAATGCGAGGGGCAAAGGGCTCTGGGGTGGGAGTGGGCGATTCATTGCATGGGGCATGGTTCATGTTTTCCCGCTTGAATTTCATTGTGTTGTTTCCTCTTCATATTTATTACCACTTAAGGTTCATTTACATTCTCTCTCTGTCCACAATGATCAGAGCAACACCTCCCAAATTAGCATCATTTGCAAGTTTCATTAACATGCTGTTTACTCTCCCTCTTTCAGATCATTAATAAAGATGACCCCTGTGCACCCTACTCCCCCCCCCCCAACTCCATACATTTCCATTTGTCATCACCCTTTGTTTGCAGACTTTGAGCTGGTTTTAAATTTATGTGGCAGTGCTCCTTACTAAGCCAATTTGAATTAATTTTGAGTGTAACACTTTATACCACTATATCAAATGCTTTTCTTATAGCTGCATGCATTCTATCAATAGTATTCCCGCCACCTTTCTATTTGGTATTCAGGTTGAAGGCTCCCAATTCTGCTTGGCATTTTAGTTCTTTAAAAGTCACTGTATCCTCTGTACTGACTAGGGACTTTCTCCTAATTTTTCGGTTATTTTGAAATGATTGATGTTACGAAAGAAAGGATTTTGAGAGCTATTTATGGCAATCGATAGCTTTCATCTTTCTTTCCCACATCTGCTATTGTGGTTGAGTAAGTTATTTTGGTGAAATCCCTTCACATTCTGGGATGCCTGAGATCTGGACCTCCTATTTTGAAGGCTACAGATTTCCCAAATATTCTTTCCCTTTGTTTGAAACCATTGAGTATCTTTTTTTTTTTTAAGCTGTACACACATTTTGAAGCTATTTTAGATGCCTGGCATATATATCATCAATTCTCTAGGAATGTTTTTTGAGTTAATGAAATGAATATAATAACTAAATCTGTCAGTCATTCATGCTTCTCCCTAATCTGTACTGTTACTGCATTCTGTGAAATAGTGAACAGTTAGAAAAAGATCAGAGCTGCTAGTGGAAGATAGCACTATTGTCATTAGTAGTATGGTCCTTCATTTATTTAGTTCACCTATATTTATTGAGGCTTTACCTTGACTAGACACTGTTCTATGCTCTGAGGATATTGCGATGAACAGAAAGAATCTTTCCTTCTTATACAGTTTGATAGATAGATAGTGAGCAAACATACAGATATGTAATATATCATCAGATTGTGATAAGTGTTATGAAGAAAAATAAGGAGGGACAAAGAAAGACACGAGAGAGATTTTGTAACGTTCAGAGGCTAAATTTTATATTTGGAAAGACGTACAATTCCAGAAGCTCCAGGGGTAGAAATAATGACTAACACAGAACTTACAGTCTCATTGTAACAGGTAGGTAGCCAGGTCCTACTAGAGTCCTGTCCAGACAGATGTGTCCATGCTGGACCAGGACCTTGACTCTCATACCTCCTGGGACCCTCTCAGTTCAAGTGTCTTTGACAAGACCTGAGGAGTGTTATCCTTCTGAACGCTGTGAAGATGAGCTAAGACCTGGTGGAGAACGCTGAGTTTGCCCTGTGGACTGCATAAGGCAGATTACCAGATGGCCAGCTTAGCAAGAAGGTACACGCAGGGGGCCACAGAGAGCATCCAGATCCAGCAAAGAAAGTCCAGGCAGGAGTCTGCAAGTCTGCAGTGAGTCTGCAGTGGCCACAAGTTGGGCTAAGGATAGAAGTGTTGGGAGGACCTGGGCTTCTTCATGAGTTCTAGTTTGCAGCCCCCTACTGGCTGTGCTCTGAGCCATTATTAACAAGGATCATTGTCCTTAAGTGAGGTCACTTATGTAGTCGATTTCATAATGATCTTCATTGTTTTTTAAAGTTCATGCATTTACCCCGTTTCTTCATTTTTTTCTTCATGACATCTTTTCATGGAAAAATGATTGTTCCAAAATGCCCAAATGATGAAGTCACTTTCATAGGGGAAACTTTAAAATGGTACTCCTCCTCCCACGGGATAGAGTTCACATGCTTAGCCCAGATCTCCCAGCCTCCCAGCCTGGTACCTTCCCAGCTATCAAGCCTTATCACCTGCCCCTCCCTACAGTTCTGCCTTTGGGGTCTGAAAGGACCAAAATACCTATGCTCTTCGCTTGCTCTAGATTATGTCCCACCTCTCTGTCCTGCTCCTGATGTTTCTTCTGAGTGGAATGTTCTCCTCTCTTCCTCACCTGCCAACTCCTGTTTAGCCCTTATGCTGGATGCCTTACTTCAGCACCCTGGACATCTCCCTACCCTCATTCTTAAAAATCACCGGTGGGTTTCTAGCATGATAAGAGACAGTGTCTTACTCATTTTTCATCTACATGACCTACAGGCACAGACCTGGGATTCACGAAATGTTTGTTAAACTGAACTGATCTGAAGATGGGGGAGAAATGAGTGGTTATCAATTCCATTTTGCAGTTGAAGAGACTGGGGGAGGGTAAAAGAAGAGCCTACCTGGGAGGGTGAGTGGCATGACCAAGGTCATCCAGGGCAAGCTGGATGGGACCAATAGCAAGCACAAGGCAGTGAATACCTAATCCACCTAATCTGGACCGATTTCGCAGGTGATTTCAAAGCACTGTGAACTTTCAGTGCTCAGCCAGTCTCTGTGCATCTCTTTTGTTCAAAATATTTCTGATTTACAACTAACGATTTTTGGTGGTTATCACAGTAATCAGATGGCCTATTTTTGTTGCTAGAGTTTATTCTTTTTGTGAAAGTTCTTATTCATTTTCAAGTTAAATAAGATCTGACTTTTATCCCCAAAGGAACTTATATTTCAAACCCCTGATTTGAGCAGGATTTTGGTTTGAATTTGGGTTTGACTCATCTCTTTGATTAAAGGCTTATCTTCTAAATAACTTGTCTTAATAGTTACTCTTTCCCTTTCCAGACCTTCTAAATTTAGATAAATGAGACCAATTATTGCTTCCAGAATGTTCAGTTTCTACTCCAGTCCTAGAATTTGTTCTCTAAGAGATGTTGATTTCCTTCCTGTGGGATCATTTAAATTCTGCGGTTTCTCAGTCAGTGTCCTCACCCGAGGGGAGGAGGGCTGTAGGTGGGGCCTGCTCGCTGCTGGTCCAGCAGAAGCCACAAGGGTGCGCATGTGGCCTCCTGGGAGTGTGGACATGGCCCACAGGGACCTTGCGAGCTGTGAGCAGAGGGCTGTCCTGTGGCAAGGCAGCTGGTGCGTGAACAAGTTCATTTGTGCATCGTGTCTGTGGATACCCAGGTAAGGGAGAGGGACCCCTGAAAATGTGCTGTAGAGACATGAAAACTGCAGGGGGAGGAGATTTTTTTCAATTCTTGTTCTTTTTTATCACTTCCAGAGATGATCTTGAGATGGGGAGATATGGAACATCATTCATGTATCCCTTCAGTATGTATTTAATAGCTACCTGCTGTGGGCCAGGCACCAAGCCGCACTGCGCATATGGGGTGAACAGGAAGAGGTGCCCCTGCCCTGATCCTGCAGTCAAGGTGAGGAAGAGTTTGCTGCTCGCAGTCGGGGCTGGTGGTGGGATGGTGACACTCACAATTCTCTTCTGCTGCAGAGAGAATTGTTTCCAGCAAGGTTTTAGAGCTTGGGAGGTCAGCCCTGGAACTGCTTATGCTATGGCAAGACCTAGAGGTGGGAGAAGGAACTAGAGGGCTTCCTTCCTCAGCTGTCTGCCTGCCTCTCTCACCGAGTTCCAGCCCCGTCAACCTGACCGCTCACTTGCCCTCACACCCAGACCCTCCCCACAAAATGTGAGCCTGGGACTCTGGATCCCTAAGGCCCCAGCAGACAGAATTCATTTTGGGTCGACATGGTCAGCATAAGATGTGACTCCAAGTCTTTAGAATCTGAGATTGTTCCAGTGTGGTGGGACTGAAGGTTTACTCTGCGTGATCCGAGCACACGAGGTTCACTAGCAGTAGGGTAAATAGATTTAGGTGAAGAGTGACCGTTTACTTGCTTGAAAGTAGAATCATCAGAGTGGCCCAGAAGTCTGCATTTCTCTCCAAACAATGTGGGGTGACTACAGCATAAGCACAGACCAGCTCTGCTCAGAGAACGAGCTCTTAGCTGGGATCCTGGGGCTGATCCCAGCTTTAGAGGGTTTCTGAGTGCCATCCAATCGTATATGATTTTTTTTGTGTGAGCGCGAGCATATGTGCATTTTTTTCTGAGAAGAGGGTCTGTGGTTTTCATCAGATTTCTGACAGGGTGTGGAGTCTGGAGTGGAGGGGACTTGATTCCATTCCTTGGTTCCTTCCTCTTTTACCAGCTGGGCTGGGGGAGTCATTTGGACTCTATCTTCATCTACAATAGGGTAAAATAACAGCACTTCTCTCAGAGGCTGTTCTAAAATGAAAAATGAGAAAACGTGGGTAAACTATGAGGTTTGCAAACCATTGACTACTATACAAATGCCTGGGATGACCATGTGGTTCCCCCCCATTTTCTCCCCCCATCTTTCCTTCCCCACAACCTGGCTAACTTCTAACTGTTCTTCAAGAACCAGTTCCAGGAGCACTTCCAAAAAGCCTTTCCTAGGTGCCCAGCTTGCTCTGTCTGGGTAAGATGCTGCTCCTTTGTGCTTCCATCACCCTACCCCCTTAGCTGACCTCTGATAACACATTTTACTCTATTGCCATCATTTACTGACCTGGATACTGACCTTCTACCCAGACTGCACACTCCTTGAAGACAGGGATGGTAACTTAGTTGTTTTCTCTGCATGGCACAGTTTTAATGTCATTTTGTTCAATCGATAAAATGTTAGTTATTTTTAAATTGTGCTTTAATGAGCTAACTACTAATCATTTTTATCTATTCATCAAAGGCAGACTTAGTTCTTTTTACTATGTGTAAATGAAAGTGATAAAATGGAATCCTTTAAGAGCATCTTACTACTGTCTATTAGGTTGGCCTTCTAGCAAATTAGTCTGAATTAATGAGGGTTCATCTTCCTCTGTTGAGGGAAGCAGGGAACAAGGCAGTTGCATGCTGCGGTGTCAGGCTAGCGTTGTGCCTGGCCGCAGTGACGGTCCTCCTTGTTCGCAGAGCAGCCCTCGCCTCTCCAGCCTGTTACCTGTGGCGGCGCTGCCCATAGATAGAGATGAATAGGTCTGGGCTGGGAGCTACACAACACTGAGAAAGCAGCCTTGCTGGCTTCGCCTAGGCAGCATGTTGCAGGGGCAATGGGCTGTCCCCCGCCTGCCTTTGGCCCTTTCTCAGGTACTGCCACCCCTAATCACCCACCACCCCTTTCCTTTGCTATTTGCAGACAGGTCACTCCCAGTAGCCATGACGATCTGTCTTCCCAGGCTCTTCTCGGCCTCTCCAGGGCTCTCCTCTATTTCGTCTCCTGTTCCCGTCTTAGGAAGTACCCATGTTTTCCATTCTGCCTGCTTTTATTTCTGTTACTGGAGGGGAAAAGGAATTATGTGCTTCCCACTGGCTTCAGCTCAGCTGGTACTAGACGTTGTGTAGACTGATGTAACGTTACCAAGGAGGAAATTATTAAAGGGAGGAGGCTAATTTTCTAATTCACACCTGGAAAGCAAATCTGATGGTACTTGCACAGATCTTTAATGAAATAACATTGTTTAAGAAGTTTCCAGAGAAATTCATCACTAATTGATTTTTGAACTGTAGAAAAAGATAACACAGAGAGATGAGATATTAGTCTCCGTCTGGCCTGACTCCCCCGCAAGCTCTCTCTTTGCCTAGTTCTCTTTCCCATGGAAAATTGATAGCAGCTTCCTGAATTGGCCTTGTGGATGGTAGGGTCCACAGAAGGGCCCATGTTTGATGTGATGTGTTTTCTTTCTGCTTTGGTTTTTCTTTGTTTGGGTCCTGCTGTGGGGTCTTGGTGAAAGCTGTGAGTTTCCACAGTGGAGCTGAGAGATTCATTTTGTGACTCGAGTAAAAGGCAGTGAGTCGGAGAACAGCAGGTTGGGTGTCCTTGAAAGTGGCAGCTCTGTAGTGGGGACACAGGGGCTCAGCCCTTCCATCATCCCCAGGGGCTTACCAGACCTCCCTCATCCCCAAGACGCATTACTTATATATACATATATATTCTTTGAGAGGGACCACTGACATTATCTCATTCTTATATTAAATAACACAAAAGCAATTTTTAAATTTTGTTTTAAAAACTGACCTGGATATTTATAGCAGTATTATCAACAATAGCCAAATTATGGAAGGAGCCCAAATGTCCATTGACCGATAAATGAATAAAGAAGATGTGGGGGGTATATGCACAATGGAATATTACTCAGCCATCAAAAAGAATGAAATCTTGCCATTTGCAGCAACGTGGATGGAGCTAGAGTGTATAATGCTAAGTGAAATAAGTCAGTCAGAGAAAGACAAATACCGTATGCTCTCATTCATATGTGGAATTTAAGAAACAAAACAGATGAACACAGGGAAAGAGAAAAGAAAAAAGAGAGGGAGGCAAACCATAAGAGACTCTTAACAATAGGAAACAAATTGAGGGTGATGGAGGGTTGTGGGCAGGGCTGGGCTAGATGGGTGATGGATATTAAGGAGGGCACATGTTGTGTTGAGCACTGGGTGTTGAGCACTGGATGAATTGGTAAATTCTGTTCCTGAAACCAGTATTACACTATGTGTTAACTAGAATTTAAATAAAAACTTGAAATTAAAAAGAAATTAAAAATTGACCCGAAACATGTAATCCCATTAAAAACTGAGTGCCAGCTCTGCAGAGCCAGCTTCATGATAAATGGCTTAGCTCCTCACCCAGCTTGCCATATTTTTCTGTCCTTCCTCTGTAGAGTTTCAGAAGGTATTGCTCCTGAGTTCTGACTCCTGGGCTAGCCAGAAAGGAGGCCTTCTCCTATCTCCCAGTTGATGCACACATGAAGTGTCTCTGAATTTAAAGGAATTATGAACATCGGTAGGGCCCTAGATCTCAGAAGAAGTAGACTTGACTTGAGGGGCCTTCCTCCAAGTGTGGCTTGCAAATGCGTTAAGGCAGGTTGACTCAACTTGAAGCACCATTCATAAATCCAGGCAGGCCCTCTGTTGCATGTTAAGGATGCAGCAGGACCTAATTTTACCCTCACAGAGCTCACAGCTAGTGAGATGGAAGAGTCATGATGGGAAGGCTCAGAATGCTACGAAATCCTTGAAGGCAGATGCTTTGCTCAATCCTGGAAGGCCCAGGAAGACTTCCTGGTGGGGGGCTCTCTGGGCTGAGCCTGGAAGGACGGTCAGTTATGGGATGACACTCTTTAACCCTTTCCCCCAGGGAACATAATACATCCCCCACTGGCCCCCACCTTAACCTTTAAAAAGGGGAAATCCTATTTATTATATCAGAAGTATTCTTTGTATGATTTTTCTATCTTTCTTGTCAACCTATATTTAACTCTACTCTGTACCCACTCCCCACAAACTCCCGTCTTTGTTCTTACTCAGGTATCTGATGGACTAGTTCTCAGCAAAATAACAGTTCCAGAGTTCACTCTTGAACTGCTGTTTCCATTTTAACATTTCCTGAAGAGGTTAATACAAGGGCAGGGGATTTCAGACCCAAAGGCTGGTGAATGAGTGAGGCATTGTTGATGTGGACATTTCCTTGCCTCTTCAAGTTACGTTTAAGGGAACCAACTCTGGTTACTGGAAGGTTAGCTCTAGTCTGGGTGATTGGATGTTGGGTGCCTCTTGGAAACCTGGCTGGATGTGTGAGCGGAGATGGGGAGCACTGTCTGACCCACAAAGGTCAATGAGGAAGCCTTGTTCAGCCAAGGTGATATTGACTGAGCCAAGAATACTAGATTCAAGAACCATCTCTGCCACTGACCATTTTGGACAAGGTCTTGTCCCCTCAGTTCCTGCCTCTATAAATCTCAGGGGTAATTCCACCATTCGGGAAATGTCCATAATGAATATATACTCCCTGTATTAGAGTTCTCCAGAGAAACAGAACTAGTGGGATATCTATGTCTGTATCTCTATATCTGTCTCACAGAAATTGGCTAATATGGTTATGGAGGTTGAGAAGTCAACATTCTGCTCTCTGCAGGATGGATAACCAGGGAAGCCCATGATATAATTCAGTCTATGTCCAAAAGGCCAAGAACTAGAAACTCGAATGTCTGAGGGCAGGAAAAGATAGACATCCTAGCTCAAGAAGAGAGAAAATTCATGGTTCTTTCGCCATTTTGTTCAGTTCAGCAGATTGAATGATGCCCACCCACGTTGGTGAGGACTGCCCACATTCTTTACAGTCTACTGAATCAAATGCTAATCTTTTCCAGAAGTACCTCACAGACACACCCAGAAGTAATGTTTTACCAGGTATCTGGGCATCCCTTAAGCATTAACCATCACACTCATTCTTTTTCTCGGGGCAATTTATGGAAACCCACTAGTGTCCTCTGAGGAAGTACATTTTATCAAGGTTGTATCCACAACCTTATATCACAACCTTTTTAGTTTATGAAATAATATTAGTAACTATGATGTTAGTAACAACCTGAAATCGTATGGGATTTTTCCAGTTTACAGGTTTTTTACACCCATGATCACTCTGGGTCTCCAAGTCATCCCTATAAGGTGGCATATATTGAGCACTTACTGTATGTACATTAGGTGTATCACCTTTTTCAACCCTTCAACAGTTCTGTGAGGCAAATATTATTGTTATCTAAACATTTCAAATGAGGAATCTGAAGCTCAGAGAGGCAAGGTGTTTTGCCTGAGGTCACACAGCTGGTAGAAGTCTTTGGGGGAGAGTTGCATTCCAGAACAGCAAACTCTTCTTTGAGCCACTGTAATTCTAGTGACCTCTGAGCTGAGTGTGCACTATAGCTATGCAGTGACAAGGGGGTGGAAGCGCTGCTGTGCATTTTGAACACCCCATAATAACAGGTCACTGCAAAATTCCTATGTAGTTTGGCCACATGGCAGCATGACCTAGAAGAGTTGAATGAGCCTAGGGGAGGGATGCTAGTCAGTGGAACAGGGAGCTAAAGGTCTAACTGGAGAGAAAGCATGAGAGAAAATGAAAGCAGCTATGTTATCTGGTGGAGAGCAGTACAAGGAATGGAGCTTTTAGAGCAATTGAAAACAGGTCTGAATAGCTGAGAGAATGGCTTCAGAGGTGATGAAAGCTCCAAGGAATCCTAAGGAGGAGAGAAGGAGAACATAATTGTTACTTCTTAAACAGCATAAAATGAAATCAAGAGGGGACTAAAGGCCAGTGTCAAATATTTGGAAGGCAGTGGTGAGCTCTTGTAGAATTCCAGTGGAGGCAGCATACAGAGGACTCTGGTTACATTAGTGCTTTGTAGCAGGTGGGAGTTTGGTTAGACTCTAGGAAGGATTTCTTGGATGCTAGGTGTTTTTAACACTGTGACAGATGTAGTCAAGCTACTGGTAGTCAAGAGGATATCTGTCAAGCCACTTGGGCACCCAGAACTCTTGGATACTTTTTCTACTTCTGGAGAATTTCTTGCCTTCTGAGTCTGTGCCTTCCTAAGAGAGAAGCCAGAAATAGGCTTTACCGGTTTCCCTTGAATTAAGGTCCTCCCAACGAGATGTATCTGTGCCAGGCTTCGGTTAGGAGGCCACCGATGTTAGAAAGCAGGTGTCAGGAGTCCCTTCTGACCAGGGACTGGGCAGAGACATTGAGCATCCAGGGGCAGCTATGGCAGGCTTTCTGGTGGAAACACAGGGCACAGTGTTGTTGCTGGAACCTGTGGTTTCTGTGCCAATGGGGGTGCTGGCAAGGACCCTGTGGGAGCAATTGGGAGGGTGGCAAGATTTGTCTGTTGTTCCTGGCTTCAGGGACTCTCAGAGATGCTGAATATCCTTTAATAAATGTCTTTTCCACTTAAATCAGCTACAGAGGATTCTTTTATTTGCAGTTAAAAACCTTGACTGGTATAACAGGTAACTGAGAGAGCTTGTAGGGTCTCTGAGACTTCTAGGAATAGGAAAAGTGCTCAGCTATCACTTCAGCATCATCAGAATTTGTATCAATCAGGGTTCTTGGTTGCAAACAACAAAACCAGCTCTAGGTTTTTTTAAGCAGAAAAGGAATCTCTCAGAGGTTCAGAGATTCAATGGGTAGCCAGAGAACCAGCTTGAAATATGGGCAGAAATGGAGAGCTTGAGTCAGAACCCTGTTATAATAGGGCAACTGGGCCAGGGTAGAGCCTTTGCTGCACCAGGATACCATTTGACCTTCCATTAGACACCAGGAATTAGACACCCCTAAAGCTGCTAGGAATAAACGTGACTGTCTCAGCATCATCATACCACTCACCCTAGCTTCTGGGTTTAGAGTCTAACTGTCTGCACTTCCAGGGAGTTGAGACAGGCAGAATCTCCCCTCTTTGGGCTTCTGAGGTGGGAGGCTGGTCACTATATTCCACGAGTATTGTACACAAAGCAGCATTACCTCAAAGAGAAGGGGCATTAGATAGAACAATAGTAGATGTCGTACTAGGGTACATAACCTTAGCTCCTAGTGCTATGAGGTATTGAACTGCAAGACATAAATGGAGGACAAAGTCTTAACAGATGAAGACATCTTCATGCTGGAAAAATCAACAAAGTGGCAAAACCCCATTTTTTCCATCCCAATTTTATTGTTTATTACATATTTGATTTTTTTTTTAAAACATGCTTTTCCTTTGTCTTCATCCCAAAGCAACTGCTGGAACAATGGAATCCAGTGCTCTAAGATCCATCCATCCATCCATCCACCCACCCACCCACTAAGCTCCTGTCATGTCCAAGACTGGTGCTGGTGATGCAGACACTAATGAACAAGGCAGAGTAGCTCAGTCAGTGGAGGAGCTGCTACAAGGCAGACGATTACAAGATAAGGTATATTAGATTTTTTTGTTGTTGTTGCAATGTAACAAAGTATCCCAAATTTAGTGGTTTAAAGTTAGCTCACAGTTCTGTAGGTCAGAGGTCCAGCACAAAATATCTGCTCAGGTTGAAATCCAGGTGTTGGCTGGACTAAATTCCTGTCTGGAGAAACTGTGGAAAAATCCACTTCCAAACTTACCTTTGTTGTTGGCAGAATACAGTTCCTTGAGGTTGTAGGACTAGAGTTCCCCTTCCCACGTTGGCTGTCTGCTGGAGACTATTCTCAGTTCCTAGAGACTGCTTCTAGGTCTTTGCCTTAGGCCCCCCTCCCCCATCTCAGAAATGGAGACCTCTTTGGGTTGAATCCCTCTTGTGCTTTGAATCTCTGGCTTCCTCTTTTTTGAGGAAACTGTTTTTAAAGGGTTCTTGTGTTCAGGTCAGGACTAGCTGGTTAATCCCTCTATTTTAAAATCAACCATATAGCATTTACAGTATAGCATTATGGGTGTGAAATCCATCATATTCACAGTCCCAGAGGTTATCCAGGGTGTGTGCACAGGGTTGGGGGTGGGGGTAGGAGTAGGATGGGAAATCTTACAGGCCATCCTGCCTGCTACGCAAGGTGGCATACGTAAAGTGGAGGTATACACAAGGAATGCTGGGAATACTGGGAGGGGTGTTGATCCTAGTTTTGGGGGTGGGGTAAGTCTTTTTTTGTTTGTTTGTTTGTTTTGTTTTTTTTTTAAGATTTTATTTACTTATTCGACAGAGATAGAGACAGCCAGCGAGAGAGGGAACACAAGCAGGGGGAGTGGGAGAGGAAGAATCAGGCTCATAGCGGAGGAGCCTGATGTGGGGCTCGATCCCATAACGCCAGGATCACGCCCTGAGCTGAAGGCAGACGCTTAACCGCTGTGCCACCCAGGCGCCCCTGGAAAGTCTTTTTGGAGGGGTATCATCTGCACTGAATTAAAGTTTGATAAGGACTTAGCCCTGCAAAGTGAAGATTGGCCATAAGGACCATCCCAGCTAGAAGGAGTGACTTCTGTGGGACTAGGGGTGTGACATAGCACAGTGTATTTGACAATAACATGTTTGTGTTGCTAGATAGTAAATATTTTCCAAGGAAGGTAGTAGTCAGACAAGGACCTGGAAAGGCCTAGAGGGGTCAGGTCAGAGAGGGCTTTACTCTTCTGATCTGGGGGGAGTCAGATCTTTGGTCCCCAGCCTAGAATTTCTGATTTGGGATAGGGCCTGAGAATTTGCATTTCTAACAAGTTCCCAGGTGCTGCTGATGGTGCTGGTCCAGGACTGCACCCTGAGAATTGCTGCTCTGGAGAATGAATGGGAGGAGAGCAAGACTGTGGGCCCAGTAAGGGGTCATGGTGCCAGTCCAGCAGGAGAAGTGAAGGCTCTGGCCAGGCTCAGAGCTAGGGAGGTGAGGATGGTGATAGCGTGGAGGGAATGGGATTTGTGAAAAGCTTTAGGGAGGCCATGGGGTATGGGCGTAAGAGGCAGGGTCACATTAGGGCTGACCCCTACGACAGAGCTAGAAGGGATCTGAGCAGTTAATTGGGTCTAGTCATCCCATTCCTATGATGGCAGTGTGATTCCTGGAGAGAGCAAAGAACCTCTTCAAGAGCACATGGAGTTGGTGTTGGCACCAGGACATGGGACCCAGATTCCCTGGTTTCCATGACACAGCCTTTGTGAGTTACTTTGGAAAGAAGAAAACAAAATATAAGGAAGGCAGCTCCCAGGCCTCCTGGCATCTCCTTGTGGGCCTCATTCCTGCGGCTCTTGGCTTCCCTTGCCTGCTCCTTGCCAAGCATGCTTCCTGTAAAGGTCACTGCAGCCCGTGTACAAGAGGAACAGCATCCCTCCCCTGGACACCAACGTGTAAGGGTTCCTGAAAGAGAGGTCAAACTTATCAAAGGTGTTTTAAGTCCCCTAACTGATTTCCTTTCAGCCCTGGGCTCTTGGTTGCAGGATAATTTTCATGGCTGAGAGAACCTACTAGTGACAAATTTGCTGAAGCGTGGAGACAAGATTGGGAAATTACAGCACGCTCCTTGGATTTCCAAAGGGACAGATACCAAACGCGGACGTTCCTTTTCACACACAAAATGTTGGTGTGCACACGCATGCAGTGGAGATCAATCCTAACCCCCAAAGGCCCCTTTGTCTCACTGAAGCGCTTATTAAATGAATCTGTGTTTCTACTGGCAGCTCAGAGTCATCTAGAAAGGGAACACAATGCCATGTCAGTCAGTATTTGTTACTGTCAGAGCCTTCCTCGCAGTCGGCCCCACGTTTATTGTCTTTTTGGGGCCGTTTTATCCATTTTTCTGCAGGCAAAGTCATTAATCTTCCTCCTGGCTCGGGTGCTATGCATCCCTGACAGCCGGGGTCCTGGCTTCCGGGGCTGCTGGGTAGGGGCCCCTCCCAGCCTCGGCCTCATGGTGCTGGCGCTTTGACTAGAGTGAGGAGTGAGCCCAGCAGTAAGGAGGACTGAGAGGAGGAGGGGTGCAGATGACTGTGGCTCTTGAAGGCACTGGGGATCTGCAGCAAAGGTCATTCTGTTTTTGAATCATCTACAGTGCACCCTGACACCAAAATACACTTAGTCCTCTGCAGAATCACTTGATAAAGAGGCTAATGAAGTGGAAAGATGTCAGCAGAGCTAAGCGGGCCAGGCTCTCGGGGATGCGCCATGATTCAACCTTCTGTTTCCATGGAAACCAGAGAGGCTTGGCTTCTTTCTTCCTCTCCTTCATTTTGGAAGGTCTCTCCTTGGTAACCTTGACCCTTTCACATTGGCAGGCAGAGATAAGGAATTCCATTTTCCCTTATCTGGTCATGGTTGGCTGGTAGACACTGATGGGTCTGTGATGGGGGAGGGGTGCTGGCCAGGGGCTCTGGAGTGCCTTAATTCAAATGCATGAAGTGGAGGGTGGGAGGCGATAGAAAAAGAACACAGTTAATTAAGGTTGATATTGCAGAGAAGGTTGTTTTCTGAATAATAAATTCTATGGGCTTCAAAAACAAGTCCAATTAAAGGAGTGCAAAAAGGAGAGACCGTTGAAGGGCAGAGCAGGATGGGTTTGGTCAGGGGGTGTTTTTTGGAGGGTGGGGTCGGGGATATTGGCTGCACCTAAGGGGACCCTTCTATGCTGGGATCTTGCTACTCGGAACAAATACTGTTTGATGATAGCTTGTGACATTAACGCCCATACAAATGCCCTTTGCTTTGAATAGTGGGGCCATTTGTGGCCTCAGCTAATGGAGAAGGGCTTTGAAGTTGATCCAGATGGGAGAGTTGGCTTTAGGTTGCTATCAAGAAGAGGGATTTTTCTTCAATTTAGGCTCATAAATGTTGCTCCTGGGCAGGTGCCTTCTCCAGCCATGTTGTACATCACTTTTCAGTTCAAGGGCCCCTATATTCTTATGCGCTGTGTCTTCTGGAATAAATTATTGACTGAGAAAAATCTATTTATCTCTGGCTAGTCAAAGCTTTGTGCTCCTTGGTGTTGGTCATCCATTCTTGGATCAGACAGAGGAGGGTATGGCCAAGGGCATGTGGTGCTAATATAGTAGCCCCCTGACCCATCCTCTCCCCTGAATAGCCACTATGGCATAAGTTCTTAGACGAGGAGGTGGTATCAGGTTCCCCAAAACATCTTTGCTTTAAGATTCCTAACCTAACCTTCAGCTTACAACCTCAGAGAACGAGTGTGTATTTTAAAAATTGTTATTGTAAAGGTAAGAATCTTAGCATTCTTCTTCCTGTATAATAAGAACCTTATTTTACAACTGGGAGTCAGGAAACATATCCACAGGTGTATACAGGAGCTGAGCGAGATCAAATTTGGCTTGGCTCTCCAGGAGGAAGCTCTCCTCTTAGAGGTGGGTTCTCAGCATTCTCCTAATCCACCCATTCTTATCACATTCTAATTGGTGGTCTCACTTGGAGCAAGGGTAAACTGACTGGGAAAAGGGCTGGAGGGAGTGACATTCCCTCATCTCCACCTACTTGAAAAATGACTTAGAGGAACATTGAAAGCAGAAGGGCTTTTTCCTAGCTTCACCTAGACTGTGGGCAGAGACTTCCTGTGTATGATTCATCAGTAGTGGACTGGTCAAATAAATCATGCTACATCTCTAATGGAATACAACACAGCTACACAAAGCCATGAGGAAACTGGAAGGATATGGAAAGCTTTCCAGGGTCGATTATGAAGTGAAAAAAAGCCAGAGGAGAGCAGTGTGTGTATTAGGTTTTGACTCCTATTAGAAAAAGGAGAAAAACAAAAATATATCTTTATATATGCTTGCATTTACATAAAGAAACTCAGGCAGTACACACAATAAATAAATGCAAAATAAAAATGAAATAAATGACTCATGGAAGAATGGGGTTGAGAAGTGGATGAATGGGTTAAAGGATTGAGAGACTATATACATTAATTTTCAATTTAATTTTTGAACCATGTAACATTTATCAACTAGCTATTTGAAAATTAAATTATAAAAAAATATACAGTTAAAATCACAAAATGGAAAATGAAAATATAAAAAAGGGTGGGAAAAACCAGCGAAATTTCCTTTAAAATATTTTTGCTTATATCCTTACTTTGGGAATTCTTTCTCTTTTTGCTTTCTTTCTCCCTCTTGTTTGTTTCCTTCTTTTTTGCCTTGTTAGAGAAGGGATTTGAGATGACTTGGTGAAGAAAAAGAACATATAATGCGAAACTGATTTTTAAAACTTTTCCTGATTCACCTCTAGCATCCCTGAGTGAGAGAGTCCACAAGCTTCCACACTCCCCACCAAGGAACTATAAAACTGGATAACACTATCAAAAAACAACCATTTAGCTTACTGGTAATAGAGCAAAGCATTTATTCATGAAAACTACTGAATTTTGGTTAAGAATGGTAGAAGTCTCTGGTATTCTTGCTTTGGGCTGCTCCCATCTCCCCCACAACCTCTACAAGTAGTTAAATATTAAGTGTAGGTGGGGAAGGCCATAAAAACCAGTTGTTTGCTGCCACTTTCAGAAGAGCTTTACTTGATTTGGACCATTGTCAATTAAAGTGGTGATCTTGGCAGCAAGAAAACAGGGAAGGCTAGTGGCTCTGATAGTCTAAGTTTGTGGGTCTCTTTGGGGCATGCAATGAACTAACAGACTGGTTAGAAATTTAACAGGAATTTCTGGGAGTGAGACAACCATAATAGGCTGGATATGTTCTCTGCATACCCTGGGTTGACTGAGACTGTGCATATGAACAGAAGAAACGGGAGTAAGCCTAAGCCATCTGCACAACCCTGGCCAATAGAGCCTGGGCTCATGTACTGAGGAGTATGTGAGACAACCTGAGGGGGCCTGGCAGAAAGTAAACTCCAGGAGAGACTTGAAAACGGCCTGAATTTTGAATGAGGTCCCTAGCTCACACACCGGTCCATGAGCAGAGAATGGAAGCCTTCCTGGCTCAAGGTATTTGAGAACAACCTGTAATCAGTCTGTGGTTGAACAGACATTAGGCTGAACTTTAGGAAGCTAGGCTTAAAAGTGAAAATAAAAAAATCAGAACAAAACTGAGCAGAGACATCAGAAACCAGACACTATGGAGAAGACAGACCTCCCAGACTTAGTCTAAGCAGTTACTCAACAGAGTAGCAGACAAATCAACGATAGCAACAGTAATCTTTAGGGGTGGGTAGGTGGGCAGGAATCAGAATCCAGAGTTGCTAGAATATACAATCTAAAATGTCCAAGATTCAATAAAAAATTATGATACATGCCAATAATCAAGAAAATCTGACTTATAGTATGGAAAAAAAAGCAGTCAATACAAACTGTCTGAGTTCCTCCAGATGTTGGATTTGATGGATGAAGACTTCAAATTAGGTATTTTAAATACTTTAAAATAACTGAAAGAAATCACACTCAAAGAATTAAACAAAAGTAGAATAGCAAAGATTTAGTGAAAAGTGAATCTCAAGAAAAATATGGCAATTAAAAAAATTCTTATTTGAAAAGTATAATAACTTAAATGAAAATGCACTAGAGTGGCTAAATAGTAGAAGAATGAATCTGCAAATTGGAGGTAAATCGACAGAAATTACCCAAACTGATTAACAGAGAGAAAAAAGGTCAAACGTGAATGAATGCAACCTCTGTGACCTGTGAGCCAGCATCAAGTGTACCAACATACATGTAATGATTATCTCAGAAAGGGAGGAAATAATGGTCAAAAACTTCCCAAATTTGATGAAAAACATTAATTTATAGTTTCAAGAAGCTTCGTAAAACCCAAGCATAACAAAAAGAAATACACAAATAGACATGTCATTGTGATACTGTTGAAAGCCAAAGAAAAGAGAAAATCTTGAAAACAAAAACAGAAAAGCAATTTCTCATGTGCAGAGAAGCAATAGGATCACTAACTTTTCATCGGAAACAATGGAGTCTGAAGATAGTGGAATGACATACTCAAAATATTGAAAGAAAGAGAAAGTTTCTAAATCTAACAAAAGTATTCTTCAAAGATGAAGGTGAAATAAAAACATTCCCAGATAAACAAATATTGAGAGAATTTGTTGCTAGCAAACCTGCCTTACAAGAAATACTAAAAGGAATCCTTTGGGCTGAAAGGAAGTGACAGCAGAGAGCAACCTGAATTCACAGAAAGAAAAGAAGAGCTCTGGGGGTGCCTGGGTGGCACAGCGGTTAAGCATCTGCCTTCGGCTCCAGGCGTGATCCTGGCGTTATGGGATCGAGCCCCACATCAGGCTCCTCTGCTGGGAGCCTGCTTCTTTCTCTCCCACTCCCCCTGCTTGTGTTCCCTCTCTCGCTGGCTGTCTCTATCTCTGTCGAATGAATAAATAAAAAAAAAAAAAGGAGAGCTCTGGAAAATGGCAAATGTTTGCAAATTAAATGACATACTCCTAAATAACCCATTGGTCAAAAAAACAATCTGAAAAGGTCATTAGAAAGCATCTTGAGCTGAATGAAAATAGAAAATGTATCAAGGTTTATAGGATGAAAATAAAGCAGCCCTTACAGAGAAATATATAGCTCTAAATGCCTGTATGAAAGGAGAAGAAAGGTCTTAAGTCAATAACCTAAGCTTCTCCATTAAGAAATTAGAAAAAAAGGTAGAGTAAAACTAAACCCAAAGCGAACAGAAGGGAGTAAATAATAAAGAGAAAAGTGGAAACCAGTGGAATAGAAAATAGAAAGTATCTGGTAGGGGAAGAAAGGGATAAAGAAAGGGGGGGTAATCAGAAGGGGGAATGAAGCATGAGAGACTATGGACTCTGGGAAACAAACTGAGGGCTTCAGAGGGGCAGGGGGTGGGGGAATGGGATAGGCTGGTGATGGGTATTAAGTAGGGCACGTATTGCATGGTGCACTGGGTGTTATACGCAACTAATGAATCATCAAGCCTTACATCGGAAACCGGGGATGTACTGTATGGTGACTGACATAATATAATAAAAAAACATAAAAAAAAAAAGAAATGGGACGCCTGGGTGGCTCAATCGGTTAAGCGTCTGCCTTTGGCTCAGAGCATGATCCCAGGGTCCTAGGATGGAGTCCCGTGTTTGGCTCCCTGCTCTGCAGGGAGTCTGCTTCTCCCTTGGCCCCTCCTCCCACTCATTCTCTCAATCTCTCCTTCTCAAATAAATAAAATCTTAAAAAAAGAAGATAAAAAGTAAATGAAACAAAAAGTTGGTTCTTTGAAAAGATTAAAGAAGTTGAGAAAATCTGTATTGGTTTTCTATCACTGCTTGTAACAAGTTTCCACAAGTCTAGTGACTTAAAAAACATAATTTCATTTATCTCATAGTTCTGGAGATCAGAAGTTTGACACAGATCTCAAGTTGTTGGCAGGGTGAATTCCTTTCTGGAGATGCCATTGGAGAATCCATTTTCTTTTCTATTTTCAGCTCAAGAGCCATAAACTGTCCTTGGCTCATGGCCCCCTTCCTGCATCTTTAAAGCCAACATCAGGCCAGCTTCTTCTCACACTGCCATCTCTCCGGTTCTTCTTTTCATGCCTGCTTCTACTTTTAAAGGACTCTTGTGATTACATTTGGTTTACTAGGATAATCCAGAATAATCTTCCTATCTTAAAGTCAGCCGACTAAAGACATCTGTAATTCCATTTGCAACCTTAATTCCTCTTTGCCATGAAACATATTAATGAGTTCCAGGGATTAAGATGTGGACATCCTTGGAGGACCATTATTCTGCCTACCATAAGCCCTTAGGTTGACTGATCAAGAAAATAAGAGAGGAAACACAAAATCATGAATAAAAGAAGTGAAATCGCTACTGACCATATAGAAATTAAAAGGACTGTAAGGGGAATAGTATGAATGACTTAATGCCAGAAAATTTGACAACTTAGATGAAATTAAGAAATCCTATGGAAGACACAAATTACGAAAACTGACTTAGGGGCGCCTGGGTAGTGCAGTCGTTAGGCAGCTGCCTTGGGCTCAGGGCGTGATCCTGGCGTTCCGGGATCGAGTCCCACATCGGGCTCCTTCCCTGGGAGCCTGCTTCTTCCTCTCCCACTCCCCCTGCTTGTGTTCCCTCTCTCGCTGGCTGTCTCTCTGTCACATAAATATATAAAATCTTAAAAAAAAAAAAAAGAAAACTGACTTAAATAGAAAATCTGAGTAGGCTGGTAATAAGTAAAGAAATAGAATTAGTAATTTAAAATCTTTCACAAAGAAAACCCTAAGTCCAGATGGTTTCATTGGTGAACTCAGTCTAATATTTAAAGAATTCAACCTTTAAAAAAATAGAGAAGGTAGGTACAATTCCTAAATCACTGTATGAGGCAAAGATTACCATAATACCAAAGCCAGAGACAGACATAAAAAGAAAAGACTTCTATCCTTCATGAACATAAATAAAAACTTTTAAATAAAATATTAGCAAGCTGAATTCAGCAGTTTATAAAAAGTAATATACACCATGACCAAATAGCATTTATCTAAAGTATGCAAAGTTTATTTAACAGATAAAAATCCATTAATGTAATACATGATAGTAATAGAATATAAGACAAAAACTAGGTGATTATCTCAATAGAGGTGGAAATATCATTTGACAAAAATTCAGCACCCTTTCATGATCAAAATACTAAACAAAATAAGGGAACTTTCTCCACCTTATAATGGGAATTTATAAAAACTTACAGTTAACTCCATATTAAATGCTGAAAGACTGAATTCCTTCCCCATAAAATTGGGAATAAGGAAAGGATGTCCACTCTTGCTACGTATGTTCAGTGTTTTACTGGAGGTTTTAACTAGTACAATAAGGCAAAAATGAATGAACAAATGAATGAGTGAATGAGTGAATGAAGGCATCTAGATTGGAAAGGTAGAAGTAAAACTGTCTTTAGTCACAGATGGTATGATCTCATATATAGAAAATCCTAAGGAATCCACACAGAAACTACTAAAACTGATAAACAGGTTTAGCCAGGTTGCAGGATGTAAGATCAATATATAAAACTTAATTGTGTTTCTATATATCTTAGTAACAAACAATCCAAAAAATGAAAATCTTCTTAACATCATTTACGAAAGAACCAAAAAGGATAAAAGGAGTGTAATATTTGTTCAATGAAAACTCTAAACATTTCTTAGAGAAATTAAAGCATATCTAAATAAATGGAGAAAAATTCCATGTTTAGGAATTGGAAGACTTAGGATTGCTAACATCTTAATTCTTCCCAAATTGACCTATGGATTTAATGCAGTCTCAATAACCCAGCAGAATTACAGGGAAATTGACTAGCTAAAGTTTATATGGAAATACAATTTTGAAAAAAAAAAAAAAAAAGAACTAGATTGGAGGACTTACATGATTTGTAAACTTAATATATAGTTACAATAATCAGAATACTGTGGTATTGATATAAGGATAGGTATATAGATCAATGGGACAGAATTGAGTCTCTTTACATTTCTAGTCAATCGATTTTTTTAAAAGGTGTCAAGGTAATTTAATGAGAAGAAGAATAGTCTTTTTACCAAATGGTGCTGGGACAACTAAATATCCATCTGGAAAAATAAAAATGAGCTTAGACATTTACCTTACATCATACACAAAAATTAACTGAAATGATCAAAGACCTGAATGTAAGAGATAAGCTGGAAAACTCTGAAAGAAACATAGAACGTTTTTGTGATGTTAAGTTAGGCAAAGAGTCCTTGTGAATGATATCAAAAGCTTAGAGCAAAAAAGAACAAAAATGAAAAATTGGATTTCATTAAAATTAAAACCTTTTCCATTTCAAAAGATACCATTAAGAAAATTCAAGGACAAGCTACAGACTTGGAGAAAGTATTTGCATATTATATATTTGATAAAGGACTTCCATCCAGAATATGTAAAGAACTCCTAAAACTCAGTAATGAGCGGACAAGCCACTTGAAAAATGGACAGAACACTTTAATAGACACTTCACTAAATAGTACATACATGTGGCTCTGAAATACAAAAAAAGGTTATCAACATTATTAATTAGGGAAATGCGAATTAGAAATACAATGTGATACCTATACACCATCACTAGAACAGCTAAAATTAAGAAAGCAGATGATATGAAGTGTTGGCCAGGATGTGGAGAAACTAGAACCCTCATACTTTGTTGGTGGAAATTTTAAGTGGTATAGCTACTTTGGAAAATGCTTTGACATTTTAAAAGGTTAAAAAAAACCCAAAACCTTTCCCTGTGACTCATCATTTCTATTTCCAGGACTGTACCCAAGAGAAATGAAAACATGCATCTACACAAAGACTCATATGAGAATGTTCATAGCAATATTATTCATAATAGTCTCAAACTGGAAACAGTCTAAATGTCTATCAACTGGTTAGCAAGGAATGGTTAAACAGAGGTGGTATATTCATACAATGGTATACTATTCAGCAATGAAAAGAAATGATGTACAATGTGGATGTTATGTTGTATGCCGCAACATAGATAAACCTCAGAATGTTAAGTGAAAGAAGCCAGTTGCCAAGGACTTCATGTTGTGTGATTTCATTCATATGAAATGTCCAGTTAAGCAAATTTATATAGGCAGAAGTCTGATCAGTGGTTCTCTGGAGGTGAGGGTAGAATGAGGATTGACTGCAAAAGAGTTTGAAGGAATTTCTTTGCGTAATGAAAATGTTCTAAAGCCAGATGGTGGTGATGGTTACATAATTCTGTGAAGTTACTAAATATTATTGAATTGTATGCTTATAATGGGTCAATTGTATGGTATGCAAATTATACCTGTAAAGCTGTTTTCTTTAAAGAATTCCTGTCAAGAAAAAATGAGGGTAGGAGAAATGCGATAGTGCTATACAAATGTGTTTTGTGCAAGCCTCTATCTCAGTTAACCAAATGTGTTATAGTTTCTGCTAGTCAGAGCATGATCAAAGATCTGTAAAATCAAAGCCATCGAGAAACAACTGTACTTGCTATTGAATCCCGAGATAAAATTCTTTTGCTGAATTAATTTATTCATTTATTCATAAATATTCATTGTGCTTCTGTTATGTGCCAAGCACTATGTTAGGTTCTGGTTATATAGGAATGAACAAAACAGTCATGGTTCTTACCTTCCTGGAGTTTTGAGTCTAGTGGTTCCTCCTAGGTATGGTTCTTAAGCATTTTGAAAACCTAAGTTGGATTTTACTGTATTTTTAACTTCGTATTTTTTTTACTTAATATTATATCAGAAGCATTTAATCTTATCTTTAAAAGCTCTTCATAAACCTTATTTTTATTTGCTGCAGCCTTTACCGCAGCATGCCTTGATGTTGAACATTTCAGTTGTTTCCAGTGTATTGTTATTATACATAATGCTCCAGAGAATTTCTTTGCAAATGAATCTTTGTTTTCCTTCTTTTTTTTCCCCCCAACTAAAATCTCAAGCTAGGTACTGGATCAATGTTATAAATAAAGATCTTGATATATAAGGTCTTTATACTTATTGCCAAATTGTTTTCTGGAAAGGGGGTATCAGTTTGCAATTCCACTAGCAAGGTAGAGGGCTTGTTATCTTCTAAGGCATCGGGCTAGGTTGGAAGATGAGCCATAGTCCACAGGAGTGAGCCATGCCCTCAGCTGTGGGGAGTGGGCCTTGGTCATAGGCATTTAGTGCTCTCAGAAGAAACCTCAGAACATAGATTCCTTACCAAAGGCTGAGTTAATTCCTGGCTGAGCTCTGTCCTCTCCCAGGCTACAGAAAAGTGGCTAGACCAACAAGACCCAGGCCTCAAAATGGGATTCAGAGTGGGGGAAGGCAAATTGACCCCAATAAGGAGGGAGGAGTGTTATGGACAGAGCTGCTCACGTTAAGCACAAGAAGATGAAGAGAAATGACAGAGCAACAATACACATATACCACAGGAAAATCAGTTAGTCAGAAAGTCAGGTGTGGATATGGAGAAGGCAGGTGGAATCTGGAAGAAACATAAATCAAGAGGTAGAAATAGCTTCCACATGAATGTTTTCCTTTAGAGAATAAATTAGTAGGAATATAAATGTGATAAAACAAGAGCTGAAAGATGAGATGATAAAACTACAGAATGAGTTATAAAAGGAGACTGCAGACCTAGGAAATGAATTGAAATAAAGTAACATAAAATAGCAAGGAATAGAATAGACATAGCTAAAAACTGAATTAATGGCGTGAAGGGAAAGCTGGAGATGATCATACTGAATACAGAGGGAAGAGAAAAAAGAGATTAAATAATTAGAAGAGGAAGTGAGGCAAAGATGATTCAAAATAAGGTAATGGGTGTCCCTGCCATAGACAATACAACAAAGGGGAAGAATTCAGAGAAGATGCAAATCTGCAGATCTGCATGTGGCTGGGTGTATGACATGCCAAGAAAAACAGGTTGAGAATGATCGCCATCAAGAATTTTTCTAGGTTAAATTATTGAACTTATAAAATAAAGAAGGAATTCCTCAGGGATCTGAGGCACAGAGTAGTCCCTGACAGTGGGAAAGATTTGGCTGTTCTCTGATACACCATAGTAACTTTCAAAGATAATGGGGCAATGTTTATAAAGTTCTAAGGTTTAGAAAGTGAGACCTAAGGAAAGTCTGTGCGGCCAAGGAGATGCCCATACATGAAGCAGTCTTAAATATGAAATCGCAGCCAAACTTGAGCACTCACTGTATCTGCTTGCCTGAAACCAGAGCTCTTTGGTGATGGAATCAGGTTTGGTCAGGTGAGCAATGGAATAGAATGGAATAGAATGCTACTATTACAGACTTTGGCAAAGTAAAGCCAGCCTAAACAGCAGATGTTGCAAGGTGGGGGAGGGCGGGGAAAGCTGGAGGAAGTGTGAGAATATTTTCATCCCTATGCTGTTTGGAGAAGTGAGTTAGTCAATATTATTTAAAATTCTACTTAAAAAATATGACTGTAATCTCTTAATGGTTTTCACAATATTTAAAAATTTTCTTTAACCTTAGAGTAATTTTTTTACAAGATTTATTTATTTTAGAGAGAGAGCTAGAGTGAGAGTACATGTAAGCAGGGGGAGGGACAGGGAGATAAGGGGAGATAGAATCCCAAGCAGACTCACCACTGAGCATGGAGCCAGACATGGGGCTCCATCCCATGACCCTGAGATCATGGTCTGAGCTGAAAGCAAGAGCCAGACGCTCAACTGACTGAGCTACCCAGGTGCCCCTAACCATAATTTTTTTTTTGGGGGGGAAATATTTATTGTTTTATTTTATTTTATTTTATTTATTTTTATAATAATTTTTTATTATGTTATGTTAGTCACCATACAGTATATCCTTAGTTTTTGATGTAGTGTTCCATGATTCATTATTTGTGTATAACACCCAGTGCACCATACAATATGTGCCCTCCTTAATACCCATCACCAGCCTATCCCATTCCCCCACCCCCCTCCCCTCTGAAGCCCTCAGTTTGTTTCCCAGAATCCATAGTCTCTCATGGTTCATTCCCCCTTCTGTTTACCCCCCCTTCATTCTTCCCTTCCTTCTCCTACTGATCTTCCTACTTATTATGTTCCATAAATGAGTGAAATCATATGATAATTGTCTTTCTCTGCTTGACTTATTTCGCTTAGCATAATCTCCTCCAGTCCTGTCCATGTTGCTGCAAATGTTGTGTAATCGTTCTTTCTGATGGCTGAGTACCATTCCATTGTATATATGGGCCACATCTTCTTAATCCACTCATCTGTTGAAGGGCATCTCGACTCCTTCCACAATTTAGCTATCGTGGACAATGCTGCTATGAACATTGGGGTGCATATGGCCCTTCTCTTCACTACGTCTGTATCTTTGGGGGTAAATACCCAGTAGTGCAATTGCTAGATCATAGGGTAGCTCTGTTTTTAACTTTTTAAGGGACCTCCACACTGTTTTCCAAAGTGGCTGTACCAACTTGCATTCCTACCAACAGTGTAAGAAGGATCCCCTTTCTCCACATCCTCTCCAACATTTGTTTTTTCTTGCCTTGTCAATTTTTGCCATTCTAACTGGCGTAAGGTGGTATCTCAGTGTGGTTTTGATTTGAATTTCCCTGATGGCTAATGATTTTGAACATTTTTTCATGTGTCTGTTAGCCATTTGTATGTCTTCATTGGAAAAGTGTCCATGGAGTAATTTATAAGTAGTTAATATCTCTCAGGGGTGAAGAGACATTTGATGTACTATAGATCTTTCAAATTTTCTCCAGTTTCTTTCTCTTTTGTTAAGTTCAAGAAAATAATTAAATTTACAAATTAAATCACAAATTTTAATTTACATACAATTATCACATTTTTAGAAATCTCTGGCTGTCTCTCTCCCTGTCTTTCCTTTTCTCTCTTTCCTAACATCTGTATAAATATAAATACAAATGCAAGGATGATCACAATATATTAACACTGATTATTTCTGATTGGTGAGATTCCCACTGATTTGTTGATTTATTTTTTGTACTTTTCTGTATGTCTTGGATTTTAAAATAATGAGTATGAATCATTATATAACATTTATTATTGTTCCAAAATGTTATACATGTTCTTTGCAGAAAATTTGAAACATACAGATAAGAAAAGGAAAAAATCTGCCATCCAGATATATCTAGATGTGGTGTCCTGTTCTGTTGGTGGTTGCCAATGAGCATTGCTTCTGGGTATCACGCCTTTGTGTAGACCCTTCCCACATTGACTTTGGGCTTGGTCACGTGTGATCATTAATTTTATTTGTCAGTGTGGCTAGGCTGTGGTGCCTAGTTGTTTGGTCAAACACAAGTCTCGGTGATGCTGTGAAGGTATCCTTTTAAAGGTATGATTAATATTTAAATCAGATCAGACTTTGAGTAAAGCAGATTAACTCTTTATATTGTGGGTGGGCCTCGTCTAATCAGTTGCAGGCCTTAAGAACAAAAACTAAGGTTTTCCAAAGAAGGAATTCTTCTCAAGATCAACATGAAACTGCCTGAGTTTCCATCCTGCTTCTTTGCGGAATTCAGACTCAAGACTGTAGCAGCCACTCTTACCTTAGTTTCCAGTCTGTTATCCTACCCGAAGATTTCAGATGTGTGTGTGTGTATGTACGTGTGTATGTACGTGTGTGTGCACGTGAGCACGCATGCACACATACACACCCTATTGGTTCCGTTTTTCTGGATAGCTCTAATACACCACGTGACTATCTTTGGCTAATGGGGTATTAGCAAATGTAACACTAGCATAGATTTAGCAAATGCTTGGATATTTGGGATTATTCTTTTGGAACACTTCTCCTGGAGTGCTGAACTACCACGTGAAGAGATCTGGCTGCTCTGTTGGAGGGAGAGAGAGAGAGACAGAGAGAGACGGGGAGTCAGGCAATCCCTGACTGTTCCAGCCATCCCACCTGGGGCACCAGACAGGTGACTGAAGCCCTCTTAGATGTCCAGTCTTAGTCGTGCCACCAGGTGATTGCAGCTGCATCAGAAGAAACCTCAGGAGAGCCCAGCAGAAAAACTCTCCAGACCAGAATCATGAACAAATGGTTATTGTTTTAAGTCACTAATTTTTGGGGTAGTTTGTTACTTAGTAATGGATAACTTAATATAACTACAATTACCATTTTGGCACATGGAGTTCTGGTCTTTTAATATAATTTGAACATTTTAATACAATTGGAATCATACTCTATAATTTTACATCATGCTTTTTTGGTGACATTAAGAGCAGTTTCCCATGTTACTAAAAGTTTTTTTTTTAACCTGTTTTAGCAGATGCATTTTTTTTTTACTGTTTCTTGTTATTGCACATTCTGATCATTTTTATTAATATAATATTTAAAATTTAATATAACTATTTTGCTATTGTAAACAACACAATGATAAATGTTCTTGTATATATTACCAGAACCACCCATCTAAGTGGCTTCTATGTTCCAGACTTGTGAAAACTGTGTGAGATAATAATAAATGTTTATTATCTTTAAGCCACTAAGTAATGATATAATTTCTTATGCAGCAACTTGTAGTAACTAATATAGGCCCCACTGGAACTTTTGGGCTTTTCATCTTTAAAGTAGGAAAACCTGCCACATGTTTGCTGCTTGTAACCCAGCTGTTAACACTGACCGACTCTACCAGTATTTATGGAGGGAGAATTTGGACAGATACCCCATATACATACTTCTTGGGCCTTTTCCTTCTCAACAGGGTCTTCACTGACTGCCCGTATTCTGACAACTCATTGCTGTATATTGGAGCTCCAGCCCTGGTTTTTAACCTGCACAGATATCAGGCTCTTATCTCCAATTGTTCACCTCCTATCATCTCCTCTTGGATGTTCCTCATCTCCTGCTGTAATCTCTTCCTCTCTTATTCGTCTGGACTGAGAGGTGGCGCTAGGTTGGATGCGGAGCAGGGATATGACACCGTAGTAGTTATCTATGGCTATGTAACTGATGTAGTTTTGGAATGTTGGTGAGGTCCAGAGCCAAAGGCCAACAAACAATTCTTGAGACGTCTTTGGTGCAAAAAGGTGATTTTATTGAAGCATGGGGACAAGACCCATGGTCAGAAAGAGCTGCTGCACTAGGGTTGTGAAGAATGGCTGATTATATATTTGGGAGTTGGGGGAGGTAAGAAAAAAGGGGGTGTCCAAGAGGACTTTCTTATGCTAAAGAAGACTCTCAGGATACTGGAGGCCTAGCTATTGTCAAGCTTAAGTTATTTTTCCTTCTAGCAAAGCATTAACATTAAGACAGTTGGGAGCTTCCTGGAGGAATGTTACATTCTTCCTATCACAAGTCCTTGTCAATGGGCTGCAGATCACAAAGAAATTTAATTTTGTTTACATTCCTTTCTGCCTCTGTTTCCCACATCCCTCAGGGAGGGGAGGGTGATGTTAGGGCTCCAGGAAATTGAATCTGTGGGTCTCTGAAAGTTAGGCTGTTGATAAGAATGCTTTTTTCTTGTAAATCACTAAGACATCTGTAAATGGATGGAGTTTCCTGTCCTGCAGGAATTGATCTCTACCAGTTAACCATTTGTTTTTCTCTTTCCTTAAGTTTTCGGGCAGCCAGGAGCACCTGAGGAATGTCACACATGTCCCACCAGGGAGTGGGGTGTGGGGTTGCTGGGTGTCAGCTTGTGTTTGCCCTCAGCTCGCCTTCTGCTCCTTCATCATAACAATTTACCCCAAAACTTAGTGGCTTAAAACAGTAAGTATCATCCTGCCCAGGTTCTGAGACTCAGGAGTCTGGGAGTGGATTATCTGTGAGTTTCTAGCTCAGAGTCTCTCATGCTGTTATAGTTAAGATGTTGTCTGGGACTGTAGCATTCCAAAGACTTGCTTGGGGCTGAAGGGCCTGCTTCCAAGATATCTCACTTCCATGGTTGTTGGCTGGAGGCTTCAGGTTTTTGCTACCTGTAGGAAGGAGGCCTCTATTCCTCACTGCATGGACTTCACCAAAGAGCTGCTTAAGAGTCTTCCCAATGTGGTAGTTAGCTTCTGCTGGAGGAAGTAATCCAGGAGCAAGGCAGAAACCACAATGTCTTTGATGATCTAACCTTGAAAGTCACACACTGTCACTTCACCCATATTTTCTTGGTCATACAGACCAACCCTGAAACAAAGTGGAAGGGGATTACGTAAAGCTGTGACTATTGGGGTAGTATTAATAGGGGTCATTCGGAGTCATCTTGGAGATTGGTGATCACAGACACTATTGTTGTGCCAGTGGTTTTGAGATTGAAACAACCGGGGCTTCTACAGGGCTTGCAGGTCAGTTGTGCCAGAATAAAGTGTTTGAGGCCAGATCACTTAATTGAGATAGGATAAAATGAGAAGGGGGAGCCAAGATGAGAGCCGTAGTGGCATAAGAGGCTAAGTGAGTAACTTTGTATATTTAACCTAAATGTGTGTGTGTAACAGTTCCTTGTGGAAACGCCCAAAATGAAAAAGACCTTAAGAGGGGTCTGTGTAATCTTGGCCATCACCACTGTAGGGACTCACTCCTCTCTCACACACTTCTTGCTTCAGCCCTACCCAGCTAACTATTTGCAGTTCATAACTATATCCTGCCTCTGTCTGGACTTTTCCCATGCTGTTCCCTGCATGGGGAGCACTGTCTTAGTTTGAGATGGCCCAGATGCACACTTGAGATGAGGATTTTTAGTGCAAATAGATGATTTAGATGATGACCCTGTGAAATACTGGTAGGTGAGGGAGGTGCGTTGGTAAGACACAGGGAAGTAAAGGCAGTGAAGCAAGTTACCTCTATGGGCGACTGGTTTAATCCCTCTGGAGAACTCAGGGAAATAGTGTAGAGCAGTGAAGAACTGGCCTCTGCGTTATCTTACCTGAGAGATGAGATTCCACCAACTCCTATGTGTCATTGGTTGAGGGCTGCTCTCAGGAGGAGTTAATTCTCTGGCACTC
This sequence comes from Ursus maritimus, assembly GCF_017311325.1. Classification (NCBI taxonomy): domain Eukaryota; kingdom Metazoa; phylum Chordata; class Mammalia; order Carnivora; family Ursidae; genus Ursus; species Ursus maritimus. The sequence continues at coordinate 26,802,501 of NW_024424453.1, forward strand.
TGGCCTGCCACTTGAGCAGGGAGAGCTTCTAGGGCAGTGGGAGGAAGCCCTTGGCCTCAGAGTTGCAGGTGCTGGAAGTTGGCAGTTGGAAGCTGGACCTGCAGGGACGTGTTAAGTGCCATGGAGATATGGGAGGGGAACCACTAGCATTTTCTGTGAGTACCTTTAGAATTCAAGTTACGTATCGCCTCCTTTGAGAAGCACTCCATGGCCCCTCCTTTTCTCTCCCGCAGTGGGTTGGGTGCCTCTCTGCTTTGCTCCCATGCTGCCCATCCCTCACTGCATTGTAACTGTCTGCATCTCTCCTGATAAACTCTGAGCTCCCTAGAGATATGGACCAGGTCTCACATCTCAGTGTCTCTGTGGTGCCTAGAAGAAGACATGGCCCAGAATCTGGCACATGATGGATGCTCAATAAGTCTTGAGCGAATGAATGAATGAATGAATGAGGAATTCTCTTCATCATTTGGAATAGCATTGATTATGCTCTATGTATTCTTGCGTTTAAAAGTTTTAGCATAAATCATTACCATTTCTACTCTAGCGGGCTTATTTTTAATGGGAATAATTTCCTATGGAGGGGTCTTCCAGGTGCAGGAAAAGCACTAACATGTTTATGGTGTACCAGCTGGCACACCGGGCCCTCGCTGATTCACTGCTGAGCGTCCCCCTAGATTCCTGAAGAAAAGCTGGGGAAGGGGCATGAGTGGCTGCCACGCAGCAGTTTTCCACCTAGAAAACCCTCATGTGGGATGAGATTGAGGGAGGAGGAATGGCAAGGTTTCTGCACAGACCAAGAGTGCCCCAGAGATCCCATCTAGTCTCATTTTAGGTAGTCATGATTTACTCATTGTCGTAGTCACTTAGCACTCTGGAAGGATGCATTGTCTCTGAGTAGAGCACAGTAGTGATGATTTGGCTGCTATTATGGATAATAATTGTGTTTGCTGTCTGTGCTGCCTGGGCTTATTTGGGAGCATTGTTACCACTGCTAGAATTTTAAATATTTTAATTAATGATACTTTGCTGTGCTCCTGCCTTGAGGCTCCTTAAGCAAAATGAGCAATTAAAAAAAACCACAAAAAGCAAATGAATGAAAATAAAAGAAAGGGCATTTAAAAAACCATTCTGTTCTTATGATGTTTCAGGCTTGAAAAATGTATTCAGCTGTCTGCTGCAGGCAAGAGAAAATTCTCACTACTTCCGCCTGTTATCTTTTGCTCCCATAGTCATCTGTCTCCTATAGCTACTGAGTGACATGGAATATACATAAAGTATCACCAAGAAGAACAGGAGAGGAGGAAAAGGGAAAAACTGTGCCCGGCAAACCTGGAGCCTTGTGCTTTTAAAAGTATGTCGTTATCGTTGATCATCACCATCAGTCATTGTTATCAATTACTTTTATACTTCGCCAATATTGTAGATATCACTGGGAAGATACCAAAGAGCTGGTGTCTCTATCTGAACTCTTTTATTCCAATTTTAGTGTATGTGCTGCTGAAGTGAGCACTCTGAATCTTTCAGTGTAGTAGCTGGAAATGGTTCTGGCTGAGCAGTCACAAGCCTCGGAATGCTCTGTGAGGCTGATGGGTGAATGCATGAGAGAGGCTAGTAGGGTCGGGTGATCTGAAATGTTCATGTGTTACCTGCACGATGTAGGAGATCTGAAGGACTAAGAGGTGAAATTTCCCTCTGCATCTCACCACCCTATGAGCTCTCTGGCCAGGTCAGGATTCCAAACTCAGGACGCTTGCTTGGGCTGCACAGCTTTGACTTCCAGAGTGTTTTTAGAAGGTTCGAATTAGTAGCCAATATTTAGCCATGGAGGCACTAAACATGAAAATCTAGTTTCCAGTCTTTTACAAAGTTCAGAAGATCTGCCAGCCGCAACCCACGTGGCAGTCCTGGGCGGGTGCCCTTTCTTTGGTGTGCTGGCACCGGCTCCTGCCAGCCTGTGAGAGAGAGCATGTGCACAGCTTCTCAGCTCTGCGTTCCGTGACTTCACAGTGGTAGCTTGATATCATTGAGATCAGCCGTACTGGGGATATTTATACCATGAACACTAGCAAATGCTACAAGTCAGTTTTGTTTTGTTTTTTTCCTCTTTCTCTCAGAGAGCCCATTGTTAACTGCTTACCAGCACGGCACTGTGGCTACCTCTTTAGATGGGAGTGGATTGCATTCTGCAAACCTATGCTCCCCCTTGTCAACTGATAATGAGGCCGGATTGCCTGCCTCATCCCCTGGGTTGGGATCCCAAGTCTAGGATCTTCTCGCACCGCTTCTTCATGTGCCAGGGTCCTGTGGGACCTATCCTGGGCCTTTGTTCACAAGAACAGGCGCATCAGAACAAGTGTCTGAAGGGGAGATGGTGACGGTTGGCTTGGAGCTGGGGGAGGCGGTGGCCTGATCTATGAGGGCGAAAGACTTCTGTGAGCCTGGAAAGGGGAGGGTTCATTCTGCGAGGGGGAAGATATAACTTGTTTGTGTGACAGACACCCAGCCCCTATTTACACGGTATCCTATTTAGGGCAGCCTGGGAGCGGTGGGAAAGTCACAGGCTACCAAACAAACCACTCGTACTCTGGGGCTGGGAGCATGGGAGAGACATCCACTGGCCGGACTGACTTCATGGGCGTGTGGCCTGTGCAGTTGTATTTGCTTTAATGCTCTGCTGACACTGTCTTGAAATTCTTAATCATTGTTGAACCACAGCTCTGCCCTTTTATTTTGTACTGCCTGGGCTCTACAATTAGGTAGCTGGTTCTGTCTCCTGTGAACAGACAACAGGGGACACAATTGCTCTGGGCTGCATAACCTCTCACAGGGCTTCCTGGGCAACCTCAAGAAGCTGAAGAGAGGTCCTTCCCAAGTTCCCGCCAACCCCTGTGGGTGGGGCTCAATCGGATTTACGTGGTTAGAAACACTAAGAAGCATGGTTTTTGGATGGGTGCAGAGCTGTCTTCTAGCACTATGTTGGTTTTTTGTTTTTTCCCTTGTGTGAACTGGAGACACAGTGCCAAATTCTGGTGACTATGACAAGGTCTCTTCCCAAAAGAAGAGTCAAGTGGGAGACATGCAGAGGTGACCTCTTACCTCATGTAGCACATTAGGACTGAAATCCATAAAATGTACCATGGGGGTGCAGAAACAGGAGCAGTTGGTTCTGCCTACTTAGGATCAGGGGAATTTGTAGCAAGGCCCTGAAGGTGAGTAAGAACTCTCTGGGCGGAGAGGTGGGAAGATGGAAGCCAGATGCTTGACTAGAACCCTCTTGCTTAGGGGTCTGCTGTGTTTTGATGGTGCTGCAACTTAGCAATAGTGACGTCCATCTAATGGCTTCCTAACAGCCTCTCTTCCACCTCCCCTGTCTTGTGCTGTGGCTATCATGAGGTCACAAAACCATTCTGGAGGCTGGTTCTAACGACTGCTTAGTAAGCAGATCTTTCTTGATTATGTGGTGGGAGAATGTTTGGAAATACTAGAAGATGTGTTTTCCCTGGTAGGTTCCTTGCCTAGTGACCTTTCCTCTGTCCAGGTAGCATCTTTGCCTCAGAGGAGGGAGGTGACAGCAGAAGCCTTGGCTGGGCTTTGGCTAAAAAACCTGAGACTATGAAGGGCCCAGGGAATAGTGAAGTTAGAGGGAGTCACAGACAGATTTTCTGAACCCTTGGATTAGATGGGGTTTTCCTAGGGGAAGAGGTGTCAGAAGAGGAGGAGAAGGGATGGGATGGTAGGGGTCCCAAGAACACAGGGCTTGGGGGCCACCCTTCCTCAAATTACCCTGGGAAGAGGAAGGAAAGACAGTTGAAGACAGTGATCCTCAGTTCTATTAAAACTTAACGACTCCTTTATGTCGTAAATATCTTGTGAAGTCCTCTTTACTATCTTGAAGTAAAATGAAATTCACGGGTAATGTAACTCCCATCATTGTGACAACGAATTAATACATCCACGTATTTCCAAAATACCCCATGGGGAATGGGACTCGTTCTGGTTGAGAGCCACTGGTCTAGGGATTTTCTTTCCTGGACAGGAACCAGGGAAAAGCAAAACCCTAGACCAGGAATAGCTGTGGGGTGGGTTGGGAAGGGCCTAGGGCAGCCGGCAGAGAGCATCTTTCCATGAAGGTCCTCAGAGCTGCAAAACACAGAGGGGGTGGGACAGGGCCACACAGAGTGTCCTGGGCATCACTGTGAAGTGGATGCGGCAGGGGTGCTGGCAGATCAAAGGAGTCTTGTGTTGGGAGTGAGGGAATGGCCCAGCGATGGCCTGCATGGCCTGAGCATCCAAACCCGAAGGAGCCCAGCTGCCTCCGCAGATGCCAGCATAGGGATACAGATGCACCCCAGCCCCGTTCTGTTTAAAGCTCATTGATGGAAACAGAATCATAATTTTCCCCACATGGAGTTTGTGGATGGACATTCTTAATTTGCTACAATGCTGTTCTGAAGAATCCCTCACTTGATTGGGTTCAGCCTCCCCCCATCTCCCCTACTGTGGAGGGGTAACCATAGCTTATGCTCCGTTGCCTTAGCACAAATCTCTGCTGCTTAAAATCCAACTATGCCTGTCTCTTGGAAGATAAAGAATCTGGTGCAGAATAAAGATAGTCTGTGGGTTTTATGAAACATGAAAAAGAAAAGAGATCTTAAGTGTAGATACTTGGAAGGTAAAAACTGCCCCTCTGGGGAACAATAATCACATAATCTTACTTTCTGCCTTTGCTAGGAAATGAGGGTAGTGGTGGTGGTGAATATATTTGCTCTATTGACTACAGAATGGGATTTAGAGGGGGAGAACCCTTCATTTGAATCTTGGTGTAGTTTTTCAGGCCAGTCACTTAACTTTGGAACTCAGTTTCTTTATCTGTAGAATGGGTGTGAGAATCTGATGTGGTAACATAGAGAGAGCTCTTTGTCATCTGTAAGGTCATGGTTGTTAATTATTGTCATGAAAGTCACATGAGGCGCAGCTAAGTTTTGCCATCCAGTGACCAGATGGGGGTAAGTAAGTAGATTGCCTTGGGTCTCAGTGGTTTCTGCCTCAGATAATTACTACTTAAGAGTTCTTTGATTGGCACTTGAAGCTGGAAAAATATCTTTGAAATCAATTTAATCACTCTGTGAGTAAACTGAGAGACATATTTCATTATACAGTTGAGTGAAATGTAAACTACCATTTGTAGGAGTTTAATTTCGATCATTAATTCCCTCACATTGACTCTTGGGTAGTTTTCATGTTGGCTATGTATTTGTTAAAGGCTTGTTTGAAACCCATTCATCCTTCTAGCCATCCAGCCATCCAGTCAGTAAAAGCACACTTGTTGAAGTATTTAATTTGTCCAACTACCTGGGAGAGGTCCTGTGGGGATGTAGCCAGGAATCAGGTATAACTCTGTGGTGGAGGCTGAGTATCAGCCTCCTGGATTCTTATTTTTTTTTTTTTTTAAGATTTTATTTATTTATTTGATAGAGAGAGACAGCCAGCAAGAGAGGGAACACAAGCAGGGGGAGTGGGAGAGGAAGAAGCAGGCTCCCAGAGAAGGAGCCTGATGCGGAACTCGATCCCAGAACGCTGGGATCACGTGATGCCCTGAGCCGAAGGCAGATGCTTAACGACTGCGCCACCCAGGCGCCCCAGCCTCCTGGATTCTTGACTATTTGCTTTCTCTATTTTTGATGCTACCTCTTGCATCTTCATTAAAGATTGTGTGGCTTATTTAGTTCAGTTGTTTTATTTGTAATTCCTGGGCTGAAAAGGACCAGATTATGGTAGAGTGATATCAGGAAGACTGTGTCTTTAAAAATAAAGTAACTGATACCTGGCAAGGCATATCTTATTTATTTTATAGACTTAATCAAAGTAAAATTAAGAATTAAAAAAGAAAAACCAAAGTGTTAGAAAAATATATACTCTTGGGGTATAGAAGATCTAAAATAAGCTGGGAAACCCATAATCCAAAGAAGAAAACACTGACATATTTGATGAAATAAATATTTAAAACTTGTATACATCAGATGGTACCATAAACACAATCCAAAGATAACAAAACACTGGGGGGAAAATACCCACAACCCATATAATAGACAAAAGGTTAGTGTCTCAAGGGCTGTACAGAATGTTAAGAAAAAGGCCTACAGCCATTAGAAGGAAGGGCAAAGGTAAGTCATACCTGAGGGAACAAACATGGTGAGTAAACATACAAGAAGATGTATAGCCCCACTGGAAGTCAGGAGAGTGCAAATTAAAAGAGTGGGATACCATCTTCACTCAGTTGATCAGCAAAACATAAATGATTGAGAATTGTCAAAGCTTGGGGTGGTGAGGGGAAATGGGCTCTTTCATCTGCTGTTTGTAGGAATGGGAGTAGTTAGAACATTTTTGGGAAGCAATTTCAACATAATTTAAAAATATAAAAGTACATATCCTTCGATGCAATAATCCTACTATTTCAGAGAAATAAAAGTAATCGTACATAGGGAGAAATACGCAGAGGTACCTATTACAGCAGTGATTGTATAAAATAGGGACAGGGAGTTGGGAAATGTTCATCAGTTCAGGGATGATTGAATAACTCACAATACGGAATATTATAAAGCCACTAAAAAGCATGACTTGGATTTATATTTATTGCTTGACGAGGATCCACAGAAGGCCTAGCAGGAGTTATGGAAACAAATATCAAACTACTGACATTGATTACTTCAGCGGGTGAATTTGAGGGCAAAAGGAAGCTAGGAATTGACATTTTTGTATGTTTCTCTTTTGTTTGATTTGTTACACAATGTTTCCATTAAGGTAGAAATGAAGTTAAAAAAAATAAAAAGGGAGAGTAGGAGGGTGGGAGGGAAAGAGGCGGGGTGGGGGGGAGAGAAAGAACAGGTTAGAGCATTAACATTTTAGGCTTTAGTCTCATGGGGGAGAAAGCAGTGATTTCCCCGACCACAAGCAAAAGTGGTCATAAGTCAAAGGCAGTAAGAGCAAACAGAAATGCCACTGTAGAGTTTGGCTCTTTAACCTGATGTCGTTATTCTTATAAATTAGAGATATGGGCTGTTTTTGGGTTAATGCTCAGTATTATAGCAGTGAGACTCTTTCAGCCTCTTTTACAATGAAGAATTTGTGCCCTGATTTTTTGTTGTTGTTAACATCTTAGCAGCTTTATTTGTTGAAGGCTTTTTTGAGATCCTGGTTGTTTAAAAAGAAAAGAAAAGAAGAAAAGATAAATAAGCCCGAGAATAGGGGGAAAATATTATTTGTGTACCTCAGTAGTTTGAAGGTTGCTGTAGTTCATCTTCAGATACCGAGAGTCATGAAAGATTGATTTAACCACATTTCTCTTAAGGTCGAAGGAGTTGAGATGATCACTCTCTCATCCAGACTTCCTTTCTTCACCCAGGTCCTCTTAGTTATTTCTCTCTTTTCCTGAGCCAAAATTTGAGCTGCTGTGAGAGGTTCTTAGTCAGTTCCCAGTATTTGAAACCACTTTCAACAATGCCATCCATCTCCTCCCCCTGCAAGTGGCATTATCTCCATATCCTTGGAGATGAGCCGCCTCCTTCCTCTTTTATCACTCTGAGCGGTACACGTTTGGTTACAAATGCCCCGATAATGTTCTCGTTGGTCTCTCACAAGTGAAATAACAGATAACCATTCTCCCTGTGATGGCGATGCTGTCATCCTGCACCCAGATAACTGGGAAAGGAGGTATCCACTCCCATTGCGTGCTGTGATTAAGATCTCACTGGTGAAGATACAAGTGAGATTGCCTTTATAAAATAATATCTGCACTCAGATCATTTTACTCAGCTCAGATAGCAGCTAACATCATTTCTTGGGGCCCTCCCCCTGTAATAATCTGCATTGGCTTTCAAACATGTATGCTACCACCTGCCCTACTGGTGAGATAAGAATAAAAGTATTAGATGGCATATTAAATTGTGCCGCGTTTTTCCTATTACTCATACAAATGAGATAACAGCTGCAGGATAGTCTGTTTCATTCTTGGCAGAACTCCCAATCATTGTGCTGCAGAAACAAGGATAGCAGTGTGGGCTCTGGTCTGGGTGGGTACTGCCCTCTCATAAGGCCACCCTCCTAGGTTGCTTGATGTGAATAAACAGGGGACAGATCCTTTTGTCATAAAGCAGATTTAGGCTAAATGTACAGTTACCTAAAGGAGGTAATCCACAGAGTGTTTCCCAAATTTTAGTTTTCAAATCCCACTTTTTAATGATATTTGTTGTACTGGAGTATCACCAATAATATTACTTAATACTTTCCTTTAAATTATTTTAACTTTAACTGCTAATCTTAGCCTTATCTTAACCAGTAAGCGTGATGAAATCACAAGTTTGCTGTGCTGCTTTTACTTTACTATATCTAACTGATACTAAAACATGTAAATGATTAATGTTGTTTTCTGTACACCATCTAAAATAATTTTGAGTGGTACCCATGGATGTTCAAGAAACTTCCTATTTGAAAAACACCATTAGAATAGTTCTCACTAAAGTATACACTAGACAGATCAATTGTTGGTGGCTGCTTTTGGGGAGCAATCTCATGCTTGGAAAAGGTAGAGAGGAAAAGCTATAGACATAAGAAGGATTCAGAAGGGAGACGTTGGAAGGAAGTGAAGTCCCGTCAAGACACCGTCTCATCCTGGTCAGATTTGGATAAGTAGGATGGAGCCAGGGCCACCTTGAGTATCACCTTTCTGGGTTATTGGTATCTCCCTGAGCCGTAACACATTTTCAGGCCCCGTGACTCAGGGTCGAGGCTGCTTCTGCTTCTTGCCCTTTCTGTACCGGCTCACATCATGGACTCCCTCAGAGAGAACCGACCCTCACGGATTTCCCAGTCAGCACCATGCACAGGTTTATGCTCAGCCCATTAGTGTCCAGACTGTGGGCAGGAGCACCGATCAACCAGCATCATGAAGAGGAGGCAAGGATGGTACAGGCTGGCAAGTGCCAAGTGCTGGAGGGTTAAATGTTCTGTTAAGATTATCTTATTTATCTAAGAAAAATGGCTCCATTATAAAGTCACTTTATATGTGTTTATATATGTTACTTTAAAAACAAAAACAAAAGAACAATATAAGAAGTTAGGGCTGGAAAGCATTAACTTAGAGGTAGCAGAGGCCCCTGATAGCTGTCAGAGAAACTTCTGTTCCAAGCTTTTCTAGGTACCTCTAATCCCTGGCTCTGAAAGCTCTGTCGTAGTAACCCCTTCTGTGACAGTCTTAAGCTCTATACTTCCCAGTTATTACCCTGAACAAGACTACCAGACTTCATGGTGATGATCTAACCTGCTCTGGCCAGTTTGTTTATGGCCAGATGATGACCTCTGGGTGACTGTCCCAAACATGGCGCTAAATGCCATCATAGGGCTACCTTAGACATACAGTCTCTTCTCTTGCAGAGATTTCAGGAAGGCTGCATGGAAATGGAGCTGAATAGGGCATACAGGTGTTTGATAGGCAGATGAGTAGGAAAGAGTTAATCTCTAAACCAACGGGTTTAGTTATGGGCCTGCCAAGCATCCAGCCTGAGCTTGTGGGAGCACCACAAGGGAGCGGTTAATCAGACATCAGTTTCCAGGTGTGTGCATGACCCGACTGGTGACCAAAGATTGAACTAAATTTCTGGGAACAGTTCATGTGTACAAGTTTGAGGCTCACAGGAGACAACAATCAATCCCTCCTTCATCCTTTAATCCATATTCATTGCCAACAACAATCAAGCAAAATTCAGTGGGGCTTTTTTGGTACTCTGGTTAAATAAAGCAGGAAGGCATCTGTAGTGTTTTGTAAATAGCATTTTGCCCAGTTGTTCAGCACTGATTAGCCCATGTTTGCCCTTCACTTTCCCAAATTAACTTTTGCCATCATCTTGCATGCCCATGAAACTTGGTTCCCCCTGGGGTGCTGCTGATTGCTGCTTTTCCCTAAACTCACTGATTATACCTGTGCCCACTGGCCACCTCCCTGAACAGTTTTGCCTCTTGTTGCCTCAGTGTCTGTTTCTCTGTAGCTTCCCTCTTTACCTTTGCTAATAAAAAAAGGAAAAAGAATTACTTGAAGAATCTACATGTTTGTAAAATAGAATATTCTTCTTTCTAATTTCTTAAACTCAAGTGGTTCCTCTTTGCCCCATTAAAGAAAGAGAAAAGGAAAGAAGGAGAAAGAAAGGAAGGAAGTAAATAAAGGAGTGAGTGAGGACAGAGGAAAACTTAACTAGGATTGAATCTTTTCCCAATTAAAAAAATTTTGAACATTTATGTGTAATGTAGATTATTACAAAGGTAATAGAACCACATTACAAACATATTGGAATGAAGGAAAAGAAAAAACTCCATAATACTAGTAATGTAACGGAACTGCTGTTAGCAAGTTGGTATATTTCCTACTAGTCTCTCTGCTAAGCACTCACTTTTAAAATCTAGTTGTAAGCCTACTGAATATGCAAGATTTTCTTCTTCTTTTTTCACTTAACATTCAGCCATGACCTTTTTTCATTGTGCTCTGTGACCTTTATAACCATAGTTTTTAATGACTGCATGGTTTCCTTCAGTGAAAAAAATTATAGCCATTCCTTGATTGTTTTGATATTTAGATTGTTTGCAATTGAAAACTTTTTACTATTTCATTGAAATGATACTGTTCAATCTTATGTTCTCACCCACTCTTACTTTTGCATTATTTTATTAGGTTTTACTTCCAGAAGTCAGGTAATGAGACAAAAGCCATGGACGTTTTAGGGAGCTTGATTCATCATTTGAAGTTGGGTTCTTTTTTTTTTTTTTTAAATATTTATTTATTTGAGAGAGAGAGAGATTGTGTATTCAAGTGGAGGGAGGGACAGAGGGAGAGAATCTTTAGGCAGACTCCCTGTTGAGCGTGAATCATGACCTGAGCTGAAACCAAGAGTTGAACATCTAACCAACTGAGCCACCCAGACACCCCTGAAATTGGGTTCTAAAAGCACATGTGCCCACTGAGTCTTCACCAGTCATATTAGAGGGCCCATCATACACCCTCACTGGATTCTCCCACTTATTTTTGCTCCTCTCACAAAGGTGGGCTTCTTATATAATGGGGAAGAGCCTCCCATTACAGATTTCTTACCATTTGCCTCCAGTTTGAAGCCAAAGAAGCTTCATTTATCTTGTGAATGGTCCCTATGATGTAGCAGATGCCTTTAAAAGAGCTGGTCATCAGCCCTTCACCCTTGCTGAAGTTTGGCAGCTGTTTAAGACAGCTTGATAATGATGAGAAGAAGAATTGTGGGCCAACCACGGTCCTAGGAGGGGGATTGAGAAAGTGGATCCCCACAAGTGATGTCATCTGAATGACTATAATATATCCAAGAATAATTTATTGAGTACCTAGTCCCCAACTTATGATGATTTGACCTAAGGTTTTTTGACTTTACCATGGTGTGAAAGTGATTCATTCATTCAGTAGAAATTGAAATTCATTCAAATTTTGAATTTTGATCTTTTCCGGACTAGTGATATGTGGTAGGACACTTTTGTGATGTTGGGCAAGACTAGTGAGCTGCTGCTCCCACGCAATCATGCAGGTGAACAACCAATACACTTACAACCATTTGCACCCATGTAACCATTCTGTTTCTTACTTTCAGTACAGTACTCAATAGACTACATGAGATATTCAATGCTTTATTAGTAAAATAGACTTTGTGTTAGATGATTTTGCCCAACTGTGGGCTAATGAAAGTGTTCTGAGCACATTTCAGGTAGGCCAGGCTAAGCTATGATGTTTGGTAGGTGAGGTGTACTAAATGCACTTTTGACTTAAATTGTTTTCAGTGATGGGTTTACCAAGACATAACCCATGGTAAGTCAAGGAAGATCTGTGTTTTTATGTGTATTAGCCACTGCGACAGGTATTGGGTATATAGATATAAATGCTACCATGAAAGGGCTTACAGCTTGTTGGGGAAATGACAGGCCTGTGAATAACTGTTACAGAGACAGAAGGAGGGACAAGAAGGAATCAGGATGAGTTAGCAGTCAAAATCCTCACCGAAGAATCTTTGCACATTAGGCCCCGTGTTTCCAACCTTTGTTTTGGTATGATCAGGGAGGCAGGGGCGGACAGAATGGGAAGTCGCTTGTGGCAGCTTCACTGAACTAAGATGAATACTGTTTGCAGGAGAAGATAAAACCCTGTGTGGAAGAATTTAAATAAAGCATTTCTCTACTCACTGACCATTCCTGACAGGCTGTGCATATGTGTTCAGGTGGGGTAGATACCTTGAACACAAGTTGATATCTTCCACTCTGGCGTTCCAGAGATTGAACAATCATGTTGTCCTACCCTGGGAAAATTTCTGACCTAAGAATGGGCTTATAATGAATGGCTGACTCTCAGAGTCAGATTAAGTGACAGATGACGAGAGTGGAATATTAAGGAAAACTAGGCATTACTTATACCCGGGTATATATGGTTCTTTAGATATTCCTACATAATGTGTCTCTTCTTTTTCTTGTCTCTTATAGATTTTAATTAAAACTGTAGAATTTTAAAATAGAAAGTGACCTTAATCACCTCAGAGGACTCTCAGTAATATCACAGGCTAAGGTAATAGAAGTGATCATTCCCCTTTAACTTCAGATACATAGAAATGCTGGATAAAAGGAAAATGTAATGGACTTTTGGTGAAATAGCATTACCAAACTTGAAAAAAAGAAAAGATCATCTCAGATGTATGGGAAAGAGAGGGAAATGAATGCTCTCGTAGAGGGCGGGTGAGGGAGAGCTGATGCAGGGGACATGTGGGTGTTTAGCGTGCATGTGAGACTTGAGTTGGGCCAGTAGTGTCCCCGTGAGGAACAGTTATGTGGCCTCCAAATCACAGGACATGGAGGCAGGAGGAATCCTGTATACAGCCTGGAAGGTCAAAGAGCTGCCTGCTCACAAAATGCGGACCAGAAAATTATACCAGTTGGCCAGGGGAAGCAAATGGAAGCTTGTCATTTGCCCAGAGATTTAGGCAGAAAGAAAAAAAAAATCATTTAAGAAACCTAGTCCCTAGGCCTGAACTAGTAGAGGTATGTGATCCAAATTTATACTACCTGTCTGGTGCGGGACACCCAAGCTGAGGATTTATCATAAACCTGGTCAAGGACCATTGAAACCCTATAGGCTCCGGTAGGAGCAAATATAAAACTTCTCAGCGGGAATCCTTTCGCAACCCAAGGCACACAGAATTCCATAGATCTAATACCCCTGATGAAGAGAGGCTCACAATAAGAAACAGACAAACCTCATGAATCAAACCATCACACATCAGGGTCAGGAGATACCACAAACAGGAATCCTTATTCACTCCTGGCAAGAGTGTCAAATGGTAAAACTACACCAGGGAGCAGTGTAGCAAGATCTGCTACATCTGAAGATGAGCGAACACTATACCCAGAAAGCTCACGGATAGGTCTATGCTCTAGAAAATTGTCGCATGTATGTAAGATGTGCCCAGAGATCTTCACTGCCTCATTGCTTATAAAAGCAAATTATAATGATGACTAAAAAAAACCCAAATAGTGAATCAGAATGGGAATGGGTAAGTAAAGGATGATTTATTCATATATTAGAATACTATCAATTCATTAAAATGAATGAACATATCCAAATGCATAAATCTTAAGAACATAATGTTGAGTGAGAAAGCCAAGTTTCTCAAGGATAAGTATAGCATACCATTTATGTAAATTTTAAAAATATAAATAAATATTATATATTATTTATGAACATGTGCAAAGGTAGTAGAAGTATAAAAGCAGAAAAAACATGTCAATCTAAGAAAAGTGATTTCCTTTTGTGTGGGAGGGAAGGCAAAGGAGGACTTAAATCTAGGTCTGGCTCTTAAACCAGTAAAATACTAAAAGAATTCCATATGGACTCCCTGTAAACCAAGACGTTTAATTTTTTACTACGAGAAAAGAAATCCCCCCTCAATTTTTTTCCTACAGATTTTTTTTTTAAAGAAATAATGCATTACAGATCTCTTGTAGCCCAACTTACGCATCAGTCCTATCCCATCTCCTCCCTTTGTTGTGTCTATGTGATATGCAGCCTTTTCAGATGCAAACCAAGACCAAATCGTACATTTAATCACTCCCAACATACCAGGAAGGAAATAGTGGAGGCAAAAGAATATAGCCACAATAAGATACTTCCTTTTTGAAAAGAAAAATAGGGAATAGGGGAAATAACGCTGTTGGCACTAGTAAATGTCATGTCCCATACCCTCCTGGGTGAGCCTTCATAAGACACCCTGATGTGGTAGTGGAGGGAGTTCCCTGTTGTGCAGAAATGGCTCTATCCTTGTTCTGTTTTGAAAGCATGCCCCATATCTACTGTTCTCTACTACCACATATTAGATGGGCAGTGGGATTTTTTTTTTCTACTAGGAGCTGTGTTTATTGTCAAAGCTCACTTCCTGTTGTAGGGAGTCCGGGGAACTGGGGCTGACCTTAGGGATTAAGCAATCACAGGCCTTTTTTCAGGACTTGGAAGTTGGACCAATTAGCCAGTCAGTTAGCTTTCCAGAACCTTCAAGGGATATTAACCAAAGCCAGAGATCTTATGGAGTCATGGTCCATGAATTGTGACCCTGTTTTTATAGTATCTGTCTCTTAGCAACAGGCTTAAGAGCTCTGTGCAAGCTCCTAGCCCTGGGTTAACTGCTTCCATCTTGTCCTCTCAAACAATGGGTTGAGGCAAGGCTAATGTGCCATCACTCTGGAGCTCTTTACAATGGGGGTAATTTGTATTTTTTGAGCAGCAAGTGAACTATAGGAGGTGTTGGAAGGGACCTGGGCCTTTAGGCTCACTCCACTTTCCTGGTTTCTTCTGAGTTCAGTCTTAATTGTTTCTGTGCTTCCCATCTAACTACCTTTTCTTACACTAACTTTAGCTTTGGGAAGATAATATCTCACTCTTAGCCCTCTTCGATTGCTGGCCACTGTCTCTTAGCAAGGCTCTATTGCTTTCCCTTTCTGCTCTACTGAAATAACAACTCACTCTAACATCACGATATTTTTTCTTCTAAGCTGAATCCAAAAATATAACATGTGACAGTTTAACCAGCTCTTTTGCAATCCCGTAAAAAGGATTACCAACTTGAATGTGGGGAGGGGGAATCCTCATTGCATCTCAGTCCACCTAAATCCAGCCACTTCCATGTAGGTCTGTCACTCGTTACATCCCATTCCTACTACTGACTTACATGTTGGTTAGGACCGTTTTGGTTGTAAATGAGAGAAAAACAATTCAAGGACATCTGGGTGGCTCAGTCAGTTAAGCGTCTGCCTTCAGCTCAGGTCAGATGGAGCCCTGCTTCGGGCTCCCTGCTCACCGGGGAGCCTGCTTCTCCCTCTGCCTGCCACTCCCACTGCTCGTGCTCACACTCTCTGTCTCTCAAAATAAATAAAATAAAAAGAAAAACAATTCAAAAGAGCTTTTAGAAAAAAGCCCAGGGAAGGTACTGGCCCATGCTTAGTAAGTACAAGGGGGTATAGGTGGCCTTTGGTGAGCCTGGATCCAGAGATTCAAATAGCATCATCAGGACTCTGTTTTTCTCTACCTCTTGGCTCATTTTGTCCTTAGAGTTGGCCTCATTCTTAAGCAGACTCTCCATGTAGTGGAAAGATGGTTGCCTATTGTTTTTGGCTTATATTGTTTTCATAGCTGGTATTACAGCAACAGAATGCCTCTTTTCTTTTCCCTTTCCTTTCTTTTTCTTTCTTTTTCTTTTCTTTCTTCTTCCAAAGATTTGAGAGAGAGCGAGGGAGAGAGACTGAAAGAAAGAGAAAGCATAAGCAGGGAGGGCAGAGGGAGAGGGAGAAGCAGACTCCCCACTGGGCAGGGAGCCTGATGTGGGGCTCCATCCCAGGACTCTGGGATCATGACCTGAGCCGAAGGCAGACGCTTAACCAACTGAGTCACACAGACACCCCAGAATGCCACTTTCTAACAATTCCATCCAAAGTCCTGGCTTGTGTCAGGTTGGCCCTGTACCCATGACTGTGGCCAGGGTCTGGGATTCCCTGTTTGACCTAGTGGGGGCTATGGGCGGGTGGTGTCAGTGCCACTTGAAACACAAGGAACAAAATGAGGACAGGGATGGTTCCTCCAAGAGATCCTAGGCAGACAAAACAGGGGTCTTCTAACAGGAGTGTTCTGAATCATTTTCATGGTCTCTTTGTCAGAGACCTTTGGAAGATTTCTTTGTATTTACAATGGGTAATTTTTTAGTGCATTTTTAGTGGAAAGACATTGGTACTTATGTTTAAAATCAAATTGTGACCAAGTGATCCCCTTAAGTGGGAGTGTTTAACTTTTAATGTAGTGGCTCTCAACCTAGATTTGTAGAGTATCCATTGACTTTGGGAATACACACACTCTTTTAAAAAATTTTTTAGTGGGGATTAAGTACATATTGTTCACACTTGGGAAAGGCTTTATACCCTCTCAGTGTTGTATGGTATAGTGCCACATGGAAATATATGGTTCCCAGTGTTTCCAAATAAGATCTCTTTCTGACAGCCCTACATTTTGTGGGTCTCCCACAGCATAGTAATTGTACTTATATTACCTTAAGAAAAATACATGTGACAACAATTACTATGTAGTCAGCATTTTATTAAGCCCAGTAGCACTGCTAACACTTAAAGAGTAACTGTATATATAGGAGCTGGCCTGATAATTTAATCAGCCTGCAGAAAATGCTTGGGCATGTGTGAAGATTTTTTGGATTCCTCCTGGGATGGTACTTATGAGAACTGGGTCTGTAGGTTAGGGACTGCTAGAGTAATGAGTGCTTAAGAATATTGTTCAGTCCCAGCTTTACCACCTGTGAGCTATTTGACTTTGGGTGAGTTATTTAATCCTGTTAAGATTTCAGTTTCCCGGGGCACCTGGGTGGCACAGCGGTTAGGCGTTTGCCTTTGGCTCAGGGCGTGATCCCGGCATTGTGAGATCGAGCCCCACATCAGGCTCCTCTGCTATGAGCCTGCTTCTTCCTCTCCCACTCCCCCTGCTTGTGTTCCCTCTCTCGCTGGCTGTCTCTATCTCCGTCGAATAAATAAATAAAATCTTTAAAAAAAAAAAAAAAAGATTTCAGTTTCCCCAAATGGGAACTGGCAGTAACCCCACCTATTCTCCTAAGATTGCTGTGAGGATCACAGATAATACAGGTAAAGCACCTGGCAGAGTCCTCGACACATAGTTAGCACTCAATATGTGGTAGCAATTATTGTTACCACTTTATATTACATTTATCTGTTTACTTAAGTCTCCTTGAAGGTAGGCTTTGTGTTTTTTGCACCTTTATATTCCCAGCATCTAGCAGGATCTTGACTGAGGCAGGATATGTTTATTGAGTGAATAAATAAATTATTGGAAAATTAAATACAATAATATATTTTTAAGAGTTTATTTATTAGAGAGAACACCTGTGAGCAGGTGCATGCATGAATTGGGGGAGGGGCAGAGGGAGAGGGAGAGAATCTCAAGCAGACTCTGTGCTGAGCATGGAGCCTGATGCAGGGTTTGATCTCACGACCTTGAGATCATGACCTGAGCTGAAATCAAGAATCGAAAACTTAACTGACTGAGCTACCCAGGTGCCACTTAAATACAATAATATATCTAAAGAGTCTAGCCTAGTGGCCACAACATTGTTAGTACTCCTTAAATGTGCCTTCTCTCCATTGTCCAGGCTTAGACATATAATCTTCAAACTTCAGTGTATTCAAGAATCTCCTGCAGGGCTTGGCTTGTTAAAACAGTTTGGTAGTTCCATACCAGGTTTCTGATTTAGTAGGTCTGGGTGGCACCTGGGCAGTAGTATTGAGTATTATTTTAAAGACCCTCTTCAACAAGTCTCTCTAATTTGAGGTGCAAATCATGGGCCCTACCATTGGGTTTACATGCCTGACTCAGGGCACTGTTGTTGTTTGTGTGTCGTCAGCTGGTAGCGCTGTAGGAATCGTCTTCAATAGTAAATAACCAACATCAGTAAGTCTGGTCTTGTATTTCTTTCTTTCTTTTTTTTTAATAATATTTTTTTATTATATTATGTTAGTCACCATACAGTACATCCCTAGGTTTTGATGTAAAGTTCCATGATTCATTACTTGCGTATAACATCCAGTGCACCATACAATATGTGCCCTCCTTAATACCCATCACCAGCCTATCCCATTCCCCCACCCCCCTCCCCTCTGAAGCCCTTAGTTTGTTTCCCAGAGTCCATAGTCTCTCATGGCTCATTCCCCCTTCTGTTTACTCCCCTTTCTTCTTTCCTTTCTTCTCCTACTGATCTTCCTACTTCTTATGTTCCATAAATGAGTGAAACCATATGATAATTGTCTTTCTCTGCTTGACTTATTTCGCTTAGCACTATCTCCTCCAGTCCCGTCCATGTTGCAGCAAATGTTGGGTAATCGTTCTTTCTGATGGCTGAGTAATATTCCATTGTATATATGGACCACATCTTCTTAATCCAGTCATCT
Organism: Ursus maritimus; assembly: GCF_017311325.1. NCBI lineage: Eukaryota > Metazoa > Chordata > Mammalia > Carnivora > Ursidae > Ursus > Ursus maritimus. Next base: position 26,821,056 of record NW_024424453.1, read on the forward strand.
GTTGAAGGGCATCTCGGCTCCTTCCATGATTTGGCTATTGTGGACAATGCTGCTATGAACATTGGGGTGCATATGGCCCTTCTCTTCACTACATCTGTATCTTTGGGGTAAATACCCAGTAGTGCAATTGCTGGATCATAGGGTAGCTCAATATTTAACTTTTTAAGGGATCTCCACACTGTTTTCCAGAGTGGCTGTACCAACTTGCATTCCCATCAACAGTGTAAGAGGGATCCCCTTTCTCTACAACCTCTTCAAGGTTTGTTGCTTCCTGCCTTGTCAATTTTTGCCATTCTAACTGGCATAAGGTTGTATCTCAAGGTGGTTTTGATTTGAATTTCCCTGATGGTTAATGATTTTGAACATTTTTTCATGTGTCTGTTAGCCATTTGTATGTCTTCATTGGAAAAGTGTCTGTTCATATCTTCTGCCCATTTTTCGACTTGTTTATTTGTTTCTTGTGTATTGAGTTTGAGAAGTTCTTTGTAGATCTTGGATACCAGTCTTTTATCTGTAGTATCATTTGCAAATATCTTCTCCCATTCCGTGGGCTTCCTCTTAGTTTTTTTTTGACTGTTTCCTTGGCTGTGAAGAAGCTTTTTATCTTGATGAAGTCCCACAAGTTCATTTTTTCTTTTGTTTCTCTTGCCTTTGGAGATGTGTCATGAAAAAAGTTGCTGTGGCCGATGTCAAAGAGGTTGCTGCCTATGTTCTCCTCTAGGATTTTGATGGATTCCTGTCTCACATCGAGGTCTTTCATCCTAAATTGATCATGTAGATGTCACACACCATTCAAATCAGTTAGTCAGTTGAGGCTTTTCACAGGTACAGTATTATTTCTTTCAGGCCAGTAAGTGCTTGCAAGTCTCTTGGGTAGTCCTTTTGTTTTATTCACTGTGTGTGTGTGTGTGTGTGTGTGCATGCGTGTGCATGCGCACATATGCACACGTGCCCCAAATGTAGTCAACTTGTCTTGAGTTTTTTCTTATAATCCATTATATAATCAGGGGTTTAATTTACTGGAGTCATAAAGGTAGGGGAGGGGAGGAGAGAGTTTCTGGTTTTCATTTTTAGAAATCAGTCACCTTGGGGTGCCCCATACTTCTGCTCGCTCTCTTCCTCTCTCAAATAAATAAATCTTAAAAAAAGAAAAAAGAAATCAACCACCTCTTCTCAGTTATAAAATCCTTCCTAGACCCTAAATCTGTAGTCACAGGCTCATTAAAAGCAAGTTGCAATTACAAACATGTTTTTGTGTTTCCTTCCCTCTTGGTGCCTATGTCTGATGCTCGTTTTTTCCTTGTGAACTTTAATACATGTTTAATATGAATCTTAATGATTTGATTACAATGGCATAATTACATAATTGGAATGTATTGTGCATGCTGGTGGGAAGGAGTCTGGAAGGTGCTCAGTGAGTGGCGTTACATAAACAGAATAATAATGATGGTGAGATTGAGAGTGAGACTAATGAGAAAATGATTAGAAAAACTGGAAGGAATGGACACTTGTGGAATTGAGAGGGTAGCATTTCTTTTGCTTTAGTGATTAGTGTTTATTTCACCTTTGAGACTGAGGCTTCTGAGAATCAGCATTATTAGAATGAGGTGGGTTCTGATGGTGGGCTTTTTGGAGGCCGCTTTGGAGATTTGTTATGGGTCCAAGCCCTCCCTGTCTGGGCATAAAGCAAGCCAGACTGGTCAGCAAGCTCTACTACGTGAAAATTCAGGCAGAAGCAAGCTCAAGTCTCTCTCTTACCACTGTCCTCGCTTTGGAATGCTTTATGTGGCACATTTGTGTATCATCAGAACATTGAAAGTGCCATTAATGTGGAATGGAACCATCTTCCCCTCCCTAGTGCAATTCCACCATCTCTCGCTGGTAACATATTGCTGCTGAAGAGGACTGGCACTTAGCCAATCGTTTTGTGCTCCCAGTTAATGACCACCATTACTGTGTCATTTGGACTAGAGAAGCATGTCTACTGCCTAGAGCTCTTCCCATAGTAATTGGTCTGTGCAGTGTCATCCTTATTTGATGTTTACTGTGTGTTGCTATAATCACAATGATTATTTCCCCAACTTATTTTTACTGTTAACACAAAACGTATCTGCTCATTGATTCAACGAACACCTGTACTTATTAAATACCTATATAAGTGCTAGTTGTGTGTGATACAGAAAAATAGAAGATGTAACATTTATGGTTTAGGAGCTGAAGCCTAGACAAGGTGCTTGTGGAAAGTTAAATATTGCAAGGCTCTACATGGTGGATAAGAGAAATGATTTGGAATATTTTCACTGAAGAATACTGACATGAACTTGACCTGCCCTTCTAGGGAATTTTGGAAGACAATCTGGCAATATCTAGTAAAGAAAAAAAATGGACACATTCTGATCCAGCTTTTTCATTTCTTGATTTATACCCCAGATGGACATTCATGTACACAGAAAGGGCATATACAGTTATAGTAATTGTAGTATTGTTTGTAATATCATAATACTGTAGACAACCTAAATGTACAATAGGGGAGTATATACATAAAGTGAGGTTAAAGCTGAATAATGGAAATTATACAGAGGTTAAGAAGAATGAGGTAGTTCTATCTATAGATCTTTAGGGTACAGTTTCAAGCGTCTGCTGCTTTTCATTTGTTCATGAATTAGCGTTGAATTTTTTCAAGTGCTTTTCTGTATCTACACAGATGACCATACTGATTTTTTTTTTTAAAGATTTTATTCATTTATTTGTCAGATAGAGGGAGCACAAGCAAAGGGAATGCAGGCAGAGGGAGAGGGAGAAGCAGGCTCCCTGCTGAGCAAGGAGCCTGATGCAGGACTCGATCCCAGGATCCTGGGATCATGACCTGAGCCGAAGGCAGATCCCAACTGACTGAGCCACCCAGGTGTCCCAATATTGATTTTTTTTTACTCTGTTAGTGTGCTGAAAATAAATATTTATTTCACTTTTTTTCTGTATTTTCTATTTATATTTCTTTCTGTGCTTCTGTCTGAATATTTTCAATGGATCCATCTTTTATATTACTAATTCTTTTTTTTTTTTTTTTTTTTTTGCCAATGTGGAAGACTGAAACCAAGCCCCCACACAGCTTAATCCCTGACTGGATTGAATCCTTGGACTTAGCCCTTCATGCGTCTCAACTGAGTGGAGCTTCCTCTGTGCAGAGATCCTGGTACTTGATTTTCCTTCTTCTCTCTACCTGATGAGCTTGCCCAAAGTTCTGCTTATCTTCTTAGCCTCTTCAGTGCCCCTTTCTGCTCAGTGTCCTTCTTCAGGAAGCAGTGAAGACATGAGTGAAAAAGTTGTGCCTGATGTTGGCTTCACTCTGCATTTCTTTCCTCTCTGGGTTTCTGGAATTGGATGTCCTGGCTGTCTTGGTATTCCTGAGCTCCAGTTTTATCCCCATGTCCATGACACAGCATGAAGGTCTGTTCAGGTTCTCTGGTCCTTCGCAGCTGCTTTCTGCTTGACCTGCACATCACTTAAGAGGTGGCAAGGGCCTTGAGAGGAAGAGCAGGGTAGAATATTAGGACTCACCTTGGGGATTTTCCCTTCATTCTAGGATCTTGGGCCTTTGAGTCCTAGGATATGATGGGTCTCTGGTGCCTTAAAACAGATTTTTCTTCCCCCTCCTTTTTTTTTTTTTTTTCAGTTGTTCTTGGCAGGAAGCAGATGGAAGCAGATGTCTCTTTAAGTATCAGTCTAATATGGGTTTAAGGTAAAGCCTGGAATTCTGGGCGAGGCCCAGCTCAGGGACACACTCCTCATAATATAGGACCTAGCTATATTCTGTGTTAGCCACAGCTGTGTTGTGGGCCAGTCATGTTCCCTTCAAAGTAAGTGTTTCTAGGCTCTTGCCCCTGAGGGAGCTGCTTCTCTGAGAAGAGAGTGTGGTTCACATGAGTTTATACCTGAGCTTTGTGCTAGAGTCCTAGAGTCTGAGTCCTCTTTTTGCTTAGCCTTCGGGACAAAGTTTGGGTATATCTTATCAAAATGTCTACACATTACACTGGGGGAATTCTCCTGTGTTTCAAGGTGTATCTCTCTAGGAGTAATAATCTAGAATTTATTTATCAAGATTTTAAATTCATCAAGATTTTATTCTCTTCTGTTCTTAATGTCAGATTTTAGCTGACATCATTTCCTGATCATTTAATTCAGTCCTTGGACTCTAAGACCTTTTCTTTTAATTCAGACGCATTGTGTTGGACACTCAGAGAATCACAACTATGTAGAGGGGTGGGTGAATGTGAGCTTGGCCAGAGGGGGGCCAGTATAGGTCATGGACCTGCAAACCAGTTGGCTGAGAAGGTGATGCTTGGTCTGCCCAGTAACAGAAGAGTGAAGTCCCTCCTGGCATGTGGTGGTAGGACTAAGTGTGGGAGATGGAGGGGTAGATCTACACATTCTGTACAAGATGGAGAAATTCAGAGATATACCATTGGGTCACTTTGCAGCTTAGGACCTCAGTTTTGAGAACGGTTTCCTTTAGAGTTGGAAGAGCAACCCTGGGCCTGGATGTGTCTGGGATCAGAGCTGCTGCAGGCTTACACCAACGTCCATCCTTAGCTCCTGCACTTTATTATCACCTTAAAAACCAACCTTGGGTAAACTGTGGCCTATCCTCTGAGAAGGGTTACTTTTCTTCTAGTTGACATGCAGGACAAATGTGAGTCTGGATGTGAGGGATGATTGGAGAGCTGTAGTAGTGAGCATCACAAGGTGTTGAAGATGCACAAACAAGGAGGGTCTTGTTTGACCCTCCTTGACCCCAGAAAAACACTTTTCCCTGGAGGGGAAGTGGCAGTGGCAGTGATGAGCCCTGAGTTTCCCTGGTTGTGCTTGAAGGGGTCTCAGTTGAGAGAGCACTGATAAGCGTCTTCCCCAGGAAAGGGTTTTTCTGTTTCCTATGTGAGCCTTATTTGTAATACCTATTTTGGAGCTCAACTACATACAACCAGTGCCCTGTCTTCTCTGTCAGCCAGATGAACACCATGATATTAATAATATCTCCTATGATTCTAGAGGCCAGACATGCTTTTCCTTTATAGAATTTATTCCAGGACTCCAAGGACTATGACTACTGAAAAGGGAGTGTTGGCATTAATAATAACTCAGGAAGACAAGGCACTGACTTTCACTGAATGCTGCCTATGTGCCAGGTGTGTATTAGGCACTTTGTGTGAGTTGCCTTGTTAAACAAGCCTAGGTCTTTGACTTGTATGCTTTGTGTCTGTACCATCTTGCTTCACGCTTGTCTTAAATATTGCCTTAAAAGAGCTCTGTGTTCTGCTCTTTTCAAAACTGTGTGTTTCAGATACATGTGTCTGCAAAATTATAAGCTGGCTTCAGCTGTCTTTCTGTCCCCCACTGAGTCTGGCATGGACTGGGTACTCTGTAAGCCTTAAATGAGTACTCCATGAATGAACAGATCTCCATGGAAATGGAGCTGACAGTGACAGAGAACTCCATCCCTCTGCCTCCCAGCTCCCTGGCCCTTCTGATCCCAATTAGGTTGTGTCTGCAAAGATAAGCGTACCAGGGAGGATCTCAGCCAAGTTTTTCCCAGGCACATTCTACCTGTGTTAATGTTTGGAGCCACCACAGAAAAGTTATCCTATTCATGTGAAAATCACAAACACTTAAACCGGGAAAGTAAATGGCAAAATTTGGACCTTGTCATTTAACAGTAAAGTGACTTCCATTGCCTAAAGAAGGGACTCTCAAACTTGGTCATCAGATTGGAGGACAAAATGCGGCTTTTTAATAAAATAAGCTTCTGGTTTAATTTTATTAATTGAGTCTGGGAGGGGGCCAAAAAATCTGTGTTTTCAAAAATGGTGCCTAGCAGATTCTAGACGATTCTCATGATCAACCTGATTTGGGCCATGGAGTAAGTAAAACGCCTCAGCTTGGCAGGCAAAGACCTCTGTAAGCTGGTTCTACTTGCCCACCTCTGTAGATTCATTTCTGTATCCCTCTTCTCTTCTACCCAGCACACACACACACACGTACTCACACAGACACACACCCCAACACATACAAGCAGTTCTGTTGCTTCCCTATGTCTTTGCACACACTATCCCTTTGCTTAGGATATACTTCCCTTCCTCCAACGCAGCTTCCCTTCCTCAAACTTCATGTTTAGTTTCGTGTGTCAGTTTGGCTCGGTGATAGGACATAGTTATTCGATTAAACTAATTTAGGTTTTGCTGTGAAGGTATTTTGTACATATGGTTAACATCTACAATCAGTTGATTTTAAGTAAAGGAGCTCATTCTTGATGATCTGGTTGGGCCTCTTCCAATCAGTTATAAGATCTTAAGAGCAAAACGGGTTTCCTTGAGGAAGAAGAAATTCTGCTTGTGGACTTGAGTTTGTGTAATTAGGTTGCTATCAAATTTTAAAAATTAAGTTGCCAATTTTACTAAAGAATTTTGGAGTGTTAAAAATTAAATATATGTATAAATATTTAATTTATTCTATTATATTCAATTGCCAATAATAATACCTAATAACTAATAGCTAGCATATATTATTTAACATATATCAAGCTTTCTTCCAGTGAACATTAACTCATTTACTCTTTCCACAATCCCATAAGTAGATATCCTTGTTTCCATTTTATAGATGAGAAAAATTGAGGTATAGACACATGAACTAAGATTTATACCCAAGCAGCCTGACTCCAGAGCCCATGGTCTTAGCCACTCTAATTTTAAATAACATATTTATACCTTCATTTCTTATTGCATCTTCTTTCCTCAGTATCTTTGAGAATGATTTCAACTATACTCTTTCTAGCATAATTTCAGGTAGGGTAAGTTACTTACTAGAAAATCCATTTGCTTTACTTCTTCAAAATTCTAAACTAAACGTTAGCTAAAATGACAGTGATGTATGGTCCTAATGCTTTTCTGTTTTTGAAAATTGCTCTAAAACTTTTGCCTAGTCTTGTACTTAGAAACTTACACTTATTTTGCTCTATTTCTATCTTCATAATTTATTGTAAAAACCTTCTTACATTTACTTTTTGCTCTATATGTTTTGTAGTAGCATTTGGCTGAAAGCAATACAATTCTGGTCTGACTATATTAATTTATATTTGGTGGCCCTGAGTGGGAGAGGCTCCAGTGGAACTCTTCAGTCTTTTGACCAACATGGCATCCAGCCCAGTCATTAGTTAATCCCCAGAGACCATGTGTGAGATCCACAGGCCAAGTGTCTTGGCATCTCAAGACCCAGAAGAAGAAACAACGAATACCATAGATGGCTGTGCACCACTTTTGCCTATAGGTCTGGAAGCCAGTCACACATGAGCTCAGTGCCTGGGAAGTGGGACTCACACACAGGCAGCCCCTGCTCTCCCCTTCCCATTCATGGTGGGACAATGGCCTGAGGTGCTCCCTGCATCAGTCCGCCAGCCTGGCTTTGTTCTAGCTGCCGTGACCTATGCACTGGCCTTGTAAGGTTGCCACCCCAACTTGGGGTGTTGGGGCATCATCCTAACGTTGACCCAGATTTATGAGGTGGATGTTAAAGAGGATGGCACACACGCCAGGTTTGACTCCTAGCAGTGTTGGGCGGGTTCCGCGATCTTGCTGAGTCTTAGTTTCCACATTTGTATAAACAGAGCTTATGTTCCGTTGTCTGGATGTTAGGTCTAAAGTAGATTAATGCTGTGGTATATCATGGGTCACCACTGAGCAGCAGAGAGAAGCACAGAGAGTGGGTGTCTCACTCAGCCTGCGGAAGGGTATCAGAGAGGTCTTCCTGGAGGAAATTAAACCTAAACAGAGTCTTAAGAATAGCAAATACAATTGGCCTGGCCCCAAATGGGTGTGTGGGGGGAGGGTAGGCGTGTGGTCAGAAAGGGGATGGGGCAGCCTGAGACAGGGAAGGACCTGGATGTAAAAACTATAATGATGCTTACACAAGAAAGCTATGCCTGAGTTTGCAGGCTGGAGGGCAAAAGTGTGAGGCAAAGAATAATGAGGATGGGATCGGAGAAACGCTCAGAGCTCTGAAAGACAGGGGTAAGTAGAGGGGCTGGAAACACTCATAAATTCATTTTTTAGTTATGGTAGAGGTGAATTTACTGTTTATTTAGAATCTTCGAATGTCAGCATTAGAGGGACCTGAGCAATGCCTTTATCTGACAAATAGAAAAACTGAAGCCCCCAGAGGTCCACTTGTGAAGATGATGCTGTTATTAGTGGCAGGTCACGAATCACAGCTGCTTGCCCCCTCAGAGACTAGTCTTGCCTTGTCCGTATTCCCTGCTCCCTTCCCCACTCAGACATGGCCTCTACCACTTTGTGTGTTCCCAGTCTCTGTTGTTGGGGTATTGGGGCACTGACAATTTCGACAGTTCATGTTTGGTATTCTTTTCTTTTCGTTTCTCTTCTTTTGTTTCATCAAAGTAATACTTGGTCTTGGTTTTAAGAGTCAAAGAGTGTCTTGATGCTTGTAATGAAACACAGCAGTGGCAGTCCCTTACGGGGAGTCTTTCTGAGGCATAAATTGGCTGTTAGCCTAGTGATATACCTTCCTCTCAGAAGGGGGTTGCTGGGAGGAGCTGGTGAATTACACCTCAGATCTGAGTGGAAGATGGTTTTAGGGGCCAGTCTCTGGGACCAGACTTTCTGGGTTCAAATCCTGACCTGCCACTTCGTAGTTATGTGACCTTGGGCAAGTTGCTGTTGACCTGTGCTCCTGGTATTTGGTGCTGTCTGCACTGTGCAGGTGCTACAGGGGACACAGTGAGGGCCCTCAAGGAGCTCCTGGGCCACAAGCAGGAAGGAACTAGGAGGCAAACACAGAGAAGGTCCTTGAGAAATGGAGAGAATACTTGTACTGCTACCGGGAGTTTCATGAACCAGGGTCCCAGTGCCAGCACTACCGCGTCCTAGCTGTGACCCTGTATAGAAGTCAGCCTGTTCAAGCTCAGTTTTACTTCTGAAAAATAAGGTAATAATAACTCCCTCTGTCATTGAATCATTGTGAAGCTTAATAAAATACGTGGATAAGAGGAGGAGTAGGTAAAGGAATTCACCACAACCCTGTGAAACAAGAAAGGGCTCTATCCCTAGACAGATTCTGAAAAATTCCTGGGAGATAGAAAGCAGATGGGATCAGACTACAGAAACATAAGGGCAGGAAAAAACCCCAGTCCCCAACATGGACAATAGAAAACTACTGCGGAAGTAATACAAATTCCAGAAATATTTAAAGCTCAGACTCAACAAATAGCGATCAGGAGGGGCTTTGCGGCAACTGTCAGCTTAATTAATAAAACTTAGTATTTGGAACAGCTGAGCCTACCAGGTCCCTTTCCTTCTTCACACCTACTGAGCAGAGAGCATGGGTGATGTTTAGATGCAGGATAAAACCTCCAAAAGAGGAGAGACAACCCAGAGAGGCAGAACAGAGCTGGAAGTTACCCCAGACATCTAAGGAGAAACGAAAGAAAAAAAGAAGGTGCCTGATTCATGCATTTGCTGCCAGAATAAACTCTGAGCTGGACAGTCGAGCTAGAGCAGGGGAGAAATGACTCCAGATGACTTACATTCCTGGAGGGGAGGGGCGGAGAACCCACCTTCTCAAAAGGTGAGTGAACTACTAGCTTGCAATTCCTGCCCTCTCCCTCCCTCTCCCCCACTCCCCTCCAGTCTCACCAAATCACCCAAGGCAGCTGGAATACTCAGGCAAACAGGAGTTTTAAATTCAAGTGCAAACAGTAGTTAAGAATGTCCAAACATTTAAGAAAACAAGCATCATTAAAAAAGAAGAACCAAAGTCAACAAATGGAAGGACTAATGTCTATGGGAAGGGAGAAATAACTTTAAGAAAAGTGTAGTTAATCAGATACGAGGGGCTGGTATTCCATCAATTAAGAACAAGTGATATGAAAAAGAATTAATTAGGATTCCATGATCCACCACCTATTTTTGAAAATTTAATAGATGTGCTGAAGAGCAGAAGGGACACTGATAAAGAATGAATTCATGAATTAAAGAGTAAAAAAAAAAAAAGGAATAAGAAAAAGGAGAGATCACAGAGTGTGGAAAAGAAGAAATAAAAAGACAACATGAGAACTGAAAAAACTCACAAGTATTCATATCAAAAGGGCTCACAGAGAGACATGCAAAATGAATGACCAAAAACTCACAACTTGATTCTGGCAAAATTGTAGGATCTCAAGAATAGAAGAAAATGCTGGAAGCTTCTGGAGAGAAAAAGAATAGTTTACCTATAAAGGAACAAGATTCAGGTGGGCATTACATTTTTTTGCTAATCTTAAAAGCTCAAAGTCAATGGTATCATCTTCTAGTTTCTAAGGGGAAATCATTTTGAAATTACAACTCTATGCTATGCAGATGGCTGTGGTCACATTGTCTCCCAACCCACCTCTAATTTCCCCTTGAGGCCACAGTGGACATTTCTCTGCAAGCTCACTGACCTCCTGCTAATAGCCTCCCTCCTCAAGCTCAAGTTGTGAGTTTTTCTTCTTTTTGCCTCAGGATCTTCTCTGATAGCCACCCTGATGCTCTGCCTCAAGAGCGGGGTGAGTTAATGCCCTTGGGGGCAAGCCTCTACCTCTCCGTCAGTTGGTGATGGGAGCTGGTGGAAAACCACCCAGCTTAGTGTTCTTCGGGGAGACAGTTCTAGAAGGTAATTCTACACAGTTCTCAAATGGTCCTGGCAGAATGGAGCCTCTGACTTTGGGACTTTCCTGAATAACACACCCTTATATTGACTTTCCTCCCTTTCCTGAGATCATTCCACCCCCCTTCCTCCTCCTGGGGATCACCTGGCAAGTAAACAACCTACACCCAAATCCCAGAGCAACACACACATGCAACTTAGCTACATTCATGTGTAAGGGCAACACGAAAACATGTTCAGATGTGAAGGCCTGTGAGTTCACACATATTCACGTAGATCGTCTCCTCTCCCTACACCTGTAGGTTGAGTCAGCCCTGCCCTCTCCATATTGGCACCATTTTAGAGATGGTAAGGGAAAGAAATATTAATATGGAACATGTACTCCCCAAACACAGTCAACCACAAGCAGAACAGACAGTGGAAAAACCTGTAAATTGGTTGATATTGAGCTTCTCATCTCCCCCACAGCAACCCCACTGCCCCACTGTGAGGAGAACTTTGTGGGAGATCAGAGGGTCCTTCTCTGAGGGAGTGTAGTCAGCCTTTTGGGCAAAGCGGCTCTTCCTTGTGCAGGACTGCCCCAGGTATTGCAGGACAGTTAGCAACCCAGCCCTACCCGAAATGCTGGTCGTGCCTCCAGTCATTGTGACAACCAGAACATTCCCCACCCCCATTTTCAAATTGCCTCTTGGGAGATAGGACTTATCTCCCAGGGATGATAAATAATAATTTAAATAATTATTCAGATTGTTAAGATAATACTAATTTGAATAATAACTCAAAAGCAATAGCTAGAGTAACTGAGGACTGCACCCTCTTCTGAGAGAGGACTGGGAGTCAGAGGCTCAGGATGTGTGTGTTTGCACTGTGCACACAATCACAGAAGAGGCTTAGGCGGTGAGTGTACTGCAGCTCTGCTTTACGACGGAGATGTGTGACAGGGCAGGGGTGTGTCGGGATGATGCCAGATAGGACAGTCTTTCCTTCCCTCAAGGGACCAGGGGAAGGAGCAGAGGGGTTTCTTGTCATGTGTCTCCAGCTAGCTCATTTCTTGTCTTCCAGATTATAATAAACATTTATCCATGCTTTCATTGAACAGATATTTTTGTTCTTACCTTGTGCAATAATAGGTATTGTAAATTATTGTGACACACCGTATTCCTGGCAGTGTTGGCAATTGAGGTGTTCTGAATCAGAAATTACTCTAGCTAACTGAAAGTTTAGCCTTGTGATAGGTCACCAATTGTTTGACCCTTTTCCCCTTGAAAGATGGGAAATCTTTGCATGTTCCCTTCCTCTTTAGTGGAATTGCTTCAACCTATGGAGTACAGTGGTAGACATGCTGTGACTTCTGAGGCTAGCTCAGAAAGGGCCATGTAGTTTCTTCCCTGTTCACTGAAGTCCTGAGCCACCACATAAGTCGTACTACTCTGGAGCATCCTGTGGGGTTGGCCATGTGTAGACCCTCAGGTTGGTAGTCCTGGCGGAGCCCAACTTTCCATCCATCCACACCAAGGTGCCAGAGGATGTGAGTAAACCATCTTGGACCTTCCAGGACCTTCTCCAGCTGACACCACTCAGTGACCTGTCAATGCCTTATGTAACAGAAGGATCCACTCAGCAAACCCTGCCCAGATCCCTAACCTTAAAATCATTAAATATAACAAAATATTGCTTGTTTCAAGCCACTAAGTTTTGGGGTGATTTGTTATGCAGCAAGACATAGTTGGAAAAACTGTGGAAATAGATTTTAGGTGTGTGCCTAGAGACTACTCTAAATCCCTATTGGCCTTTCTTTGTAGGTGGTGGTCATGGAGGTGCACCACTTGGATCTCCTTCAAGGGAACCTGCTGTGGGGAGTATGGATGAGTGATAAACTCTGCCCCTGTGAATAGATGAACTCTGTCCCTGTGAATGCAGAGTTAGTGGACTAGAGGGGGTGCCCTCCTTCAGGATGCAATGTTGGGGGCTATGGTTCATCCCGTTAACCTGCCTCTTCTAGTTTTGTCTTATAGAGAACCAGGAGGACCATGGAATAGTGTAAGTCATGAACCGTGGTGGCCACGGGACATGCCATTCAGATGTCCTTCATGTGAACTTACTTCAGGGAGAATAGTTGATAGACAGCTTCCAGCTGCTGCCCCGTAAATACTGAGTCCCTGCCTCTCCTGCATTGGTCCTGGCCAATGGCAGGCTCATTCCTATCGAATGTGGAATTGTGGGATAGGAATTATGGAATTGTGCCAGTCCACTCTTGTCCAACATGGTATTCCTCTGATGGGCAGCTTTGCATCATTTAAACTTTTCTTGATGACTTAATGACATTGTCGTGAACATCAGAGTCGCAAACTTCTTCAGTTCATCAGAGGCTTCCCATATTTCTCATGTCTTCAATCTTCCTCCATTCCAACCAATAAGATTTTCTTTTTTAAAAGATTGGGAATTTCTTGGTGGTTGTTTCTGGACTTGAAAGGTCATAGTATAAAAAGGTCTGGAGAGGCATTTGAGGATATGTCATGATGGGTAGAAAGAACCGCTTTGAATTCAGAAAAAAATAAAATGGAGCAGTAGGCAGTGAAGTGGATGAGGAGAGAGGTGCGTAGAAATCTCAGAGACTGACGGTTATACGGAGAGATCAGCTTCCTTTTGTTAGCAAGATATTTGCTCATTTCTGTCCTTCAAAAAACTTTCAGACTTCATGTCCTTATGTATTGGGTGGCACTTGAAAAAGCACAGAGCTCATTAAAAAAATACACTTTGGTAATTTTTGCCCTTTAACTGATAAATGTAATCTGATTACATCTGTAGTCATTACTGACATATTAGGATTTATTTTTACCTTTATCCCATTTTTGGGGCATCATTGTTTTTCTTTTTTTTTCCTTATTTAGTATTGAATTTTTTCATTCTTTCTCCCAGCAAATTCAAATTGTCTATTTCTGTACTTTTAGTGGTTACTCTTAAATTTTAACAGACATTCTTGCCTTAGCAAAGCCTTATAGTTAATCGGAATTGCTACCTTTTTCCTTAATACAAGGCTCATAGAATGCTTGGCCTGATATTCCCCCTAATTTTACATATTGTTCAGTATTGTGGTTCAGCCTTATTTATTTTTTAACCCCTCCCATCACTTGGTATTGCTTCATGCTGTTAATGTGAGTTTTGATTTATAGTCATGCTTACCAATTCCTTTGCTCACTATTTTCTTAAATCCCATTCCTTCTGGGTTCAATTTCCTACTTCCCGCAGTTATACCCTTTAGAATTACTTTCAGTGAGGGACTGTGAGTGTCAGACTCTCTAATTCATCCTTATTTATTTCACCCTCATTTGTGAATGGAAGATGAGAAGAAAAAAAAGCAGCTCCTGACATCTGGGACTGATCTAACTTCACAGTTAGGTCTCCATATTATTACAAACTGATCTGATGCTTACAGCTAAGCCTTGTTTTCTCTTGTTGGGCATAAACTGTCTCACAGAACCTCCATTCAGACAAGGTCACTGTATAACCCACTACACACCAAACATCCCACTCTCTTGCTGAGGTAATTACTGAGATACACAGTCATAGAATTGCTCCCACTTTCTGATGACACCCCGTTCAGAATGAGTCCTCTGGTTCCTTAGACCTTCAAAATTACCCAACCAAAGCCTAAATCCTGTAATAGATTATTTCTTGTGCCCTCTTATTAAAACACACTATGCTTCCCCTCACTGCAATAAGTAATAAACCCAGTGTGTTCAACTGCATATGTGTTCCCTGAGGTCTTTGGCTAAAGGGCATTGACAAAGTTTAACATGGTCCAAAGTGTTAGATTGATAGTTATTATTCCTCTAGAACTTTGAAGATACTCTTCTATTATCTCTGACTTATATTGTTGCTGTTGGGAAATGTCAGAGTATTTTTGCTTGCTTTTGTAAGATGACCTGTCTTCTCTTTCTGGTGTCTTAAGATCTTTATTTCTTTTGTTCTACACATTTTCTCTTTGATGTGTCTGCCTGTAGATTCATTTTTAAAAATTTTGCTTGAGATAAATTATGCTTCCTGAATCTGAGGTTTAATGTGTTTTATCAGTTCTAGAACTTTTTAAGCCATGATCTCCTTGAGTAATGCCTTTTCCCATTCTCTCTCTTTTCAGGTATGCTGTTCTGCCTGGAGCTATATTAGGTCTTCTCGTTTTATCTCCATTTCTCTTAACTTCTGATATTTCCACTTGTCTTCCAGTTAACTAATTCTCTCTGTGTCTCATTTCTTGTTTAGCCCATTTAAAAAATTGTTAGATTAAGTGATATTTTTCATTTCCAAAAAGTTCCTTTTAATTCTTTTAAAAATTTAGTATCTAGTTTTTATCTCTTCTTGAAAGTTCCATCTTTTATTGCTTTATTTTAGACATGCTTATTCTCTAAGTCTATAGCCACAGTTCTCTTATCTATATTACTAGCTTGTCTAATTCTACAGTTTTTATTTCTTTTGCTTCTTGCAAAAGGTGGCTTATTTCCTTGTGTGCGCTCATGTTTGGCAGGACTTGATATGCGGGACTCCAGCATTGCTACCTGGGTTAACAGTGAGTTCTTTCAGAGAGGTTTATACGTTGCTTCTTGCTTCAGTTTACGGTCATTTTCCCCCTCTTCTGACTCTTATAGAAGAAATTCCTTTACTATTTCTTTTTAATCCAGGTTTCACAGCTGTAATTCATCTCACTTTTGGCTTCATAGAACACTATTTCATGTTAATTTTTGAAGGATATTTTCTCAAGGTTTTGAATTCTAGGTTGGTCTTTGTTCATTTGCTTTTCTTCTGGCATAATTGAAAATCAGCCAATTGTTCTTTTAGCTGTTATCATTTCTGTTACAAAATCAGATGTCCCTCTCTTTGTTTCTACTTTAAGGATAATGTGTTTTTCTTTTCAGGCCATTCTTAAGATACTCTTTTTCTTTCTCTCTGTTTTCAACAGTCTTACTAAGATGGACCTCAGTGTATTTTTCTTTGGCTTTTTTTCCTTTTAAAGTTAATGGAGTGTTTAGAATCTGTGTAATCTGTCTTTCATCACTTTGGAAAATTTTGGTCATTATTTCTTCTCATATTGCTCTGTCCCATTCTCATCATTTCTCACATTTCTCTGATGGTCTTTTCTATATTTTCCTATTTTTTCCTTTAGGTACTTACAGATTTTCTATTGACCTGTATTTCAGCTTCCTAAGCCTGTGTTCTCTTTTTCTCATCAAGCTTTAGTCTTATTTTCTATTGCTTTATTTTCTAGGTCAGTAATGCTCTCTTCTGCTGTGTTTAATCTTTGGTGAATCCATCTAATATGATCTTCATTTCAAGATATTTTCCATTTTCTGATTTTAGAATTCATTTATATTTAATTCTTTGTAATAGATTGCAATATTCTGATGAATGTATGTTGATGTTCTCTTTCTCCAGAGAGGACTTACCTTCCCTTCTGACAGGAAATAAAGTGGTGGCTGATCATGTTAAGAAAATCAAGGACTGTCCTTTGTTGTGACTGAATTGCAAGTATTTTTTTAAATTAAAAGTGCACTGGGTAATAAATAAAATCTTTTTTAAAAAGTGCACTGGGTGTTATATGCAACTGATGAATTATTGAATGCTATATCTGAAACTAAGGATGTGTACTATATGTTGGCTAATTGAATTAAAAATAAATAAATAAATAAATAAATAAATAAATAAATGTAATAAATGAGTAAATTAACCACAAATTACTTACTTAAATTATTGATTATTAGAGAGAGTGCCATTGTAAGTAATATTAAGGAAATATGATAAATATTTAGATATGTATTAATGTCTTTTTAGCTAACCTTAAACACATTCACTGTACAGATAATTTGAAGTTTTCTACAATGCTGAATAGTAATGATTTATATTCACTCAAAGTATTCATTTATTCATTAATTCATTCAAGCATATATTGACCTTTAGTTCCATACAATCCTCAAGACACTCGAAGTTTAGAGAAGGAAATGACATATACACAATTACATTTCATGGTAAAATTCAGTTAGTGCCAAAAAGACAGGTTTTTCAACTTCTCTCCTTTCCTTTTTCCCACCATTGGCATATTACCTGGACATGTATAAGGTAGATTGTAGCATATGGGTAATTCCATGGTATGGCTATCAGTCCGCTGTTGCTTTTGCACTTAGGAGAATATACTGGACCACAAATGGTGCAGAGACCATTTGGGGATGCTGCTTATCTCATGATCATTATCTCCCTTCTGGGAATGGCCTGATAAAATAAAGGGGGGCCTCCAGAGGCCACATCTGTGCAATATGGCTCTAGGTGTCCCCTCCTCTGCTCTCTGGGTGAAGCCAGTCTGCAGAGAGAAGAAAGCCAAAGAATTCAGCATACAAAAGGAAGCAGAGAGTCCCGCTAGTGTTTACTTCCCATAGTTAAATAGCGCAGTGTAGTATTTTAAAAATGTGTCTGCAAATTATTTTGACACTCTTTCCACTGAGAAGTAGGGTATATTTCCCCTTTCCTTGAATATAAGTGGGCTTGTGACTTGCTTAATAACCAACAGAGTACAGCAGATGAAGCATTGTGTCTTGCAGCAGTAGGTCATGAAGGGTGATACAACTTCAACCTCATTAGCTGGAACAATTGCACTAGAGCCTTGAGCCACCATGTCAGAAGTTCCATTACCATGAGATGGCTATGTTGTGAGGAAACTCAGGCCATATGCAAAGGCCATGTGTAGATGCTCTGGTTGACAGACTCACCTGAGGTCCCAAATGACAACTAACCTTAGCTACTCAGGCATGTGCGTGAATAAATCTCTAGTTAATTCTAGTCCCCAACCCTCCAGTCATCCCCAACCATTGAGTCCCCCCAGCTGATGCCTCAGACATCATGGAATAGAGCCATTCCCAAATGCCCTGTCCAAATTCTTGATTCACCTAATTCATGAGCATGATGATATGGTTGTTTGAAGTCACTAAATTTGTGGATAATATGTTACATGATAATAGCATATTCAATATTCAGTAATTTTGCAATAAATCTCCCTTTTGGCCTACGCTGGTTTGAGTTAGATTATTGTCTTTTCCAATCAACGAGACCTGACTAATATAGCAAAGAAGTAGAATGAAGTTACTGTGGAAATAACCACAATATTTTAAGAAAACACATACATTTGGTACTTTAATATTGGTAGCAAAATACTTTCTACTCTCCAATAACTGACAGTACCTAATGAAACATATGATAACCCAAATTGAGAACCACTGCCTCAAAGAAGAGACAAAACAAAGTTTTGTGGGGCAGTGGAGTATGGAGACAGTGATTAAACCCTGTGGGCCTGGTGGGAAGGGCTGTGTGTTTGTTGTCCAAGCAGTTAAAGCACCAAGTCCTTGCCACATGCCAGCTTGGCTTTGTGTTCATGCTTGTGCTTTTCCCTTACCCTGCTGATTCCAGCTCTACACGGGGCCCAGTCTCCAGGAGTTTGGCCCAGCACACAGAACACTTTGGCCTCCTGCTGCTGCTCTCTAGATTACCTGCCCCCCCCCCCCCGCCCTGCATGTAGCTTCCATTCCTTAAATGGCTTCCAAGTTGTTCTTTCACCTCTGATCCTTCCTTGTGCTGAAAAGAAGTCATGATGGAGAAAAAGATCATGCTGTATCTCTTTTCCATACTGTGCAAACTTGTCTCCAGTCTGCTGATGCTCTCCTTTAATAAGGATAGTTGTCTTATGGGAACACGAGACACCTTCAAGTCCACCAGTAACTGTTTGCACGGACCACTCAGGATGGCTAATGAAATTAGCCATGGAACAGCTTAGGTTTCCCCAAAGCCAGAGACATTTGCAGCGTTTTTGTTCTGATCTCGGTAAAAACATTTTCAGTGCCCCTAGTCAGCCTTTAAACCCGACAGTATGGCAGCTGGTGTCCAGGCTTCAGTGTGGCCCTGAGCTGCCCTGCAGGCTCTGAGGGTATGCCGGCTTGGCTTCCCTTACTGAAACCCCCAACCCACTGTGCTCCTCTGGTTGGGGTTTCTTTCTCCATCTTTTTTTGTAGCAGGTTTCTCTAATTCTCATTTCCACTGTTACTGTGATCCATGTCATATCTACCTATTTCTCCTCCATTTTGTCCATTCGCTTTTTAATTTTTCATTTCTAAAACTTTTTCTGGGTCCTTGTGTCTTTAGTTTAGAAAATGACCTCAGTGGCCTTAAATAGATTTCACTGGTCAAGGGGGTAAAGGCCTATGGACAAGGTGCAGAGAAATGAATCTCCTCTTACCTGGAGGTTTCTCCAGGCTTGAAGACTCTCTCAGGCTCTGAACAGTGGAAACAAATCACATCTTGGCACAGGCTCCCAGTTCCACACAGACATGAGTGGTTACAGTGGCTTTGGGAACACACCAGCTTGCCGTGCCCCAAATTCTAAGAGCTAAAGGCTCCAATATATGGGCACTGGGTGGAGACTGAGCTCACACTACTGGGGACTCAAGAGATAGGGCTGGAGATTTGGTTAGTTCTTTCTGAAGACCTCTGAGAGCAACAGGACTGGCAGGAAAAGGCAGCAGGACTCTGGCAGTGAGGAGCACTCACTAGGGAGGAAGCTTATTGGAGGCTGTCAGGCACAGGAGTGGACCAAGGATGAGGAGGCAGAGAGAAGGGACCAGACCATGGCGGGGAGAGAGGAGTCTGGGTCTAGAGCAGGAATTTGCTGAGGGCTGCTTAGTGGCTTTTCACTGGGAGTCAAAAAGATAGCTCTCTGGAATTCTCTCTCTTTTTTTCCCCCACTTTTATTTTATTTTATTTTATTTTTTATTGATTTTTTATTTTTTAATATTTTTTAATTATGTTAGTCACCATACAGTACATTCCTGGTTTTTGATGTAAAGTTCGATGATTCGTTAGTTGCATATAACACCCAGTGTACCATGCAATACGTGCCCTACTTAATACCCATCACCAGGCTATCCCATTCCCCACCTCCCTCCCCTCCGAAGCCCTCAGTTTGTTTCTCAGAGTCCATAGTCTCTCATGCTTCATTCCCCCTTCTGTTTACCCCCCCTTCTTTATCCCTTTCTTCTCCTGCCGATCTTCCTACTTCTTATGTTCCATAAATGAGTGAAACCATATGATAATTGTCTTTCTCTGCTTGACGTATTTCACTTAGCATTATCTCCTCCAGTGCCGTCCATGTTGCAGCAAATGTTGAGAAATCGTCTTTTTGATTGCTGAATAATATTCCATTGTATATATGGACCACAACTTCTTAATCCAGTCATCTGTTGAAGGGCATCTCAGCTCCTTCCACGATTTAGCTATTGTGGACAGAGCTGCTATGAACATTGGGGTGCGTATGGCCCTTCTCTTCACTACATCTGTATCTTTGGGGTAAATACCCAGTATGCAATGGCTGGGTCATAGGGTAGCTCAATTTTTAACTTTTTAAGGGACAGCCACACTGTTTTCCAGAGTGTCTGTACCAACTTGCATTCCCACCAACAATGTAGGAGGGACCCCCTTTTCTCCACATCCTCTCCAACAATTGTTGTTTCTTGCCTTGTCAATTTTTGCCATTCTAACTGGCGTAAGGTGGTATCTTAGTGTGGTTTTGATTTGAATTTCCCTGATGGCTAATGATTTTGAACATTTTTTCATGTGTCTGTTAGCCATTTGTATGTCTTCATTGGAAAAGTGTCTATTCATATCTTCTGCCCATTTATTTATTTGATTATTTGTTTCTCGTGTATTGAGTTTGAGAAGTGCCTTGTAGACCTTGGATACCAGTCTTTTATCTGTAGCATCATTTGCAAATATATTCTCCCATTCCGTGGGCTACCTCTTAGTTTTTTTGACTGTTTCCTTGGCTGTGCAGAAGCTTTTTATCTTGATGAAGTCCTACAAGTTCATTTTATCTTTTGTTTCTCTTCCCTTTGGAGATGTGTCATGAAAAAGGTTGCTGTGGCTGATGTCGTAGAGGTTGCTGCCTATGTTCTCCTCTAGGATTTTGATGGATTCCTGTCTCACATTGAGGTCTTTCATCCATTTAGAGTTTATCTTTGTGTATGGTGTGAGAGAGTGGTCAAGTTTCATTCTTTTGCATGTAGCTGTCCAATTTTCCTAGCACCATTTATTGAAGAGACTGTCTGTTTTCCACCGGATGGTTTTTCCTGCTTTATCAAAGATTAGTTGCCCAAAATGCCGAGGGTCCATTTCTGGTTCTCTATTCTGTTCCATTGGTCTATGTGTCTGTTTTGGTGCCAGTACCATGCTGTCTTTGTGATCACAGCTTTGTAGTACAGCTCGAAATCCGGCATTGTGATGCCCCCAGCTTTGTTTTTCCTTTTCAACAATTCCTTGGCGATTCAAGGCCTTTTCTGGTTCCATACAAATTTAAGGACTATTTGTTCCAGTTCTTTGAAAAATGTCATTGGTATTTTGATCGGGATGGCATTGAAAGTGTAGATTGCTCTGGGTAGCATAGACATTTTAACTGTGTTAATTCTTCTGATCCATGAGCATGGAATATTTTTCCATCTTTTTGTGTCTTCTGTAATGTCTTTCAAGAGTGATTTGTAGTTTCTACGATACAGATCCTTTACGTCTCTGGTTAAGTTAATTCCAAGGTAACGTATGATTTTTGGTGCTATTGTAAATGGGATGGATTCCCTAATTTCTCTTTCTTCAGTCTCATTGTTCGTGTATAGAAATGCAACTGATTTCTGAGCATTGATTTTGTATCCCACCACATTACTGAATTGCTCTATAACTTCTAATAGTTTTGGAGTGGATTCTTTTGGGTTTTCCATATAGAATATCATGTCGTCTGTGAAGAGAGACAGTTTGACTTCTTCCTTGCCGATTTGGATATCTTTTATCCCTTTGTGTTGTCTGATTGCTGTTGCAAGGACTTCTAGTACTATGTTGAATAATAATGGCGAGAGTGGGCATCCTTGTCGTGTTCCTGATCTTAAGGGAAAGGCTTCCAGCTTTTCCCCATTGAGAATGATATTTGCTGTAGGCTTTTCATAGATGTTTTTTATGAGATTGAGGAATGTACCCTATATCCCTACACTCTGAAGGGTTTTAATCAGGAAAGGATGCTGTATTTTGTCAAATGCTTTTTCGGCATCGATTGAGAGGATCATATGGTTCCTGAGTCTTTTCTTGTTGATATGATGTTTCACGCTGATTGATTTGCGAATATTGAACCACGCTTGCATCCCAGGTATGAATCCCACTTGATCGTGATGGATAATCCTTTTAATGTACTGTTGGATTCTATTAGCAAGTATCTTGTTGAGGATTTTGGCGTCCATATTCATTAGGGAAATCGGTCTGTAATTCTCCTTTTTGATGGGGTCTTTGCCTGGTTTGGGGATCAAGGTAATATTGGCCTCATAGAATGAGTTTGGTAGCTTTCCTTCTGTTTCTATTTTTTGAAATAGCTTTAGGAGAATAGGTATTATTTCTTCTTTGAATGCTTGGTAGAATTCCCCAGGAAAACCATCCGGGCCTGGAGTTTTGTTGTTTGGAAGGTTGTTTATCACTGACTCAATTTCTTCATAATTAATTGGCCTGTTTAAGGAATCAATTTCTTCCGGTTTCAATCTTGGTAGTTTATAGGTTTCCAGGAAGGATTCCATCTCTTCCAGATTGCTTAGTTTATTGGCATATAGCTGTTGATAAAAATTTCTAATAATCCTTCCAATTTCAATGGTGTTCGTCGTGACCTCTCCCTTTTCATTCATAATTTTAATAATCTGGGTCCTTTCTCTTTTCTTTTGGATAAGTCTTGCCAGTGGTCTGTCAATTTTATTGATTCTCTCAAAGAACCAGCTTCTAGTCCTGTTGATCTGCTCTACTGTACTTCTGGTTTCTGCTTGATTGATTTCAGCTCTAATTTTGGTCAACTGCTTCCTCGTGCGTGGATTAGGCCTGTCCCTCTGTTGCTGTTCCAGCTTCTTGAGGTGAGAATATAAAAACTGCATTTTAGATTTTTCTATTCTTTTGAGTGAGGCTTGGATGGCTATGTATTTTCCCCTTAGGACTGCCTTTGCAGTATCCCATAGGTTTTGGACTGTTGTGTTTTCATTCTCATTGGTCTCCATAAATTGTTTAAATTGATTTTTGATTTCCTGGTTTATCGAATCATTCTTGAGCAGGATGGTTCTTAGTCTCCAAGTGTTTGAGTTTCTTCAAAATTTTTCCTTGTGGTTAAGTTCCAATTTCAAAGCATTGTGGTCTGAGAATATGCAGGGAATAATTTCAGTCTTTTGGTATCAGTTGTGACCCAGAACATGGTCTATTCTTGAGAATGTTCCATGGGCATTAGAATAGAATGAGTATTCTTTGGTTCTGGGGTGTAGTGTTCTATATATATCTATGAGGTCCAACTCATCGAGTATGGCATTCAAAGCTCTCGTTTGTCTGTCGATTTTCTGCTTAGGTGTTCTGTCTATTTCTGATAGTGGAGTGTTGAGGTCCCTACTATTAATGTATTTTTATTTATATGTCTCTTTATTGTGGTTAAGAGTTGGCTTATGTATCTTGCTGCTCCCCTGTTGGGGGCATCTATATTTATAATTGTCATATCCACTTGTTGGATACATACTTTAAGAATAATATAGTGCTCTTCTGTATCTCTAACTATAGTCTTTAGTTTAAAATCCAATCTGTCTGATATGAGAATTGCTACCCCAGCTTTCTTTTGAGGTCCATTGGCATGAAAGATGGTATTCCATCCCTTTACTTTCAGTCTGAATGTATCTTTAGGTTCAAAATGAGTCTCTTGTAGACAGCAAGTGGATGGGTCATGTCTTTTTATCCAGTCTGCAAGCCTGTGGCGTTTATGGGAGCATTTAGGCCATTCATATTGAGACTGGTTATTGAGAGATATGATTTTAATGATGCCATGTTGCCTGTGAAGTCTTTGTTTCTATAGATTGTGACTTTCTGTTCTGTATCACTCTTGGGGGCTTTTTACTTTTATAGAATCCCCCCTCAATATCTCCTGTAGGGCTAGTTTCGTGGTCACGAAATTGGTCAATGACTGGTGATTCTGGAAGGTCTTTATCTCTCCAGCAATTCTGAATGACAGCCTTGCTGGATAAAGGATCCTTGGCTGCATGTTTTTCTCTGAAAGAGCTTTAAAAGTGCCCCCTCAACCCTTTCTCTCATTCCAGGTCTGTGTAGACACGTCTGACATAATTCTGATACCTTTGCCTTGGTACATGAGAAATTTCTTTGCCCTGGCCGCTTTCAATACTGTATCCTTGGATCTAATATTTGCAAATTGCACTATGACGTGACGTGGCATAGGTTTGTCGTGGTTGAGCTTGGGAGGGGTCCTCTCTGCCTCTTGGACATGAAAGCTTGTTTTCTTTGCTAGATTAGGGAAGTTTTCAGCTACAATTTGTTCAAATATCTCTTCGAGACCTCTGTTTTTCTCTACCCCCTCGGGGATGCTGATGATTCTGACATTGGAATGTTTCATTGGCTCAGTAATCTCCCGTAACCTACATTCTTGAGATTGTATTTTTTTGAGCCACGTTTCTATTTTACCTTTCTCTTCTACTAACCCATCCTCCAATTCGCTGATACGTTCTTCTCCCTCACTCACCCTGGCTGTCAGAGCATCTAGTTTTGATTGCATTTGATTCATAGAATTTTTAATTTCTGCCAGATTCACTCTCATTTGTGCCCTTAGAGATTCTATATAGTCTCATTAGCATTTTCGTTAATACTTTTTTCAAGTCTACACATCATCTTGACCATTGTTACTCTGAACTTCATTTCTGAAGATTTGGTTATATCCATATCCATTAGTTCTGTGGCAGAGGCCACAGACTCATAGTCTTTTCTTTGCTGGGGGGGGGGGGATTTCTCCTTCTTGTCATTCTGATTAGGAGCGGTTGCGGGGTTGTCCAGCGCCCAAATTATTGACCAGGACCCAGGCAGTGCGCACTTGTTTTATAGGGACCTTAGGGATGTGGGTTTCTTGATTTTTAAGCCTGCCTTCTGGGGGAGGGATCTGCCGCGCCGATACTCAGGCAACCCTGTTTGGGTAGAGTGTCCGTGTCCCCTGCGAGGGGGGGTGGGGATGGGCACACTGTGAGCCAGTATTCCCGTGCTTTTGTTCTCTGGCTGCTTTCCCTGGGGGTTTGCTGTGCCTCTTCTGAGAGTCAGAGCAGCAGTGGCCAAATCCCAGCCTGTCTCAGAACAGAGGGATCGCGGACCGTTCTCCACTGATGTTCTGGCCACTTTAACTCTGTTTCTGTTGGTGCTGCTCAACCCTGCAGCGTCCCGGGATGTGCGCCCCACACCCGGCGTCCCAGCCCTCACTTTCAGGGCCGGCGTGTCTCTGTCGTTGTGTTTCTAACACCGCCAGCTGCCAGCCGCCCCCGCATGCTCCAGAGCTCCCGGTCTCAGTCTGGTCGTGCGCGTTCCCCGGCTCACGGTCTCAGTCTGCTCTCTCGAGGGTGCTGGTCCGAGTCCACCCGCTCCCCCGTGCAGGTGGCTACCGCTTCCCGGCGCCCAACTGCAGCGGCTCCCTCCCCCTTCCGTTTATCTTCCGATATCTGTTCGTGTTTTCACGGCTCCCCGCTTCGTACCTCTATACTCATTGCTGGAGATGTTCATTTGTAGAGATCCAGATGTATCTTCCTGCGTCTCAGGCTGATTCCGTGGATGTTCAGGCTGGTCTTGTACCTATCTAGCTCGACTCAGGGGACCAGCTGAAAAAGGGGTCCCCTACTCCTCCGCCATCTTAACTCCCTCCAGCTCTCTGGAATTCTTACTGCTTACTGTTTCCTTTATTTCTCATGGAGGGCCTGCATATTGTACCGGACATTCTCCCTACTCCTAACATAAGACAGGGAGATAACCAGGGTGGAGGAGAGAGCCATGGCTCTAGTTCATATGTCAAGGCATCTTGGGTCATCACAAGCCTCTAGAAAGGAGGGAGGGTACAGGCAATTATCCAGCTCACAGGAGAGGAAGCAGAGGGTCAGGCAAGTGAGCAGGTGTGCCCTGTTTACACTACTGTGGAAATAAGTTAGTGTATGTCCCTCAAATCCTTGGTTCAGCCTTGATTAAAATTAAGTTTCTGCCAGTGGACAGAGCTATTTAATAGGAACTTTGAGAGGGTGAGAAGGTCTTGATATAAGTGTTTTTGAAAATGCAAATCAGTGGATAAACTACAATTCTTCATTCAGAAAGAAAGATAAGATCATTAGTGAATATTTTATATGTCACTTACCAAAAGTTTTAAGCTAATTTGTACTTACTCTGAATCTTGTCATAAAGTTGAGTTTCTAATAAGTATTTACTGAAAAAGGCAAAGACTAGCTTTCCTAACATATTAAAAGCTTTGTTCAATACTCTTAAGGACTGCTGACTTGTAACTGGTAACCTTAAAAAGAAAATATTCATTTAGAATGTCAGAGCATTTACTGTAAAACACTGAATTTATTTCTTTAGAGTTGTAATTTATGATTGCTATAGGAAGTGGATTTTATTCACCACCCTTGTGATAATAAACTTGTGACCATGACCTTATTGATTGAATTATAATGAACTCAACCAGTATAAAAGGTTTTCTTAGAATGAGGAATGAGCCTAAGGGCTTTTCTCTTTGAAAACATCTTACAAGTTAAAAAATAGGAATGTCTGTTAGGTTAATTTTCAAACACACTCAGAATGTTGATTTTCTGTAAGGCCTTCAAAGTCCCCACCTCTGGGCCTGGGTGTTTGGTTTCCTACCCTTCCTCTGGTTCATTGTTACAGGCCTTCAGCTCACCCAGGGTTCCATTCCTCCAGGAAGTCATCCCTGACCTCCACTCAGGAGGCCTACTGCATTCCCACAGCACTCTGCGCTCACCTCAGTTTAGCTTATGAGATCAGATTGAGATGGGCAGCTTACTTGAATATGTTTCCCACCTCACTGTGAGACCCCAGCACACTGTGACAGTGTCCTGATCTCTCCTCTTTGTATCCTGTGCACAACATCTTGTGGCCAAAATATTTATTGAACTGCAGTGGGAGCAGCGTTGGGACTCCCTGGGACAGTGCTTTTCCCATCCCTGCCCCGTGCTGTCTATTGAGTTTACAGTCCCTGGGGCAGAAGTGTGTGTGGTAGGGGAGTTGGGCGGGGGAGAACAGAGATGTGTGTGTGACCCTGCTCTGAATGCTCAGATTAGGCAATTGAGCTGAACTGGGCCTTAAGTGGCCCTCATTACTTGCTAACTGTAGGCAGGTCTCAACACCACCACTGCTCACCATTCACTGAATACCTAGTGTGTTCTGGGTCGCACACTAAGCGGTTTACATGTATGTGTGTTAACTTCAAAGCTCTAGTCCCTGCTAATTAGATGGACTGGGGTAGCAGGTAGAGCTTAATAAATGAAATCCACCAGCTAACTCAGACTTCATTCAAGGCATTCATTTCCACCTCCTCTCCCATCCAGCCTACTCCGAGTGACTAATATGCCCTTCTTCTCCCTGCCCCAATTTGTCTCACTGTGGAGCTACTAATGAGCAGGGAGAGGCCCTAGGAGGCTCTCAAGGAGTCCTGGAAGAGGAAGAGGAGAAAATGGAGGAGGGGGAGGGGGAGGGACAGGCAGCCATGGGCATGGGTACTCTACAAACCAAGTCATTTATCTTGCATGTCCCTGAGTGGGTGTCCCAATTACTTAAGGTATTTTAGGTTCAAAGATCTGTCAAGACACCTTTTTCTAAAGGACCCGCCATATGCCCTATATCTGTCTTGTTTCTCAGCAGGAGATAATGATATATAGTGCATAAATCTTTGCAGAGTGCCAATTAATGCCTGGTCTGCTTCTTTGAAGTGATGTGAGGACTGATTCCTCAGGCTGGGCTCTGCTTGAAAGCTGGGGAGGGCCTACTCCCTTGGTTAGGCGAGCTCCAGTCAGCTGAGAGAGATGGGGCTGAAAAAATGCTGCGTTTTCAGGGTGACTGGTCTGCGGAGTGAACAGGCACTGTCAGTAGCAGGGGAAGCCGTGTTGGGTTTTAGTTATAGGCATGGGGAAGGGGCCTATTAATCAAGAGCCTAATCAGCTGGCTCTGTGATATGATGGTCAGGGTGGCCACATAATTTATTGTCCAATCTAGGGCATTTTTGAGACCAAAATGAGAATGCTATTAATAATTATGTCGAGAGAACAGGTGTAAATCGAGTCTGTCCCAGGCAAACCGGGACATATGGTTACCCTAAGGTAATATATTAACTTTATCAATTACTTCTTAGGAGCCTGTGAAATAGGCTCACTGCACATACGATGTTCTTCAGAGGAAAGCAGGTCTCATTTTAGTGTTGCTCTCTTACATGTTTCTGCTCTGCATGTGGAACACATACACAGCATTTTGTGGGCTGGAGCTTTGAAAGAACAAAGATGTGGAAGCAGAATAGGCCTGCATTTGTGTTCCACCTCTGCCACTTACCGTCTGACCTCACAGGGTAACCAGCCGTCCCCATTTGCCTGGGACTGTCCCAGTTTGAGCACTGGAAATCTCATGACCTGGGAATCCTTTTAGGCTTAGGCAAACCAGGGCAGTTGGTCACCCTATTTGGCAACCTCACTGGGCACAGGGTGTGGGCATGGAGAGCTCGAAGCTGTCATAGCTGGGTTCCAGCCGCTGTGAACCACCTGAATAGAACAGTGATATTAGGCTGGTGTTGGAGGTGTTAGGATAGTGGGGGGACACAGGGATGGGTGGAGAGGGGCCTCTGGGAGGCTGCAGTGAAAAGGAGAGATGGCCCGGGTTTTTACTGGTCAAGTGAAGCATTGACAGTGCAGTGGGCAAATGCAGGCAGAAATCAAAAAAAGGAGAGAGTGACCCCAACAATAGCCAAGAAGGAGAATTGGAGAAGCAGATGGAGCAGAAGGCAGGGAGATGCATAGACATCAGTGTAAATTATATATGAGAATCCCCCATACCCATTTCGAGGTCACCCTCAAAAGATGCAAGAGAGGAGAACTGAGTTTCTGTCATTGGCAATAAGCAAGTGGATCAAGAACCAACTACCATAGTGACCACCAAGCCGTGGTGTTTGGGACATACTTCAGGGTTCAGGAGTTTCCTTATAGGAAGGAAAAGCTGCTCAGACCCTGATTAGGATATACCCTCTCGTTGCATCCCTTTTTGACACCGAAGGTAGGAATAGAAAGGGAAAGGAAAGACAGCTGGGGAACTTTGGTGAATCACAAGTCCTGAGTCTGTAAAATGAGGAGGCCTTATTAAATTGCTCATTCTTATCTCTTTTATTTTCTTCGCTATAAACTCCTCTGAAAATACATTGAAAACTATGGAGAGTTGCTCCAGAACAGTATACAACTGTGTGTGTGTGTGTGTGTGCATGCGTGTGTGTGTATCTAAGAAGTTTTTTCCATATAACTTTAGGAAACCCATGAACTCTTGGAAGTCTATCCATGGATCTTATGTTTAAAACCCCAGAATTAGGTGATTTGGAAATTCCTTTCAAATTTCAGCTTCTCTGCTTCTTCTGTAGAGAAGGGGCAGGAACGACGGAGGAAGGGAGGGCTGGAAGCTGCTGACTGGTTGGGGTAGATCTACTTGCTGATGGAAGCCAGGTTTTGTAGCCAGAACCCCAAGTGCTTGGTCCTGGCAGCCACACCACCTTGCAATGAGCTACTGGAATGTAAGAATGCAGATTGATGAGAGTGGTAAACCATTTTCAGATTCTCTGGGCATGGGGACGGCAGGTGTGAGAGCAGGCAGTGTTCTCTGCCAGTTTTGAAGGAGGAACACCTTGGAGACTGGGCATGCACGAGTGTTGGCTGCAGCTAAGCCAGTGGTGGGTGGGGAGACTGCCTACCTCCATTCAAAAATATCTGCTGCCAGCATCTGGGGGCCCATGAGCTTCCTGCATGGTATGCTCCACCATGGGACTCCATGTGACCTTGCTTAGGCAGAACTACTGGGGTGGGAGGAGGAAGATACCCAGGATACACAGAGGACCATCATTGTCAGGGTCATGTTCATATAGGGCACAGAGGGCTTGGTGGCTGAGCATGGGTGGCAGCAGTGAGGTTAACCCCTGGGAAGCAGAGTATGTCCCAGAGGTGCTTCCTTAGTGGCAAATTTGTCATGTCCCTGGGATATCCATCTTGCCCAAAAAGTCAAAGAAGAATGGGTCAAGTTAGAATGGAATCATATTATCAGCTGGTCTGGGAAAACCTCACAAGGCTGTGGCCCCAGATGGGATTCCTAGGGTGATACTCCAGCCCCTTTTTTTCCTTCTTCTAGAAATACAGACATAGAGCATGTGCCAGTGCCTTCCCATGCAGTGACAGCCTCTCTCAGGGCAGTGGTGTGGTGCTCCGCTGAGCAGCTCTGCCTGGCTGACCCAGACCCGGATGAGTGCAATGACACCCATCTCTCTGAGGACCCAGACCAGGAGTGACAAGATTGTGGGGTAGAAGAGAAGTGCAGGGTAAAGCTGATGCTGAGCCACAGACCGGGGTGTATGTGAGGGAGGAAGGGTCAATGTCAGGCCATCAAGGGCTGACATGACATGGGTACGCAAAGACAGGGACTTGAGCCAGACTCCATCGGAAAACCCTGACACAGTTGCCGTGGAAGGATAAGGCCTTCGGCAAGCTACTTAATTTCTCTGAACTTCAGTTTCCTCATATGCAAGATGGGACTAATAACTTCTACCTGGCCAAAGTAGTTGTCAGAATGGAAAATGAACGTAAATCGCTCAACAATCCATGGCACAAAGCAGCAGCTCTATGACAGTAGCTCATTATCACTATGGGCCGGCTACCAAGCAAGGTCCTTGGATAGGTTGGGATGGGGTGGTTATGCAAATCAGTAAGATAGACTCTCGGTCTTCAGTTTGCTCACAACTTCACAATTATATACAAGTCAGACTGTGATGAGCTCTATCATAAATGAAACCACTGTTGCTGAATTTCTCCTGTGACCCCATAATTGCTCACTTGTGAGAAACCTCTCAAGTGACCGAAACCCTCCCAGACAAAGATATTACAGAATCATGCTTCCAATTAATGTCTCCTAACTTGGATTACAAATGTGGGCTAGAATATCTCAGGGTCACAGCCGACTGCTTCTCAGGTACCTGGGACTGAAGACTATACACAATAATGTTCTTTAAGGATTGTTTTAAAGCTATAGGGATATGTGTATAGGAGGAAGCTTTCAATGGCGGGCTGTTGAACCACAATGGGAAACACCGAGGACCAGAGAGCTAAAGAGCAATTAGATTTTCTTTCTTTTTTTTTTTTCCCAGAGAAATACAAAGCTCCTACTCATTCACTTTCATAATTAGAGCAGGTCCCTCAGTAAGTTCAACAAATGAGAAAACAACACGCCTTTGTTTATACATAATCAGTTATTAATGGAAACAGATAAGGCAGGAAAGGATAGAAGGAAGCAACCCAGGGAGGGCCAGAGATGGAAAAGTAAGGACTGACAGAGACACACAGGGACTGGAGATACACAGAGAGACCCAGACTAAAAGCAAAGCTAAGTCAGGGCGCAAAAATGGGAGGACAGGTGTGTGTGTGTGTGTGTGTGTGTGTGTGTGTGTGTGTGTAGATGGGTGGAATAAGGGCAAGGGGGATATTCTAAGCCATGTAATCTAAGCCAGGGGCCAATAAACTGTTTCTGCAAAGGGCCAGATGGTAGATATTTTAGGCTTTGTGGACTGTATGGTTTCTGTAGCACCTATTCAGCACTGCTTTCATAGGGCAAAAGCAGCCACAGACAGTATGTAAAAGCGGATGATATGTAATATATACACTGTTCCAATAAAACTTTATTAAAAAAACAAATGGCAGGCCAGATTTGGCCCAGTGACCATAGTTTGTGACCCCTGCTCTAAGTAGTCAATAAACAGTGATGTCTCTTCTGAGTCTTCAAGGTGTGTTTGTCTTAGGTACCTCTCAATAGCTCTGTTAGTCCTACAAGGATCATGGGTAAATGGCTGCTGTGAAGTCTATACTCTTAGGTCCTTTCCTCCAGATAACAAAAGCTGGCACCACTTCTGCCAGACAGAAAGAGGAGCCAGGAGGGACTGTTTGATCTTGGGTAGGTGGTGGGGTCAGGTGGGTGGTGAATGCAGGCAGGCCAGCCAGACCCAGGCAGCCAGCAAAGTGCAGGGCTGCAGCCCATGCTCAGAACTCACCTGGACTTCCTAGTGCAAGGCTTCCCCTCCAGTCCCTGGCACTGTCTTTTGTCGCAGCACATAATGGTTGTGACCTCTGCCGTTTCCATAGTCTGCTATTTAAAAATGTGGTACTCTAATCCATCTATTGTTGAAATCCTGGAAAGAGAAATAAATAATTTGAGGCACATGGTGTATTCATCAAGTAAAGCCCTGAGAGAGAAGAGGCAGAAAGCAGAAGTGGAAAAGGGAAGAATGTTCTCAAGGAGTTATTTATCTCTTTGCTCTTTTTCCTGAGAGGGCTGGGGTGGAGGTGGGAGCCGTGGGTAGCCTGCTCCTGAGGCTCTGAGACAGACCAGATGTGGGCTGACCTCATGGCTGTTTCTAGCTCCAGCTGTCTAGGATGTTTAACATTCCCGACATTTAGATTTATATAATGCTGTTCCCCTGCTGAGTTCAAGGCATTCGGTGTGATACATTGGAAAACACTGTGATAATTGTTGGGGGATCTGGGACATCATTCTGGTTCTGCTGGGCATCGTGAATGGTCTCTGAGAATCCTGTAAGGGGGTGTACTGTGTCCAGTGAGCTGGGGAAAAGCAGTGCTGAACCAAATGAAACAAGTTTCTTTACTGCAGAACTTTCCACAGTCTTTAAGATGCAAATGTACTTGTGAACGACCAACAAGACATAACCATGGCAGTGCGCCTGTGATGCCATCTCCCATACTATCCTCGTGTACCTGTCTTCTTCCCAGTTCCAGTGTCACCACAGTGTCCCGTTTCCTCTCCTCTCAGACCATAGTTTACATCTTCTCCTTCCCTCGCCCTCTATCTCTGGGAGTGACTAAGGTCCTCTGCTCTTTCCTGTATGTACTCTGTGCGTTCATTGTTCTTGAGGCTTAAACCATGACGTCCACACAGTTTAGTTTACATCTCTAGCCTTGCTGGGTCCTAGATTTCCAGGGGACGTTTCCCTGTGTACATCCTTTTATCTTCAGCAATGAAATGCCCAAACCCATCAACGATGAGATGCCTAAACCTGACTTACTTTCCGCTCCTCTCCCTCTGCATCCTTTCTTAGGACTCAGTCCTGTGCCCTGGCCGCTTCATACCACACGTCGGCCCCTCTCAAGGTGAGCCCCTTAGTTTTAGACTTAGTAGCACATGGCTGCTACACTTCTCCTTATTGAAATAGCCTTTCTAACATTCCTTTAAAATATGCCATGTCTTCCTTTTGCCCATGGAACCAAGGGTAAATTTCATGCTTGGCTTCTCCTGGTCTAGGATTCACATCATCTGAATCTTCATGTGGCCTCCAGATTGAGATAAGATCCCTCATTTTAGGACTTCAGAGCCCATTGTAAATCCTTCTCCTTGAGGGGTTCATATGGGTATTGCCCCTTCTCTGACAGACATTACAACAGCACTCTGGGCACAAGAAAGAGCTGGGCAAAGTTACTGCCCTGTCCCCTTAGGAAGGGCACTGTATTAGTCAGGATACACACACACACACACACACACACACACACACACGAGAGAGAGAGAGAGAGATTCATTTTAAGGAATTGGCTTATGTGATTGTGGGGGCTGGCAAGTCTGAAATCCGTAGGACAGGTCTGCAGGCTAGAAATTCAGACAAGAGTTGATGTTGCACTCTTGAGTTCAAATTCTGCAGGGCAGCAGGCTGTAATTTCAGGCAGAATTCCTATGTTGCAGTTAGAGGAAAGTTTCTTTCCTAGGAAAGCTCAGGCTTTGCTCTTAAGGCCTTCAGCTGATTAGACGAGGCCCACCCACATTATGGTGGGTCACCTGCCTTATCCACAGTCTACTGATGTAAGTGTTAATCACATTTAAAAAATATCTTCACAGCAACACTAAGCTGGTATTTGACCAAACAGAACAATAGCCTTGCCAAGATGATGCATACAGTTAACTATTATAGGTACTCCTGGGAGTCCATGTGCTACTTGAAGCCAAGTTGCATGGCTGCCTTTTGACTCAGACATAACTTTTGAACACTTGATGAGAGAGAGCAGTCGAGTTTAGGCCTGCTGCTTGTCACCCTTAGGAGTAAGGCACTGGCCTGGACTGCTGAATGGTGTGCCCCAATTTCTTTGCCCATAAAGAATGATAACTGAGTGTCCTTTGTCTCTAACATTCCACCCTGAGTACCAAGTAGTCCCTATGTCTGTAAAATGGGAGTCATAATACTAGCACATAGCAGAAGTTGACTGTGTACCAGGCACCGTTGAACCTGCTTTATATGAAATAACTAATGTAATCATCCCAACAGTCCAATTAGATAGCAACGGTTTCTCTTCCCATTTTACAAATGAGGAAACTGAAGCATAGAGAGATTAATTTTGCCCAAGGTCATACAGCTAGTCAGTGGCAGAGCCAGGCTTCTAGCCTGTGCAGTGTGGGTCCACTACATGATTCTGTCTCTTCAGACCACCTTGTAGAGCTGTGGCGCGAAACGGATGAGGTAATGGATTTGCAAACACTCTGTGTACACTAAGGACCTAAGGGATCACTACTATTAATGGTTTGTCCCTCAAGTATTTCCACGAGCAACCCCTCTAGGATGGAGTCTCATAACTGAATTCTGTTTGGCAGCCCCTAGCATATTGTCAACTACACAGCAAACTCAGTTGTTGTGCAATGAACACTGAGGCGGTAGAATGAGTCAAGGATGTGCAAACCACTGCTTGATGAGATCTCAATTTTGAGTCCATTTCCTGGTGAGTGTGGATGGAAGAAGTCAACCCTATGTCCCTCTTATCTCTGTGAAAAGAATCAGAAGAACATTTCCCAGCAGTTCATATTTACCTGTTATGCTCCTTTGTCAATTTCTTGAAAAATAAAGCACTGCTTGCGTTTTCTTTTCTCAATGCACAAATACTTAAGGTGGTTCAGGAGGCCCGGGGGTATTTGAGCCATGGGGCATGAGAATATGAGGTTGTATATTTGCTCCCACAACAAGAGAGGAGATGAGAGAGCTAGGGTCCTTAAGAAGACCTCACAGTGACTCTTCTGACTCCAAGACTGTCATGAGAAGCCCATCCCTGCATCAGCAGACCCTTGCTTCAGACCTTATTCTGGCCACATGAGTGCTTTCGGTGCAAGGGTCTGAGGAGGCTAAGGGGAGGTCGAGAAGAATTTGAAGATATCTGTTTAATGATTCTCTCTGCTCTGGTTTCTTTGTCATTTTACTGTCATTCATGTCTTCCAAGGTGACACCCTTCCAGACCTGAAGCCCATCCCCAAGGATATACTCTCTAGAGAAAGAGGAAGTTTCTGGAGACATGGGCTATTGCCATGACATTCCAGCTCAGTCAGAATTTTCACCAGCTCTGCTTTCTTTCTTTCACTGGGATGAGAAAAGCCTCTATATGCTGATACAGATGGGTGGGGGACACAGTGTCCAGGATACAGTCCGTTGCTTGTGGCCGGGGTGGATCTATACGCTGAGATGTATAGGTCCAAGCTTCCAGAATGCAGAGTTTGTATCATAGCCTTGGTTTCCTCATTGCTCACTGCTTGTTCCTCGTAGGCAACTCACTAGAAGCCTTCCTATGCCTTGGCTGACATATTCTATTGTTTTTATTTCTCATTTTTCTTGGTGCTCCTTTTTTTTCTTTTTTCTTTTTCTCTTCCTCTTTCTCCCTTCCTTCCTTCCTTTCTCTTTCTCTCTCTCTCTCTCTCTCTCTCTCTCGTGAGGGAAGGGCAGGGAGGGGCAGAGGGAGAGGAAAAGAGAGAATCTTAAGCGGGCTCCACACCCAGTGTGGAGCCTGACACGGTACTTGATCTAACAACCCTGAGATCATGACCTGAGCTAAAATCAAGAGTTGGATGCTTAACCGGCTGAGCCACCTAGTAGAGGCCCCTCTTCTGGCATGCTTCACTACCCCCTCAGTGGCAGACATTGCTAGTCATCCGCTTAACATCCATCCTTTTCTTTTTCCTACTGACAGATCCCCAATTAGTGCAGGGCAGCAGTGTGTCTAATTAGACCTATCCCTTGTAGTTCGAGGTGGCCATGGGACCCAGTTCTAGTTAATGGGATGTAAGCAGAGCCTACTGGCTGGGACTTTTAGAAAGCCTATTTTATTCCCGATCAGTGGGGAAAACAATTCACGTTTTCCCTTTGCCCTTCCCCTTTTTTCTGCCTGGAACACAGAGGTTGAGCTATTTCTCGTGACCATGAGGATGAAAATCACAAGCTGGAACTAGAGGAGTAGGGAGCTGGAAGGAGCCTGAATCCTTGAAAGCGTCCTCAAGCTGTCACAGTAGCATTGGATTGCCTACTTTTGGACTCCTTGTTGTGTGAGGGGAGGGTTTCCATTGCATGCAGCCAAATGTAATCCAGACTGATACACTTTCTTAAGAAAGAGAGTTTAAGAAAATCTCTCATCTTTCTTATTCATAATGATGAATTCCTGCCTGTCTGTCCTTGGCTAGCTCCTTTCCTCCTGCTGCACTGTCTTCCCACTAGCACTGAGTGGGCCAAGTTAAAGCATCCCTGATGCCCCAGCAGGCAGGCTGTCCCTTATTACCATAGTCACTCTTCCAGGCTGATATGTCTTGCCCTAATCTAGGGAGTGATTTGTGGTGGCTCAAGTATGTAGGAGATGACTGCATTCTGTGAAGAGAAATAGCGTCTCAGTCACACGGATACCAGGAACCTCTGCACAGTCTGGCTACCTCGCTTTCTCCGGTAATGGAAAAGCAGTCTTTTTTTTAATTACCTAAACTTTGAATTTTGAAGACACCTGTTCCATGTCACTCTCCAGTGGTTTGCATACTGGATTTGGTTATAAATCTCTGGCTGTCCTAGGACAAAAATGGCAAATTCCTGATTCTTTTGACACCGTTCTTCCTTCTACCCCCTTGGTGGAAATTGTGACTCGATTACATTATTCTTTTGTTTGTTGATTTATTTTGAGCCCAAAGCATTTCAGAATGTTGCTAGAAACCTTGCTTAAGAAAGCCATTCCTGTATCTCTTAGTCCGCATGCAAAAAAGACACTTGAATGCAGATTCCTGTGCTTCCTCGAAAGAGTCTTAGGGCTTCTTTAGGTCTGAAATGCAAGGATGCTAAGCCTTTGGGATACTTCTTTTGGGATAAGACCCAAAAGTTGTTAGGAAGACCAAAGGAAATGAGGGGATAATGATATTCTCTTTTCCAGCTGTCCTTTTTAATCTTTATATCTAATCCTCCTAACTCCCCAAATTAAAGCATCTGTGTCCACCGTCCTGAGCTGAGTTAGGGAAATGAGCAGGACCAGAGCAGAGGGGGAGCTCTTCAGAGACAGCACATTCTGAAGATTGGCAAAAAGGAAGTGTGACAGCCAACTTCTTGGAAGGGGACTGCAGAACTGTAATTAAATTTTCTGATCTTGTTAGCCAATTTCTTCACTCACTGCCCCTGAACCAGAGAACGGGGAGGGAGGAAGGACACTGTTGCATCAGTGGCGGCGGGGAGGGAAATGAGCTTTTCACGGATTATTGGGTTAGTTCCACTTCTCCCACTTTTTAATTTATTTGTCTGCATGTTCTCTAGAGCTGAAAAGGCTCCAAGTCCTTTTCCATTTTCTTTTAATTAGATCTGATTTTAGAGTCTGAAAACTTGGGAGGGGCTCAGGTCACAATAGTAGGATGACAACAGTTGGAAGGCCCTCTTCTTCCCGTTAGATCTTTCTGAACTCTCTTTTCGGAATTTAAGACTCCTAGTGATGAGTTTCTTTTTTCTTTGCATTTCTTTCTTTCTTTTCTTCTTTAACAGGTATGGTACTGTTTGCATTGTTTAGAACCTTATCCCATTTTGCTATCTAATGGTTAAAAATCATGAACATTCCTAACAAATTTCAAAAAAAAAAAGAGTATGCATGTATTTTCACAGGCCATTCCTTCATATCCCTTTGCTGTGTGATGGAACACAGGCGAGGGAAGTCGGTTGTGGCCCCTCAGGGTTTCCAGGAGGAGTAAAGCCAACTCTACATTCTCTCCTCTTTGAAGCACAAAGAAAAAAAAAGGGGGGGGGGAAGCCTGGCCAGAAAAAAGAGCCAAATGAGGCCATGGAGGATGACTTGGTTTATCACTTAAAATCACTCATGACTACATCCAGGGGATTATGAACATCTAAGGCCCTGGATAGGAAAACTGAACGTAGACTGTTTGGTGGCCTGTGAAGTAACAAGAACCCATTTCTTTGCTGCAGCCTGGATGTGCTCTATGGCAGCAGATTTTCTTTCAGGTGGATTGATGTCAAGATAATACGTATATGATCCACTGAGGCCTTCCATGGGCCCTCTGCACCCAGGAGAACTGATTCACAATTCACCCAGGGCAAGAAGCATGCTCTAAAGTTCCACTTGGTGGCTTGGAATTTACGATGCTACAGGGCATGTTTGGGATGGTTTGAACTAACATCTAGGCTACAGAATATATGCAAAGAGCTCTTTGTGAAGCCACATTTGGGTACTTCAAATCAATGGGTAGCCATCCTCCAGGGAAGTTGAAATTGAGGTTCCAAAAAGGCCCCTGTCACTGCCGACTAGGAGAGACAACACATATGTATTCAGCAATTGTGGACCAAGAGGAAGGATTCAAATATGGGGCCAAATTGAAAGGCACAAGGGCCAAAACGGAATTACAAGTTTTGTTTTGAAGTCAAGCTGCTTTTTAGATGGACAACACAAAGGACCCTGCTCTAAGATTAGTGGAGCAGAGATTTAAAAATTTTTTCTTTTGCAGATATTTCATGGGCTCCTGAGGACCCAGCTAGTATTCTTTGTAGCCTGTCATGCAGATGCCTACATGTCACATGTGAGGACAGCATGCAGTTTAGCTCTGAATCCACCAACCCAGCTTTGGGCCTGACACGTATTGAAGGAAGAGCTTTTCCCAGGGAGTCGGGAGGAATCACAGGTGGTCTATGGAAGACAAAGGATTGACTTGGACCTTGAGGGATGAACAAAGTTGAAACTTGAGAACATGGGGAAGGAGGAAGGGTGTTTTCAGTAGAAGGAACTCTGTAAGTAATAGCATGAGAATGAAAATATGATAGATACATGAGGGATAGGAAGAAAGAAAGTTAGCTTGAGAAACATAAGGGTACATGATGGGATGTAGTTGGGGAAAGGGCTGGATAGGTGGGTCAGGGCTGAATCACAGAGAACCCCAAATGTGTGACTTGAATTTGTACTTTATTGCATTTGTAGAAAATGTGGATGTGGAAGGCTGATGAACAGGGAAGGATGGGAAGAGTACTTAAGGAAGAATAAACTCTCTGAACCTCGGTTTCATAAAATGAGGGTGCTGGTCAAATTTTTCTCTCAGATTCTTTTCAGTAAGCTTCACCTCAGCTGCTACAGAAAGAACAAATTCTGGCTACCTCTGTTTTAGACAACTCTCTGTCTTTCTCACTTTCCTCAGAATGATGAGGTATTGGAGAGAGGGGAGCCAGATAGAGAAAGAAAGGGAGAGAGCAAGTGCAAAACAAAAGGGTTCTAGAACTCTTAGCTTCATGGATTCATAGATAAAGGACAAAAAGGACATAAACCTTAAAAAATTCTGTGGAAAACAAATCCTTAATTATTATTGTTGGTAGTTCACTTTTGTTCATAAAACGGATGCTGTTTCAGTGCTCTTGCTGAAAGAAAGCAGAAGGAACTCTGGTATGTCGAAATAAACTTTTGGAGAGCTGTCAGAGTTAGAAAACAGATCTTTGGAAGCCCTGTTCCAGAAGAACGTCTGCTGCGGTTTGGTTCAGATGCACACAGAGTAACTGGGTAAAGCACACGCTGAGTGTGGAGCTCCTCCCTGTTCTTGCCTCACTGTGGCGGCCACTGCAGGCTTTCCCGGCTGCCTGGGCCCCAGCCTCCCCTCTCTTCCCCGACAGGGAGAAATGACAGAAAAACCTCTTCATCTCTGCTTGAATCACTGAAGCACAGCATTTTAAGACTAAGAGGAAACTTACAGAAAGCCTTCAGCTATTTTACAGATAACAAAATATTCCGATGAATTCCAACTATGTTAGGAAAACTGGGACAGTGAGACCCATATACATGGGTTATGTAACAAGTGTGTGAGGCAGGAGTGATGCCTGCATATTAATAAGGATGGATAAACTTTCCCCAAATGTTTTTCCTTGGGGTGCTGACCCTAACCCCCCCACAACCTCTGCGGGTACAAGTGGGCTTTGGGACTTGGAATCTGAGTGGATCTGAGACTCCGGCTTGAAAATACCTAAGGGAGAGGTCATGTGGTCTCTCAACTCTATCCAGTTCCTCCCTTAGGCCTGGACTACTGTCAGGGCAGTGAGCTTGAAAGAGAGCGTCCCTCCTCCTTTCCCAGAGCCTTCTCTCAGAGTGCTGTGCTCCTCCAGGCAGGTGGCCTCATTGGCCTTGACCCACTTTGCTCTGCCTGCCCTCAGACCTTGGCTGGACTAATAGACAAAGATCAGGAAGGAAAGAGGATCTCCTGCCAGATCAGATGTGGCAATGGGGAGATGGCTGAACAAAGACCCTTGGCCTCCTGCCTATGGCTACAACCCTTCCCAACACCAGCTGAAGAGCAGTAGAGAAAAACCTCACTGAAACAAATGTGTGGTATTGCCTGTTGTGGATATCAGTCATTTATAATGGACATTAAGCTGAATGAAAGCACAAGTAAAGACAACAATGATTTTTGAACAAATATTAAATACGTAGTTTCTGATTTCAGATTGATATATTACAAGAGCTGGGCTCAGACACTCCAGAGTTAATAAAGACATATCAGGCTTTCATTAGGCCAGATATGAGACTAGAAGTACTGCTCCACCACATTTTTATACTATGAAATATAGTATGAGCAGTTCTTTCATTAGGGATGGGGAAATCAAATTTTAAAACCAGTGTCTACTTAGAAGTTTCTCTACTGATCATCAATTCAGCACTCATTTCCAATATTAATAACTCAGTTAAGCACCTGGCAGGAGGCTTTTCTCTGCTGAGTTAATAAATTTTTCTCTGAGTCTTCATTTGATTGATTACATCATAGTAAGTGTGACCACATAAGAAATTGCCCTGGAAATATGATTCTCTGAAGCAACAGTTAAAGAACAAGGAATTACTGAGGATGAACAAATTTTATTTTAGGATTGTTTATGACAGTTATAAGAAAAACAAAATCAAAGTAGACATAGGAAAAGTGGGGTTGTTGGCAATGTTTAACAAAAAATTGAAAGTTTTTGGGTACAAATTACACATGTATTTTGGGGGAAATATTTTGACCTTTAAAACTCCAATAGAATATTCTTTTTCTTTTTCTTTTTTTTTTTAAAGATCTTATTTACCCATCTGACAGAGAGATAGCGAGAGAGAGAGCACAAGCAGAGGGAGCAGCAGGCATCTTGAGGGGCAGGCAGAAGGAGAGGGAGAAGCAGGCTACCCATGGAGCAGGGAGCCTGACACAGGGCTCGGTCATAGGACTCTGGGATCATGACCTGAGCCGAAGGCAGACGCTTAACTGACTGAGCCACCCAGGTGCCCTGAGAATATTCTTATCTAGAAGGGAAACTAATTGTAATAAGTATTAGCAGCAAAGTTGAAAGTAAGGTAGATAGACTTCTTAGTTCTCCATTTGAACCTATGGGTTTAGGAGTCAGACGCGGAAAATGACTCCAGGGTTCAATACCTGAGGGAGGAGGTGGTGCCTAGCTGGGATGTCCCCTGGAGGATGCCTGTATTTGTTCTTAGGAAACCATGCCCTCAGTT
The DNA here is from genome assembly GCF_017311325.1 of Ursus maritimus. Classification (NCBI taxonomy): domain Eukaryota; kingdom Metazoa; phylum Chordata; class Mammalia; order Carnivora; family Ursidae; genus Ursus; species Ursus maritimus. Next base: position 26,862,665 of record NW_024424453.1, read on the forward strand.
CCTTTTATCTCAAGAACGCTTTCCTGAGCTTTGGAATGCCCTTGTTGGGAGGAACCTTAGCATTTATTACTCCTTGTTCTCCACTTCCACATATTATAATATAAACAGACCAGCTATATAATCTATAAGACCCCCAGAATGAAAGTGCAGGGCAGGACTCCTTATTCAAAAATTATTATGAATTTCAAGAAGGCAACATAGAGCATGAAACCAAGTGTGGGGCTCTCTGAGCACAGGGCTCTGCCAACTGCACTGGCCGCAAGCCCGAGAAGCCAGCCCTGACTATTAATGGAGACACAGGGACCACAGCGGCTCGAAGCTGTCCTCCTGTAGACCTCTTTACTCTTCTTACTGGCTATTCTCAGCTCTTAGGCACAGGGGAAAGGAGGAGAAAGCACATGCAGAAATCACATCATGCCTGTGGTCAGTCATGGCCTTCATCCTTCTCGGTTATCCCCTAACTACACATGAAGAAATCTCCCGTGACCCCAGGCTCCTTTATAATGCACATAATCTCAAACATTGGATGCATATGGTGCCAGACGCTGTGCCAGGGACTGAAGACACAGAAATGAACAAGATAAGGTGTGTGTCCTTGGGAAGCTCCATTTGTTGGTGAGAGAACTTGAGACATGGCAGAGCTGCAATTCACGTGAGCAAGTTGGGGAATGTGAGTTGTCATTTCCAGATAGAAGAAAGTACCAGCTTGGTTGGCATCAGTTTATCATTTTTCAGGGAGCAAGATCACATGGAAAGACACACATTCTTTAGCAAATGAGCTGTCTTTATCAGCGGTTTTGGGTGGAAAGGGAAGAGTGAGTCGATTTTAATGAGTCAAGACTAGGACCTTTAGAGGGAGGTGGAATCTGCTGGGGAATGGGCTCGGCGTGACTTCCAGAACTTACTGGGGTAAGTACCTTGACTCCTAGAGTTTTCGCATGATGCTACTTGTGATACAATGCAAAGCGGACTCCTTGGTGTGACCTCTGCCTTAGGGCAGTTGTTCTGGCAAGGTGGGAAGGGGTGTGAGGAAGGTGGTTTTATGTACACAGGTCTGTACAGAGAAATGGCCCAGTAAACTTGATCTCACCATCTATGTCTTATTAGACACGTCTCAGAAGAGGACTTTAGTCCATTTAATGCCTTTAATCATGCCCTCAGTTCCTTTTAGCTCAAGAAAGCTTTCCTGAGGAGGGGGTGTTTCTCCAAGTCCATGAGGAATGAACTCATGCTTGCTGGCTTCGCCACAGTGTGTTTTTTGCTTTGTATCTAATTGTGACAGACTTTTTCTTTCCCCTTCTGTGAATCTTAACTAGAGCACAACAGATTTCTTTTGGGTACAGTTGAAAACATTCTGATTTTCATCTTTTCTGTAAATATTTTGAAGGTGAGTAAAGGCAATCTTTAAATGCTTCTCTTAGAAATACTGTTTCTCAAACTGTTTACAACATATTAAACAAAATAAACATTCTAAAGGCAAAGGTGTTGGCTTTTCTATTTGAATAATGTCAAATAAACAGTGGAGTTGTAAGTTGGAAAATAGCATATTAGGGTGGTTTGCTGCAAGATCTGGACTCAGTGGGGGTTCTAGAAGCAAACTCATCCTTCCACCTACAGGGCATCTGAACATGACATGCAGATGTGTTCTCCCCTGGTCTTAGGTGGAATTTCAGGTAAATTCGTAATCTTTTTTAGGTCACTCTTAGGTAACAAAATGTCTTCTGACCAGTTCCAGTTTCAAGAAAGTTCTCATTTCAGTAAAATGCCCTGTCCAATGTCGTAAATGTAGGACTCCACTCCCTTACCAAGTTTAAAGCGTTTCTTCTCTGTGAGCATTCCCAGGCTGCTTTGGGCTGGGAAGCCTGCTGTGGCAGAGGGAATGTCAACTGCTGCTTCTCTCTTTGAATTATTGCATTGTTACTGTGATTGCTTGGATTGGTTATTGATCACAATTCTTTACTCCCCCCCCGTGTCATGTGCTTTTCTGTGCATTAGAATTGGTAGGGGGTACTTGCTACCCCATTGATTTTGGACTTGGCCAATGGAAAGATAGTACTTATGACACAAACAGAGCTTGATGAGTGCCTGAGTGGTTTGGCTTGGTCTCCTGTACTCCTGTGATCACAAGGAGGTGATGCCTCAGGTAGTCTCTGTCCCTTCCGCCAGAATGCTGGCAGACCCCACTTAATGATACCTTAGTATCCTGCAAAAGCACTTGATGCCATCCTTTGAAATGTGGGAATAGCTGGCATTAAATGTTTTTCTTTTTCGTCTTTGGGACCTTAGGAGGAGTTGAGAGAAAAAGTTCCATTTTTATATCCTGATACATAATATATATTTTCTACTGTGAAATTGAAAAAAAGCATAGAGCCACACTGTGTTATGATTTACGTGAAGCACTTTACATGCAAGCACTTTGCCTGGCATATGGTAAGCACTCAATGAATAGAAACTTATTGGTTATTAGTATTATTATTCAACATTTTTTTTCTGCAGGAACTGAAGTACCCAAGGACTCTGAAATTACTGTTTGTGAGTAAAGAGGATGCCTAGGAGTTTCCTAGCTTTAGAAATTATTCTGGGCAACCCAAATTCTGCTGATTGCATTTCTCACTGGATATTAATCTAGGGCTTAAGACTGGAGAGATAGAAAGTGTACAACCTACCCGTGATCAATGCTACTACGCTAAGGGTTTATCTTCATTTATTCCCAAAACATTCATTAAGTCCCTGAGCTGGATATCTTCCATTTGCCCCTTTAAATGCACTCTCCATCCTTTTTACCTTTGCTCTGGGCCCAGGGAGGCTGACTGGCATGGGCTGCATCAACTAGGCTCCCTTGTCATTTGGCTGTCGTTTGGGTTCTACAAGGTGGATCACCAGTTAGGGATCGAAGGCAGGAGGAGAGAGGGATCTGAGCATTTATTATTACCCCTGCTTTCTCCCTACTGAACTTGAGTTTACATCATCCTCTACAAGAGACCACTGCCCCTGCCAGGCAGTTCTCTTTATAGAGCTACTGTCACTACTATGTTCCTATAATCACCTGCTGTTGCTAGTCACAGACTACTGCATTATGTCTTATGATTTCTCCAAACCAGTGCTTCTCAATTTGGGTTGCACATTAGAATCATCTGGAGAGTTGTTAAAAAATTCCAGTCTGATGCCAGGCTGTGCTCTGGACCAGTGCTGTCAATCAGAAATGTAATTTGAGCCACATATGTAATCTTAAATTTTCTAGTAGCCACATTATATTAAAAGTTAAAAAAAACAATCAGACAAAATTAATTTCTATAATATAGTTTATCTACCCCAGTATTATAATGTTACCATTTCAATAAGAAATCATTCTGAAATATGATGAATGAGATATTTTGCATTCTTGTTTTTGGTACTAAGCCTTCAAAATGTGCTGCGTGTCTTGTACTTAAAACATTTCGATTTGGACCAGCCACATTGCAAATGCTCAGTAGCCACATGTGGTTACCTTACTGGACAGTGCAACTCTAGAATAATTGCATCATATTCTCTGGGGATGAGACCCAGGCAGCTGTGATTTCTAAGACCCTCCAGAACATTTAATGTGTAGCAAGGCAGAGAGTCATCATCCTAAACCTTGCCCACATCTTTGTAAATAGCCCTTTATTAAACTCTCTTCAGATTGCCTACTTCAAGAATGCCAGATATTTGGCACTTGTGCTCAGCCCTGGCTGGGAGTATGGAGATGCTTTAGGCAGAATACCTGCCTTGGGGAGCTTCCAGTGCTGCACAGGAGACAAAGAGGTCAGCAGGGCATTGCAGCGGGAGGAGCAGGCCTGGATGACCCAATAGGCAGGTCAGGTACACCGTTCGAATAGCAGCAGATGGGGCCATCAACAAAGTGAGAAAGGGAAGATGTGAATTGTTTTGGAATTCTTTACATTTTGTTTTTTTGGAATTATATTTGTGTGTTTATGTGTGCATAGGGGGGTAGAGGGGTGGATATCATAATCATTTTAGTGCCTAAATCCTCTGACAGCTGTCAGAGCTCTGAAGGAGAGAAACTTACGGGAACTTGAAGGAGGGAAGGCACTTTATTTCCATTTTCTCATTCACACTAGTCATCAGCCAATTTTGGTTTATGGACTTCTTTCAGTCCCACTTGAACTCTGTGCCTCAGTTGTATCAAACACAGAACCTCTGCACCTCCCCTCCATCTTGCTCTGTACCCTCTGGGCCTATTCATTTCTTTTTTTTTTTTTTTTAAGATTTTATTTATTTATCTGACAGAGAGAGAGGCAGCGAGAGAGGGAACACAAGCAGGGGGAGCAGGAGAGGGAGAAGCAGGCTCCCTGCTGAGCAGGGAGCCCGATGCGGGGCTCGATCCCAGAACGTTGGGATCATGACCTGAGCTGAAGGCAGACGCTTAATGACTGAGCCACCCAGGTGCCCAGGGCCTATTCAATTCTTAAAGATCAGTCTGAGTCCTCCTCATCTTTTAGGTCTATTATTTCCAACCTGGCTTTCTAGATCACTTCAGGGTGTAGTTCTTGGTTACTGAGTACCAGGTACGTCTAAGCTACAGTGGCTTGTGAGGGTGATCATCTCATCCTGGTTTGCCTGGGACTTTCCCGATTTTAGCTCTGAAAGTTCTATGTCCAGGGCATCTCATCAGTCCCAGGTGAACCGAGACAGTTGGTCATCCTATGTAGAACTCACTTCCTGGCTGCACAGTCCAGCTTCATCTGCTGCAGCCAGAGGGGCCCGAGGTCTTGGGGTGCTGTGGGGCCTGAGCAGGGAACAGAGGGCCTCTTCTGCAGTAAGTCAGACTTGGATAGGAGATGTCCCAGGCTAAGAGCCATTGGGCCAGAGCTGCTGTAGACTCTGCTTAACGTTGACCCTGACCTCCCTGGCTGGGTCAGATGCTCCTCCGCCAGTTCTCCCTCACCTCATGCTTAGCCATGGTGGGCAGTGCTGTAATACCCTGTTTTCCTCTGTGGCCCATACTGAGAAGTGAGTCCTGGAAGACTGTGCAGTATCTCTTTCTCCTAGTTTAGAAGGACCCAGGACCAGGGAAGCTCCCAGGAATGTTCTCGGCCCTGGCTACACATTTGAATTACCTGAGTTTTTTTTTTTTAAAGCTGTCAAAACAAGGGGGTGAAAGTTTGATAGACAGGATATTAACATAATCTTTTAAGTATCTCTCCATAAGATAGGGTGATAAATGGAAAAAATAGAAACGTTACAGTGGAGAAGCCTGATACACAGCACCTTAATGAGATGATCCGAGTTAACCTCTTGGAATGGGACAAATTGACATCATGGGCCTCTTGATATGACACACTGAGCAGAACACACCATCACTTCTGTGGTATCTCTGCCTGTATGTGTAACTTGGACTTGATATTGAGGAATATCAGACCAACCTTAATTAGAGGGACATTCTGCAAAATAATTGGCCCATGAGCCTCAAAAATGTCAATGTCATGACAGACAAAAATGAGAAAAATTAAGGATTAAAGTGTCTCTGGCTTCATTTGTATGAAGAGGAGGTGAAACCAGATGATTGATCCACGGTCCTTTGTGCGGGGCTGGGAGGGTGTCTCTGAATGTACGGGAGCAAAGAGCCAATGAGACCATCCCACTCCTGCCTCAGAGACTTCATGCTGGCTCTTGCTTCTGTCCGCAGTGCCCTTCTGTAGGCATCTGCACACCTTGCCCAGGCCCATGTTTGATCTACATTTCTCAACGATGTCTTCTTTGGCCTGTTTGTTTAAAATTGAGCCACTACTCTGACATTTCCTATTCTCCTTCTCTGCTCTATTTTTTCCTGTGACACTAATCACCATCTGACATACTACAGTTATTTATCTTATTTATTTGTCAGTCCATCCTCATCAGGATAGGGAATATCACATTCTCCTCCCACAGTGATTGGCTTAGAGATGGCCATGTGACCCACTCAGAGTGAGTAAGAAGAAACAAGATTTTGCTGGAATATTGAGAGACAAAACCCATTCTCTTTTTCAATTGGTCTTCAGCCTGTGAGGATGTCAGTCTGGCTTTGCTGAGTATTTGAATGCAGCCTGAGAATGGAGCCTATGCAGCAGAAAGATGGAGAGGACTAGCCTAAAGGCATTGTTTAAGCTCCTGGATCAAGACGGGCCTACAGCCAGACTTACACAAATGTGTGAACTTGCTCTTTTTGCTTCAGACACTTGAGCTGATTTTTCTATCAGTGGCAACTGAAAACATCCTACCTGATACATAGAGCAAACTTCTGGTTCTGATTTGTCTTTCCGTGTCTCTGCTTCTAGGAAAAGAATGCTGACCCAAATGTCTGGGCAGCTGGTTCTATGTAAATGAATCGTTTGGCTCTCGGTTAGTAAGAACCGAGGCTTTTGTGAGTTGGGTGGGGTTAGCCAGGCCCAAGATTACCTTTGCAGTGCTGACAAGATTGAGGTTTTGGTCCCAGTAACAAGGTGGAGACTTTGGGATGTGAGAATTAATTAAGCCCCATGGATGAATGACACAATGGGAGGCCTTGAATGGCCTTCTCTGTAGGCATCTTGAGAGGACACCATTTATCCCTAGAACACACAGATGGTCTGTAGATTGATGCCAGGCTGCCTGCATTAGGCTCACCAGGGGACATATGCCGCAGATTGATTGTAAAAATGTTCTCAATTTTCATTCCTCCCAACCCCCATGCTTCTTGCTGTAGGACTTTCCAGCTTCTCACATGAAGAAGTAGGTCGCTCCCTTTCCCTTACAAGTCTGGACTGGCCTTATGACTTGCTTTGGCCAGTGGAACGAGGTGAAAGTGACAATGTGCCTGTTCAGGCTTAGGCCTCAAGAAGTCTTGCTTGTTTTAGCTCTCTCTCAGAACCCCTGTGAACAAGCCCAGGCCGGCCTCCTGTAAGAGGAGAGACCATGTGGATGGGGGCCCAGCAATCCCAGCCAACCTCCTCATAGACTAGCCTTCAGCTAGCTGATTCCCCCAAAAGCGAAGGTGCCCAGCCTGGATCAGTAGAGCTACTTACCCAAACTGCAGGTGTCCATAGATGCATGAATGACAGCTGAGATCAGGAGAATTGCTCAGATGACCTGTAGATTCACGAGAAATAATAAATGCTTACTGCTTTAAGCCATGGGTTTTGGGGTGGCTTGTTATGTAGTATTAGCTAACTTATAGTACTTGTTTAAAAACTCACATTCCTGGGCCCTATCATCTGAGATTCTAATTCCATTAGCCTGGGGTGGGACTTCTGAATCTGTGTTTTTAAAAAGTTTTAATTTAGTTGCCCACCCAGGCTCTAGAAGCAATTATAACACAGCTCCTGCCCGGAAGTCTGCAGATGTATCTACGCGGGCCCCCAGATTTTCAGCCAGCCCTTCAAGAACTCATCTCTTGGGCACTGCTTTAGAACGATTGGGAAGCTGCAGTAACGGCAGACTTCTCAGGTGAGGAGGTCCTGAGATGGGGGCGGGATGGGGGCCCAGGGAATCCCTTCAGCTGCTGCAGAAGGCATTGAAGAAATAAAAAAGCATCCAGGTTTCTGGACACTCAATTTGAACTCTATTAAATGAAACACAGGCCCTTTGAGAGAGGTGTTTGTTCTGGATTCAGCTGTGCTCTGCTCAGAGAATGGCCTGTGGGGACAGATCTGTCACAGGCACGCAGGTGTCTGGTTTGAGACGGAGGACTCCCTCCAGCCTGTTCGGGAGCCAGCCAATTCTGTAATTGAAGATGAGCCTGACCTGAGCCCTCCTGGGCTCTGTGGAGGAGGCCGCTCAGCCTGGCCTCTGTGTGAGCTCATCAGTGCCCGTCTGTCCAGCCTCCTGCATTCAGGCAGCGCTCCTTCCATTTGGCCCCATGGAGGGCCATGGGTGATGTCAGGGTCCCCACACCATGCGCAGTGACAAACAAGGAACAAAGTGAAGCACAAGTTCACAGAGGCTCACTACTTGTCTCTCCAAGTGGCCTGTTGCGTCCTGAGACAGTTCCAACCAGGCAAAAGTTCTTTATACATTTAGGGGTGAAACACTGCGGAAGGCGATCCACGAAAGGCGTGAGAAAAAAAGATAATTCCTGTTATTTTAGCATTGATCTAGAGGCAACAGCCAATGCAATGATAAGAAAAAAGAAAAAAATTCAATATTAGAGAAGAGAAAACAAAATTATCATTATATACAGTTGATAGTTTCATATATAAACCAAGAGAATTGATGGGAAGATATTAAAAACAATAAAAGAATAAGGTGGGTAGTTATGAAATCAATATATAAAAATCAATAGCTTTTTTATCTTTACTTTTTATTGTGAAATGTATCATATATGCAAAAGTATATTTGTGTGTGAACATAGAATTAAAATATGTATACACAATTTAAAGTTGAGGGGGTAACCAATACTCTCTGATCACATCCCCTTCTTCCCTCCAGAAATAATAATAATGTCCTTGCTTTATTTACTTCATAATGTTGCCACAATTGCATGTATTCCTAATTAATATATTGCTAATTTTGCTATTTTTGTTTCCTTCACTTAGCATCATGTTCCTGAATCATCCATGCTGCTGATGTAGCTATAGTTTATAGTTTATTCATTTTCTTTGCTCTGCAGTGTTTCATTATGTGAAGGTGTGTCATCTTTTCTTTGAAATTCTGAAAGTAAAAAAACTTGAACTGATGTTCACAGTATTTATTGATCCAATTTATTGTAAAAACTCATGTTTTTACTTCAGAAAATGTTACATGTTTGAATTTGGGGTGTTGCATCATATATATGTATATGTATATAAATGTATACATACTTACATATGTGTGTGTTTATTCTTTGTCTTTCTAAAACTAAAAAAAAAAAACCCCACTGTGAGCATTTTGGATAACAGATTATTGATGTGTACTGTAATTCATTCAGCCGTTCCCAAGCTGGTGGATGTTTGCATGGCATACCAGCTGCTAAGAATGTTCTTGCACATGTCTTTCGGTGCACGTGGGCAAGACTTTCTCCAGGGTATAGATCTAGGAGTGGAAACGCTGGGTCATGAGGTATGCATGTGTTCAGCTTTACAAAGAAAAAACCCCAGTTGTCAAAGATGGCTAAACAATTTTTATGTCTACTGACAATATATGAGAGTTCCCTTTGTGTCATACTCTCACCAGACTTTAAAATGTTGTCAGTATGTTGAATGGATATTTGTATATCCTTCTGGTTTAAAATTTTGTTTCTTGGGGCACCTGGGTGGCTCAGTTGGTGAAGTATCTGCCTTCGGCTCAGGTCATGATCCCAGAGTCGTGGGATCGAGCCCTGCTGAGCAGGGAGCCTGCTTCTCCCTCTCCCTCTGTCCCTTCTCCTGCTCATGCTCTCTCTCTTTCTCAAATAAATAAATACAATCTTTTTTAAAATTATGTCACGTTAGTCACCATACATCTTTAAAAAATAAAATAAAATTTTGTTTCTTTTGTCACTAGTGAGGTTGGGCATCTTTCCACATGTTCATGGACTGTTGAGATTTCATCCTTTGTGAAGTGACTGGTGCATCTTTTGCTCATTTTTCCATTAAGGTTTTTACTTTTTCTTATTTTTTTGTAAGTGTATTTTATACACTGAATGTACAAATCCTTTATTGGTATATATACTGCAAATATCTTTTTCCGTTTGTGGCTTATTGTTTTCTCTTTCTCAATACTATATTTTGATGAACAGAATTTATTTATTTTAATTCAGTTGCATTTGTTTCACTTTAAGTTTTTTTGCTTTTTTTTCTTTTGATAAATCCATTCCTACCCTGGGGTCATAAGGAAATTTTTCTACTAAAGTTTTGTGGTTTTCACTTTTACAGTCAGTATTTTAATTTACCTGGAAGTCAGATTTGTATATGGTATGAACTAGGTGTTTAATTTCTTTTTTTTTTCCTTTAAGGATAACCATTGATCCAGCTAGGTTTATTGAAAAATCTTTCCTTTCCCTAATGACTACAGCATCGCCTCTGTCATAAAGTATTCACAGATGAATGGGTCTATTTCTAGGTTTTTGTACTGTTTCATTAGTCTGTCTTTTCCTGTATCAGTGCCATATTGTTACATCCTCATAATTCCATAATAAGTCTTGGCATTTGATTCATCTTCAACTGTGTCTTAGATGTTCTTGGTAATTTGTACTTTTGTATACACTTCAGAGTCATTTGTTGATTTGCCTACTACACACACACATCGTGTGGAGAACTGAGAGTCTTCCAAACTATGAGCAAAGTATCTCTCTTCATTTATTTAAATCTTATTTACTATCTTTCAATAAAGTTTAATAATTTTTAACACAGCTCTTACCACATTTTGGTAGCTATCTGATTTTTTTAAATGCTATCGTAAGTGGTTGGTATCGTTTAAAAATTTTAGATTCTGTTTATTGCTGACATATACCAACGCAGTTGAGTTTGTAAATTATTTTTAAAACAACACAGTTAACAAGTTTGATTTAATACAGTTGTATGTAGAAACCTTCACCAATTAATCACAGAATGCATATTTTTCTCAAGCACACAGAGAGCATTTACAAATATTAACCATGCAACACAACCTTGAATACCAAAGAATCTGCGTCATTCACTCTACAAGAATAGTTCAGGGGGTAAGAACAAGATGATAACAATAGTGCCCCCTTATTCACGGTTTCCTTTTCCATGCTTTCATTTACATGTGGTCAACCACAGTCTGGAAGCAAATGCTCCTCCTATGAGCTATCTTCAGAGAGGTCACACTGTCGGCGACATTACCCTCCCGCCATCTCATCACACGGGCATTTTATCATCTCACAGCACCACAAGAAGAAGGATAAGTACAATAAGATATTTAGAGAGAGAGACCACATTCACATAACCTTTATTAGAGTATATTGTTATAAGTGTTCTATTTTATTATTATTATTGTTAATCTCTTATTGTGCCCAATTTATAAATTAAGCTTTATCTTAGGTATGTGTGTATAGGATAAAACATAGACTATATAGGGTTCAGAACTATCCATGGTTTTAGGACTCCACTGGGGGTCTTGAAATGTATCCCCCACAGATAAGGTCTCAAAAGATGCTGAAAAATCCTTTGATAGAATTCACAATCCATTTATTATAAAAACTAGGTTAATTAGGAACAGAGGGATGATGCAACTTGCATCTTTAATTTATAAAAATCTAATATTAATTGGCACCCTTCCTTGTCCAAAATAGTGCAAGGACCCTAGCTCACTTCAATTTTCATTTACCCTCTCTGACTTACATGCATGGTTAAATTTAAATATACTTTAAGCCACTTGGGACTTTAGGGTCTGGTTTTATACTCAACATTCATACAGATTTATTCCCATTTTTGTTGATCTTCATTCTCCTCTACATTTTTAACCTTCCACTAGAGGTCATTCTTCTTCTGCCTCTGGAGTACTCTTAGTATTTTTGGTAGTGAGAGTCTGCTGGTGATGAATCCTCTCAGATTTTTTTCTGTAAGTCTTTCATTATTTTTTTTTTAACTTTTACTTTTGAAGGGTATTTTTACTGAAATTCTAGGATGACAGTTTTTTTCCTGACAGCACTTTTAAGAGAGCATTCAGCTGAATTTTTTTGGCTTCCATTGTTTCTGATGAGAAGTTAACTTTCAGTTTTATTATTGCTCCTTAGAAGCTTATCTAACATATTTCTCCAGCTGCTTTTAAGAATTCTTACTGTTTTTGCTTTGAGGTAGTTTTATGACCATGTGTCTAGTGTTTTCTTTTTGCTTCCTTTTGTTTGTGGTTCATAGGGCTTCTGGAACTTACTGATGGATGCCTTTCATATGCTTCACAAAGTTCTCAGCCATTTTGCTTCCAATATTGTTATCTTTCATAGTGTGTCTTGCCTCCTTCTGAGAATCCATATTAACATAAATTAGGCTTCATGCCATCCTCAATATCTTTTATCTTCTCTTCTGTTTTTTTTTTCATCCTTTTGTTTTTCCATTCTTTATTCCGGATATTTTCTTCTAACTTAACTTCCAACTCACAAATTCACTCTTCAGCTGTTTGCAGTCTGCACTTAAATCCATCCAATGAACAATTCATTATTTTTTGTTGTATTATACTTTTCGGCATTAGGATTTCCATCTGGTTCCCTTTTATAGTTTCTAGTCCTTTTCTGAAATTCTCAAATATGTCTTTTATTTCCTTGAGCATAAGTACAGTTTCAGAGTCACTGTGTGATAATCCTATATTTGGATTCCTTATTATTCTGTTGGGGAAAAATTAGTGCTTAGGACTGGGCTAGCCTCCCTGGTCCTCTGTTCTCCCCCTGATTCTAACTTGATCATTCTTTACTATTTTGCTTGTTTTCTAGTTCTTTAAAGCAGGTTTTATTATAAAAAAAAAATGTGGTCCAGTTCTCACAGTATCTTAGGGGATGATTGATTTGAGTTACCTAGTTTACCATTTCAGAAAGTAAAAGTATTTGACTCTTCATTTTGTTTGTTTGTTTTAGCATGTGTTTTTACTACTTTTGTAATTTTATAAAAAGTTCACATTTGTAAAATGAGGTAGACCTATATGCTCTGATATAGAAAGCTTTCTAAGACAAGAAGTGCAAACTAGGCCACAGAGCAATGTTCATACAATAATATTAATACCGATATCTAACATTTCTTGAATTTTTAGTATGTACCAGGAACGGTTCTAAGGGCTTTACATGTGCTGGTTAATTACTTCTCAGTAGATCCCTAAGGGGTATTATCCCTATTTTACAGATGAGGAAATTGAGAAGTTAATGAACTTGCTTAAGGTCACACATCTAATATGTTACAGATTCAGGATTTGAATTCAGGCTATCTGACTTCAGAGGCCGTTCTGTAAACTACTGATGCATTTACATGACATATAGCACTGCCCACCCCTCTACCCCCAAACTATACAAAGAATATACCAAACCATTAACAATGGTTTCTTATGGGCTTTGAAGATGAATGTGATTTTACTTTTTAATTCTGTATCTGCAGTATTCAGTATGGTAGCCACTAGCCACATGTGAATGTTTAGACTCAAGTTAATTAAAATGAAATAAAAATGAAAATCAGTTCCTTAGTCTCAGTAGCTGCATTTCTGGTGTGCTCAGTAGCCACAGGTGGCTAATGGCTACTTTATTGAACAGTGCAGATATAGAACATTTCCATCATCACAGAAAGTTCTATTGGACAGTGTGCTCTGTAGAGTTCAATAGTGTTTGAATTTTTTATGATACGTATGTATTCATGATTTACTTTTTTAATTAAATAAGAAGGATCAATGATAGAAAAAGAGAACTGTTTATTCAAAGTGGAAATCACCCCTCCACACCCCCCACCCCCCATTATTTGACCATACTGCTTTTTCTTCTACCCTCTGAAGTTGCTCAGTTTACTTCTCCTGATGATTGTCTCTTTGGTTATTTAAAAGCAACACAATGCATAAATCAGTGAAAAGCTCGTTAGAATAGAACCATGATGGGTTTCCTGGAAATGTAGTGGCATCTACATAGGACTACATTCCTCCCTGAATATTTGGAAGCATTTAAAATGTGCATTGTTTTCAAAACATGTTACCTAAATCATGTGCATTTTAAAAAGGCTTTCTTGGAAGCATGTTGGCAAAATTTGATAATTTATTTTACTAAGGGTCAAGCTCATTGATTGTGTGTTTCTGTGAATTTTAAAGTTGTAAAATGGGAAATTTTTGTTTAAAAATGCCATTTCCATTTGTGGAATATACAAAGAGTCATGGTACTTTTGGACTAGAAAGATTATCTTCCTTTGTTGTAAGGAGTCAAAATTGCTTCAGTCTCCTTTTCTAAGACTTCCTACAAAGTAAGAACTGGCAATGTTTAGCCTGGACATGACTAAACTTTTAATAACTCAAGTTCAGTTCTGTGGAATCCAGAGTGGATTGATCTGGGTGGCTACAGGTGGCAGGGGTAGAACCAGTGGGGGAGAACCAACTGAAAACTATTTTAACAATTTGAAACCCAGCAATGAAATGAACTGACACACAATCTCATGAGCTCTCTACCCTGGCACCAAAGGAGTTCAGGCAAAATTCAAAGGCCCAGGGTGCTAGGGAGAGGATTTCTCTGTTGGAGAGGAGGCTAATAGGATGATGTTCTAACTGATGTATTCTCAAATCCTATGGCTTTCTTTCATTGCATACCCATGGGACCATCACCGTCACCGCTGTACCTGTCTGTCATTCACCTTAGGCTAAGTTACTGCCCAATGATAAACAACCGTCTACTGGTGGTGGTTTATAATAACACAGGTTTATTTTTCCATTCACATGGAGGTCAGTTCCATTGCAGGCTAGCTATAGCTCTGCTCCGTGTGGTCTTCTTTTCAGGAGACAGGAAGAAGAATCAGCTCCTAGCTGGGACATCACTGATCCTGTGACAAAAAATAAATGAAAATCTTGCTGAACCACACAACAACTTTGAGGCTTCAGCTTTAAAGTGTAATCTGTCCTTTCTGCTCACATTTAAATGGACAAGGCAAGTCACCTGGCCAAATCTGATGTCAAGGGCATGGGAGCTATAAACCTCCTGTAAAGATGGGCAGCATACAATTGAGAGCAATTATAAAATTTACCACACAAGTTAATGGAAAGAAGAAGTCAAATGTTAGCAGAAGTGAGTTGTGATGAAGGCACAGAACAGATGAAACTGAATGCCAGGATTAATTCCTCCCATTCTTCCTACCTTCCTCCTTCTCTTTCTCTTTCTTTCTTCCCTTCTTGCATGCTTCCTCTCTCATTCTTTACTCCCAGAAAGAGTATCCAATTCTAGACACTAAGGTTGGTCTTGAGGATGCAGAGATAAATAATATGAGTACTTGTCCTGGATGAATTCATAGTCTAGTGCAGAAAAAATAAGTAAACATGTATTTGTAACAAATTGTATCAAGTGCTATAAAAGGCTAAATTCATACTTCTCTGAGTATACAAAGGAAAGGCATTTAATCCAGAATTTTGGAGATGGATGAGTGGTTGATTAAAGGCCTCCCAGAAAAGACCTTCATTTCAAACTGAGAGCAAAAAAGCTCACATTGCAGATGGAGGGAAGAGCACATGTACAAGTGCAGCTGTGGGAGATGGCAGGGCTTTCCCAGGAGACATAGCACCAGACACGTGTGGCTAGTGGCTACCTTAGTGGGCTCCCATGGGTACCAGTTCAGTGTGGATGGAGCCTGACCTGAGTAAAGGAAGATTGAAGAGAGGTGAGGACAGATGACGCTTTAAATGTTGACAGTGTGAGGAGACAGCAGCCATTCCACAAATGTTCCCTAAGCGTTCACTTGGGGCCAGCCTGCTCCTTACTGAGTAGCTGCTATGAGCATTGTGGACAGTAGGGTCTGGTAGGAAACACCAGGGATGTAGACAAAAGGGGGTATTCCTGAATTTTATACTGAGAGACTTCTTTGAAAGATGGCACATTTAACGTAAGCATTTAGTTTTTATCTATACTGAAACATCAGTTGGACCCTAAGGGGGAGGCCCCTGGGTGGTGCAGTCGGTTAAGCATCTGGTTTTTGGTTTCGGCTCAGGGCATGATCTCAAGCTCCGAGTCGGGCTCCATGCTCAGCGGGGAGTCTGCTTAAGACTTTCTCTCTCCCTCTGCCCTGCCCCCCTCGAATAAATAAATAAAATCTTAAGAAAAAGACACTAAAGGGATCCCCAAAAGGTGAAAACATCCTTACAAGAGAAAAGAGAACAGGAGAACTGCCTACAACAATATGGCAGTTGGGAAGACTATATTAGTGATAATTGACTTAGCAGCTAAGCCACAATAAAGCTGAATCCTAGATCAGCTGTATGGAAAGTCAAGAAATAACTTGTCCCAGAACCCTCAAAGTCTCTATAATTGGTGGCACCGTGTACCCTTGGAAATGGGGCTGAAGGTAAAGTTAAAATAGAACTGGTTAAAAGTCTAGTTTCATAGGAGATTAGAAGCTGCACCCCTTGCCCTCCTCAGTCCCCTTCACCGTTGTACACAGCCAGACAGTAGATGGGAGGTTATGGATTTTCTCTTGGGAGAGACTAAAAACACAAAGTCTCTGGGCAGGGATAACACCTGGCACAGCTGAATGTGGAGGACCCACTGTGAATGCAGGGTGATTAGGTGAATAATTAGATATTGAATATTGAGATCCCAGCCTTCCCTCCCACTGGCAGCCAGATTCACCCCTGTCATCTCTGTCAATTCTGCTCATTCCTAGAGGAAGGACCAAAAGATAGCAATATCAGAGGTACCCCCAAGGAGTGTCATGGCTGTCTGGGCCCACCCAGAACTTCCATTTGGTTTCCGAATATTCCACTTCTGTTGAAATTTTGGTTTTGCTATCATTGTGCTGCTATTGTGTTCTCCAAATGTCACTTTTTCACAGCTTCCTATTCTTTTTGGTATCCCTGTGAGAATATGAATAATAATTTTCCCCAAGTTTTCATTTTCTCGAATATTCTGTTCCCTCCTAGTTGTTTTAGGTTTATGTGCTTTGGTCCCAGTCTGTCACGTTCACTGCTTCCTCAGTTGACTGCTGTCTCTTAGCTCTCCATTCATATTCATTTCTCAGGACATAGAGTAGAAACACAACAAGATGGAAAATACGAAAGAAAAACATAAGGTTAGAAGATAGTTCATAAGATATACCACCCAGACAACTGGAGTTTCAGAAAGGAAGAAAAGAGAATTTGCAGGAAGGAAATCATCAAAGAAATAATTTGAAAATTTCCCAGAATGGATGGAGGTGAGTTTCCAGACTGAAAGGGCCTGCTTAGTGCCCTGCCTACAGGATAGAAATTGATCCAATCAAGGCACATGGTGAAATTTGAAAACACTAGGGAAAATGGAGATCATTTATCCTGCTGGGAGAAAAACATACAACCCCCCCCCCCCCCCCCAATGATCAGGAATCAAAGTGACATCAGACTTTTCAACAGTAAGACTGATGGAAGACAGTGGAAACTGACCTCAGACTTACAAAGTAAAATAATTTCTGTTTTCTGACATATAGGGTCTCAAAAATGTACCACTTCTGTATTTTCTTCTTGGGATGGTAGTGGAGTACATGCTCTTTTAAAATTGTAGTAAATCAGGAAAGTGAATGACCTAGATCCTGGATTAGGGGATCGAGTATAGGATAGAGGCAAAGGCCCCTCTTGCAGCAGCATGAGGGCTGTGTAGCAGGCCTAGAGAGTAACCAGTTCAGACTGGAGCAGGTCTGTAACCAGTTCAGACTGGAGCCTGATGCAGGACTCTATCCCAGGCCCCTGGGATCATGACCTGAGTGGAAGGCAGACACTTAACAGACTGAGCCACCCAGGCGTCCCTGGCCAGTAGGCTCTTAAAACAGTATCTTAAGTGGATAAAATTAATACCTTAATATGTTCAAATAGATTTACATTCCTGGTGAATTGTTTGTTGAGTTTTAATACTAAGTACAAAGAAATTGAAACAAACAAACATAAAAGGCAATTACAAATGCAAGTGAAGACCGAATGTACCGTAAAGAAAAAGTCCTCATGGTATATACTACGTGGCTCAGGTGAGCATGGCATGTAGACCGTGATAATAATGGATCCTCTGGGTATTGATCTATAACCGAGATTCAGTGGAACTGCGTGGGTGGGATGTGAAGATAGACACAGGCTGGCAAGCTTTTTTGAAAAGAGCCAGATAATGAATATTCTAGTCTTTGTGGGCTATATGGTCTCTGTCACAACGACTCGCCTGTGCTGTTACGGCACTGAAGCAGCCATGGTCAATGCATAAGCAAGTGGCCGTGAGTGTATTCCTAGAACACTTTATTTATGAAAGCGGGCGGTGGCCAAGGCCTTGTTTGCTGCATTTGTCCGAGAAGTATGTGTGGGTAGAGAAGGAGGTGAGGTGAGGGAGAACTAAGCCTTCATATTTGATACAGGGAAGCCAAGAGTTAAGCCTGAACTTGAAAATAAAAAACAAACCTCAAAGTCATAATCTAAGCATATTTTTTCAAGACAGGGAGATAAATACTAAACGAAAATGAGGATGGTGGGGGGGATGGCTGTTTATTGTATGAATACAGGCTTTATAGAACTGTTTGTCTCTTTAACCCATGTGTTCTTGTAATGGGTAAAAATAGCCAAATTAAAAAATAAAAATAATTAAAATTCATGTGGGCAGCAACTGTATCCACGTTTGCTGAGGTGATGACGATGAGGTTCCTGAGTATACTGGGAGGAGGGGACTTAGGACAACGAAGCTCAGGTGGAGTTTTTATTGTCTGCAGCTGCCCCGAGCACCCCAATGGGCACCCTGAGGCACATGGACAGGGTGCATGTCTGCTCAGCAAAGGTGCGGCCTGTCGGCTAGAAAACATTCACGCCTCTTAAGTTCCTAGAGTTAGGCTTGTGTCAGCAGCTTGCTTCCAGGTCTGTGACCTGTCCCACTATTGTGGTACCTTGCACAAACCTCGGGATGGCTGTCATTTGTGGGTGGGGTGGGCATCTGTGTTCCCTCAGGACCCTCACGAATGTCTGGCCTGGGTTCCTCTTCTGGTGCCATACATGGGTAGGCCAGTTGCACAGCAGGCTGGGGAGGTTCCTGCAGAGTAGAGCCTGTCGACCCAGAGGCAGCATGTGGGGTGACTGCAAGGCATGGCTAGGTGGGAAGGCCGTGATGCAGGGTGACCTGGAGCTGCATGTTGGCCAGACTCAGGCAGGAGCCACAGAAATGCTGCGGAGATTTGTGGGTCTGAGGTACTCTTGAGGCTCTAAATCAAAGGAGAGGGCTCACAGCAAATTAATGAAGCTAATTTCTGACTGAAATCATCGTTTGTGAATCATCATGTCTGTGCTCATTAAATAAATTATCAGTGTCTTCCCAGGCATTATGGATGCATTGTAAATGAGGGCTCTTCATAAATAATTGGTTTCTGCTTATGTTTAAAGGGATCTGGAATAGAGAGGAAAAGGCGGTGACCAAAGAGGAGAGGAGCCTGGAGGCCAGGGCTGAGGTGGGAGGGAGCAGGAGTGAGGGGTCAGACCTGAGGAGAAGTGGTCAGGTCCCCAGGTAAGCAGCTCCCATTCCCCATATCCCAGTGCCCCTGCTACTGAATTCAGTACGTGGGGTACATTAGGTCTTCTAGATCTGCCACCTGCCACCAATCGGGCAAAGACCCCCCCCTCAAGCCTGGGCGTAAGACCCCACATCCACCTCTTCCTGATCCTTCTCTCCCTGGCCTTTGCTTCAAGCCCACTGACATCTAGAACCTATGATGTAAGGATACCCCAGCTGACCTGACAATCCTACGGGCCTTAGAGGGCTGAGGGAGGATGAGGAGGAGGGAGTGAAAAGTGAGTCAAAGCAAGGAGGGACAGAGGATGAAGTTGCAAAGCCTCCCAGATTGGTTTTGGTCATGTGAAGAAAAACCCCTTCACATGGGGCCAGGACTACCTGATCGGCAGTGACAGTGGCCCTCAAGGCAGGGACACTCCCAATGTTTTGCAAGCTCATCTCCTGCAGACTCCTCCTCCTCTTGTTACTCCAGACATTCCAACCGAGGGAGGGTAATCAGGAAAAGAGGAGGAAGAGGCAGGGCAGGTCAGACACTCCCTGAGCTATTATGCTTCGTAACACAAGAGCCTGAAATGGAGGAAGGTCTGTAGGAAGGAAAAGTGATTTGTTCACACTCTCTATGACAAAGACAAAATATGAAAATAGAGGACATGAAGAATACTTAATGGGAAGGAAGGAGGAAGAAAACCCCACAGCACTTCCTCCTTTGAGATGTGTTATTAACAACAATGGTGAGAATATAGCAGCCCCTCAGTTTGTCCTGTCGATGGATTTTTGTGAACCCAGAGGACTTGTTCCCATAAAAATAATGTGCTAAGTAGAGGATGGGTTCCCACGGCAAGAGACCAGTAGTCCCACCATGGCCCAGGTAGCTGGTCTTCGGGAGCCACAGAAAGATGTCCCTGGGGACCTAGAAATGGGGCCACTGAGGCTATCCTTGGAGAGATGTCTCAGGTCCATAGGGGAGACCTGTGTAGGTAACAGACTTAGCAAAGAAACTCCTGGCCTTGATTGAACATACTGAACCTGTGTGTAGAAAATGTCCTAGTAGTTAGGTTGGCTCCTGGTCAACAGTGCAATCCTAAATGACAGAGGCCTACCCAGCAGGGCCCATCCCAGCACTAAGCAGTGCAGTGGGGGCTGGCACTCTGTCTCCCTGACAGCCATCCCATCTGCCTCGTGTGTGGGGGTGCATGTGTGTGGAAGGCAGGCATCGCATCCACATAGCCTTCTTATTTGACTTCCCACTTAGCAAGCAAATTTTAGTAATGTGGCTTCCCACAGAAGGTTCTGCCCTGGTCAGGGGTTCATGGGTATCTAATGGTTTAACAAATTGGCATCTGGCAACTTTATGAGTCTCTGGAGGTGTGGTTGGTGTCCTTGAGTCAGACCCACTCTAGAACCTGCCACTGATGGGGTTTCTAAGCCCTCAGACCAGGTTGACTTCGTGGGCCCTCTGTAAACTTCTTCACACTTGAACACCCATAGTACCAATGGCAAGGCTGTGTCCTGGAAGGGAGCAGGGGATAGGGCACAGAGCATGGGGAGCAGGGCAAGGGAGGTGAACCAGTTCCTTTTCCTTTTCAGGGTACAGGGCTGGTCTCCGTCATGGCGGTGGATAGTGGAGTATCTTGTCACACGGTCACCTTCATTGATACCTGCATCTGCCCCATGGTGTTTATTGAGTGCTTACTGTGTGCTGGTACCACTCTAGGCGCTGACATCATCCTTGTTCTTGGGGAGTTTACATGTAGTGTGTGTCTGGGGATGAGAGTGTGAGTGTGTGGGTGTGGGATCTTGGGGCATACAGAAAATAAATAAGCAAATGAGGAAGTCTGACAAGTTCAAATAGTGATGCCTGCCATGAAGGAAAGAAAGGCGATGTGCTAGAGTGACAGCTAGGGTTTGGTCAGCGGTGGCCTCTCTGAAAGGAAGCGTTTAAGCATAGACTGAGTGAGCAGGTCAGGGAAGATGGAGGGGCAGCGATTTCCAGGCAGCGGGAACAGCAAGTACATCAGGAGGACGAAGCCCCAAGGTCCCAGAGAAAGGAGGCAGCTCGGCAGAGCTGGGGATCTGGAGAACAGCAGTGGGATTTGGCAAGGCTGGGGGGGATTTTTTCTTAGGCCTTCTGCTCCAGATCAGGAATCCAGATTTTACTCTAAATGCAGTGGGAAGGGAAATCCACCACTTGATCTGCATTTTTAAAAGCTCCTCTTGCATCATCAAAAACTGGGGATGTACTGTATGGTGACTAATATAACAAAATAAAAATAAAATGATAAAAAATAAAAGCTCCTCTAAGGGCTAAGTGGAGATGAGACTGCAGGGGGTGAGGGAGGAAGGGGAAACAGAGTTAGAAGGTTATTGCCGGGATCCTGGGGAGTCACTGAACCGTTTCCCCTTTCGCTCTCTCCTGCCTTTTCCAAATAAAACCTCCATTCTGTAGGCCCTGTGCATCTCAGGTAAAGGTTCGAAGGGAGGAAAGCAATCTCCTTGAACAAATTCTCCTCAGGGCTGGGCCATTAACCCACTCAGAGGTATTTACCTTTTTAAAGCCTTGTTAACCACAATGGATTTCTGATTGGTAGAATTTCAGGCGGGGAAGGGAAAGCATTCTGGCTAACTGGGGAATATTTTGGCAATGCTTCTCAAACTTGACTGTGTTAAAATGCACATGCCTCGTCAGTGGGCCTGTGAAGGGCCTAAGATTTTGCTTTTCTGACACATTCCCAGGTGATGGCAATGCTGCTGGTCTGCGGACCACACTGAGTCATAAGGGTTAAGAGGATTTTGTTTCATGTGTTAAAGAAAGCTCTGAGTATCAAGGATAGCTTTCTGGATAGTCATTCGTTTATTTGTTCATTCTAAAGGACATCAGAATGTTATCCCAAAATATGCCCCTTTGGCATAGGGATGATTTTGAGTTGGAGGCAGCTGAAAAGGTATGAGAAGATTTCTCTGCCCTCCCCTTTCTGCCTAAAAGCCGGGCATAAATTTCCTTTTGTGAAGGGGGCCTGAGTTCTGCCTCCCACTTGCTCTACCCTGACCGCTGGAGACAGAGGGTAGCCCTGAGAGGAGTGTGCTTAGACAAACCCTCATCTACTTCCGGTTTCCCCTGTGTGTGTTCTCCCGCAGCTCACCTCCCTAGAGAGCCCAAGCCCCTCTCCTTTGTCTCCTCATTCCTTTGGGGTTAGTATCTGTGTTCAAGTGGTGCATAAACTTCAGAGGCTAACTCTTTCTTTGGGTCTTTCTTTCTTTCTTTCTTTCTTTCTTTCTTTCTTTCTTTCTTTCTACTGTGAAGCCCCTGTGCATGTAAAAATATTAACATCAAATAGAATGTGTACGCTCTTCTTCTGTTAATTTGTCCTTTGTCAACTTCATTTGCATTCGAGAAAAAGTGTTTCCACCCCTACAGTTCATTCAAATGCTTGCTGCTTACTAGGGACCATCATACACAAGGAAATGAGTTTTCTGAGGAGGTTGCCAAAACATATGTTTTTATTGAGGCTTTGGAAAGCCAGATTTCTGGATTCTGGTTTTCCTGATCTCCAGCCAGTGTTATGCTAGTGGAAGTTTAAATACCGTCTCTCTGAGTAAAAAAGGTCTTGATTTATAGCATTTATTGATTTCCGTGATGTAAATCTTTCACCAAGGCTGACTTTCAGCTACCAACATGACATCACTACGCATAAATAATAGCAGACACAATGGACAACCTCAAGAACATAGATTATAGTCAAACATGGTCAAATAATTAGGAGGTTGAGCTTTCACTATTTTGTACTTTTGTTTTTAATATGATTTATTTCATTGTAAGTTTTATAATTTCATTTTTAATAATTAAAAATCAATTATTATGTGTTTGATAACTGGCTCCAAAATTCCTGAAAATTTAACAGTTTCTCCCTCAGCCCATTCTTGTCCTCACGTTTCAAACAAGACCCTGTGCTGTAAACACTGCATCTCAGGTAGGGGTTTCCAAGGGGAAGGGAGCAATCTTCTTGAACAGACTCTCCATCCCTGCCTCAGGCCCCACCACACCAGCCCTTCCTCGCATTCTCCCTCCCTGGTGAGTCTTTGATCTCAGAACCCTGACCCCTTTCACATTCTTTGGCGGGTGCTGGTGAGTGAGAGCAGAGATGACAGAGGGTAGAGGGAATGAGGATGATGATGACAAAGGGTGGGGAAAAGGAACTACCTGAACTGCTTCAAGCCTTGTGCTCCGGCCATCTTAAGTCTGTTGTCTTCTGGAATAGATGAGCAATCGAGAGAGGAGATGGTATTTGGTTAAGGTCACGCAGCTAGAAAGTTTTAGGACTCATACAAATCTGGGTATCTCTGACACCAAACTCACGAAAATTTTAGAGATATGGATCAATATCTATGTACATATACAAATATATACGTAGACCGAGATATGTATCTATCCATACCTATAGTTTAAGAAGAAAATGACTCCTCAAGGCATATAATGACAAAGAGCAGGGCAGTGCACCATCCCTTCCCACCCCATTGCCAAGCATGGGAAAGGGGACTTGGGCTCTGATTCGGCACACCCACTGTCACTTGATTCCCTCTGGTTTTACTGCGGCACCGCAGCCTTCAGCTCTTCTAGTCCCCCAGTCCAGAAGCTCTCAGGTGACCCTCCACAGAGAAGAAATGGCTCATTTTCTGCTGTGGTGGAGGTAAGGGTGTGGGAATGCCAACAGGCTTCTTATAAACCTGTTTAGCACGTCTTCCTTTTTTCTCTTCCCCCTGCACCCCCATTTTCAGAGGGAGCACCTGGTGCCTCCAATTCCTGAGGTTTTCTGTGGTTCTGCAGTGAAATCAGCTGCTCCTTCACTTTATTTGCCATCGGATACATTCCAGCCTTCTCCATCACCACTTACCTGCCTCTTCACCTTTCCAGCTCCGAAAGAGCGAGTCCGGAGCAAGTACCTCTCTCCAGTTCCGGTGCTCCTGAAGATCAGCCTCCTCGCTGGGCTCCTGAGGCTTGGTGATTCTGGAAGTTCCCCAGAATCATCCATAAATTCACCTTTTTTTTTGGGGGGGGGGTTAGTTCTTAAGCTGGTTTAGAGTTAGGTTTCTATCACTACTTGAAAAGCCCTAACACAGAACTAGTGGGACTGACCACTTGATTAAACAGTCTAATAGCATATTGATGTTTCCTTTAGAATGAATATCGCAAGACTGCATTAGAAGCTGTCCCCAGAACTGTGCATGGAGAGCTTTGGGCCGACCTCTGGCTTAGAGGGTGTCAGTGCTTCCCTGACCCCCCTGGGCTCAGTTCTCAGTCAGTCCTTCCTCTTCCCACTTCCTTGGCATTTAGCGGGCTCTGCAGTGCCGTGCCATTGCCACAGTGTTAACCTCTTAATATGAGAGCATCTCTTCTCCCCTGCTATTCCTCCTGAGTCCAGCGTAATGCTACAATTGTACATAGCTGGTTCAGGAGAAAAGAATGAAGGAAGCCATTTGTTTTGTTTGTGGTTTTTTTTTACCCTGGATGTGGAAGAGTTACTCTAAATTCTTGCTCTTACTAAATATTTCTGGCATCTAAACTGCTTCTATAGTTAAAAAATAATGATACTACTTAATGAGGTAGTGTATCAGATCCTTGATCTTTTACCTAACCTCTCCAGCGACACTCTGCGGTAAGCAGTATCATCATCCCCATTTTTTAGTTGAGGATAGGGAAGCTCAGAGACGTTCTCACATACCAAGGTCATACCTGCAATGAGTGTCAGAGTCAGGACTTGAGCCCAGGCTGGTCAGACTCTAAAGCCTGAGCTTTGCACCCCTTCTTTATCCTGTCTCAGGTTTTCAGTTTACCTTCTGCCCGCTGCAGTTTAACCCTTTGATTTCTGATTGCTTTCACTACAAAGCAAAGCTTTATGAGACTGTATATATTTCATATATATTTCCATTAAGCATTTAGCAAATTTCAAACCTATCGATTAGCCCCTCTCCAAAATAAGAAAGGATTACAAACTACATGAAGACAAGGCTGCTACAGCCAAGTGCCTCACAGAGAGAACACGGCAAGAGCTATTGGAGTCATTTTGGATGGTACAAGGAGCAGCTTATGAAATGGAGAAATTAGGATGGATCTTGGGTACACTTCCAAAGAATGAGATCCATTAGAATGGTTTCTCCTGGGGAGTTCTGTGATAGAAAGCTCATTGCTGGAGTTATTTAAAAATGAACCATCAGAACTCTTCAGGGACCAATCCTGTGCTGACAGGGGGTGGACAAGATACCTTAATAGGTCGTTTTAGTCTCTGGTTTTTGTAAAAACTACTCTTCTTATGGTACATTGAGATTTTCGATGAATTTCAGTTTCTGCCTAAGTACCTAAGAAGTTTCCCAGGCTGAGCTGAAAGTACCAGGCTCTGGAACAACAGGGCGAAGCTTCTCCTTGTGGATGTGTTCCTGTGTGCTCTTCCTCAGCGTTCTATCAGTCGTTGGCCTCAAGGAGCCTGAGTCCTAAGCGTGCTACCTTCTGGGTGTACAGTGCCAGGAAAGCAGCCTCAGCCCCACCTGACTCTGAATGCCATCACTTGATCACAGAAGCCTGTGGTCCCCAGCCAAGGCCCCAAGGCAGCTGGGAACAGTGACATATGCTAAATTGTCTGGTTCCCAAAGAGCTGGAGCAGGCCTGCTGAGAGGCCCATAAAATCCCCGCCTGCAATTCCCTGTCTCCATATGCTCCAAGAGGTGTTTGTTCGGCTTAGGGCTGTGGGTGCAGAGGGAGCTCTGCTAATGGTATTGTTTGCTGAGTTAATTGTTCGTTTGATCTGAGGCTCTTCTCGGATGCAGAGGGAAAGGAGGTGTTTGGTCAGGGTTTTCCTCAAGCAAAGTTTACCTCACAAGTTGGACAGGGGAAGAAAGGGAAAGGAGCTGGTAAAAGGGAAGAAAGGATGTCAGTGAAAGCTTTGTGAGGCTCTGTGCAGGGCTGAGGGCTCACGGATCATGGACAAATTAGCTGAGGCAGTAGGGAGGGTGTGGAACCAAGTTAAAGCGCAGGTCCTCTCTGGCTGGAGAATATAGGAAAAATAAAGCAACCCGTACCTCCATATATTTATAATGTTTACATTATTTATTTCCCAAGAAGACTTTTATAGGTTATAACAAAGAGTACATATGAAATAAGACTACTGAAACAAAAGATCAGACGCTACACTGAGGATGGGGAAAAAGAATCATCAAAACCCGAACCTAATTTGGCTACAAAAAAATAAGTGCTAAATTAGTCCTGGAGATTTGGAAACTAAGCTAAGGCATAAATGGAAATACCTAGGAGACCTGATTTTCACTGTCTAATAAAGGATGCATATCAGATCAGGAGGAGAGAGAAATGATTTCCCAGTCCTAAATTCTGAGGGGACATATTGAGGGGATAATTTTCCTATTATCCCCACCTCATGGTGTTGTTGCAAAATAAATAAAACTTCTCAGGAAAACAGATTTTCTAAAATATAGCACAATGGCTACATGTATGGTGATCTTGTTACTGTTGGTGGTAGTTCCTTCAACAGCAATTTGCTTTGGGACTGGCGTCCCCAGTAAGTGAGGCAGGTGAGCAATGCTTGGAGTGTCCATACCACCCACTGGATTCCATCAGGAATCTGTTGTGTTTTTTTTTTTTTTTTTTTGGCGGGGGGAGCTGAAGCTTGTTGTATAGACACTAAGATCAAAGAACATGTCTCTGGAAGAACATACAGAGGGAATTCCACGAAGGGAGGAGGAAGTGGAGATTGAGACAGGCAGTCCCTAACTCGAACGACGAATGACTGTTCCAACCAAATGCTGTGCCTTCATTCGTAACTATCAAACTGTCACCACTTTTCTTTGCTTCTCATCCTTTGTCTGGAATAAATGCGAGCCAATGAATCATTTATGAAGTTTGCAAACATGATGTGTGCCTTGGTGCTCCTGTCAGTTTTGCCTGTGTGCGTGTAGTCCCACCAGTGGTTCTGATGTACAGATAGGTCGAGGACCGCTACGCTGGGCTCCACTCTGTGCGCACAGTTTTAGAGCTGAGGGACAGGGATGCTAAGCAGTAGGTTAGAGACTGGAGTTAAGTAGAGATATAGTTACAGTCGGCGTCTCGTGTGCCACTACATCCGTATTCTTTTTCGGGACCATAGGAGAACCCAAAGCCAGTGTAACTTGCTACTTGACTTCTCTAAATTGTGAGCTGCTAACTATTGCCAAGGCCGCCTGTTTGCATGAATTGTGTTCATAAAGTCAAGCATGTTGAAGAAGATAGGAGGGAAAGATTCTTGTCCTGGACATCATTGTTTGTGCCACCTAGTACCTTAACTTCCTCCTGAGGATCCAATGTCAACTCCACCCTCCATCCATATGCGGTGGGGGGAGGTGAGTCCTTTCTGTGTTCTCAGAGTGAACTTTGACTCATCTCGGGCACGCAGAGCATCATATTCCTTGGCTCAGGGATGAGCAAGTGATTCAATCAGAGCCAATAACGTACAATAGTTGGGGCTGCTGGGGTAGAGGTATGTTTCTCGTTAGTTACTTCACGCAGAAAGGATAACGTGAGCCTGTAGCTGTAGGGGCCATTCCATGAACCCCTAGGATGAAGGTTCTGAAGCCACCGTGGAAGGAAGAAGTGAGTAGTGGAAAGAAACCAGGTCCTCACAATGTTGAGTCCCTGGATCAAGCCATTTCTGAAGCTACACCTTCCTCTGGAGTTTTCTGTTTTGGGAATGCGAACCTTTCTGATACCTGATTCCTTTGTGTGTAACACGGCAATGCTCATGGTTCCTTCATCGGGTTACTGAGAGGGTTGAAGGAGAAAATCTAGCACACAGTACATGGTACACAGTGGATGCTCAATAACTGGGAGTCATCCCTCGATCTCTCCTACCTTGCTGACAGATGAGAGCTTTAAACACTTCATGATTTCATAGGTAGGGACAGACCAATGACATTCAAGTCAATTTAATCAAGCAGGTGTTCTCTGCGCTGAGCCATGAGGTGCTTCCTCTCCTCCTTCCTACTCCTCTGGCACCCTGATCGTATCTCTATTGGTGCTCCTATCACATGATGTACCATTTCTTTGCAGCTGATTGTCTGTCTCCTCTGTGGGACTGTGCCCCAGGGCAAGGGTGGTGTCTTCTTCAGCTCTACTCCTGGGCTCAGTTCAGCATCTGGTCCAGGATTTCTCAAGTACCTACCATGTGCCAGAGACCGTGCTGGGCATACATACAGGTCATTGCATTTTACTTTCACAGTGATGCAGAGTACCTTAGTTTGAGTTGAGGATGCTTGAGCTTTAAGCCCAAGATTATGCTCTTTTTGGTGTAAAGATCAGAATGCTTTTTGTACAAGTGTCAGAAATGCTATCAACCTGTCTTAACCGAAGGGAGAATTTACTGGCTCATGTAAATAAAAGTTTAGCGGTAGAGTAGGTGTTAAGCATGGCCCAGTGCTGGTTCTCCCCCAAATCAGAAATGTGTGTCTCTACCTCTTTTGACTTTGCTTTCCTCTTGATTGGACTCCTGGCACATGGAGCACGAGCCACCAGCCAGCCACTCCAGGCTCTCTCATCCCACTCCATAATCCCTGCAGAAAGAGAACCTCCCCCTAATTCCTCTGTTAGGAGTTAGGGTTTGGTGCTTATTGATCTAGGATGGGCCATGTGCTCATCTCTGTGCTGGTCTCTGTAGCCATGGGTGTGAAACCCCTGACCTGGTTAATCCCGGGTCAGGGGCCAGCTTGTGACTGAAGGGCAGCACTACCCAAACCAATGAGAGAGGGGCTGTAACTTGAGAGGGGGAAGAGCACCCAAGTGCGTGCAGGACAGACATGCTCTTCTCTGGCCTGGCCTCCCCTCCCCTCTGCCAGCATGAAGCCTTCCCCTTACTCACTGCAGGCTGGTGGGCTCTTCAGATGTCCACCTACTACCTCAGTACCTACAGCAGCTCCGGGGCCCACCATTTAGCTTTCCATGGCAGTGCTTTATCTTCTCAACCTTGCAGGGGCTCTTGGTGGAAGGATTTGCACAATGACACCTTACAGGACACATAGGGCAGCATAAAACTTCTGATAGTTCATAGAAACATCAAGGCTGGTGTTTCAGCTACTTACCCTTCTGGGCTCACTTTCCTCTTTGTACATGAAGCAGTCGGAGTGGCAAATAGAGCTTCTGGGCTACTCCTCTTTCCTGCGTTCCTGCTCAGATGGGACAGCTCAGAATCCTTCTTCCCTAGGGGATGCAGGCAGCTGTGTTACCAGCATAAGACTTGGTACTTAAGAATGACTCTTGCCATCATCCCTGAACCTTTTTGTAAGAACATTCTCTGTCTTAACATGATTTCTTTAGTAAAGAATCTGCTGTCCGGACACCTCATATGAGATGTTCTAGAAATCTCCAGTTGGCATGAAAACCAATTATTCCTTTATTCATAATGTTAAGTATCAGTTATCCATGTGAAGTATCAAGAATCCAGTTGGAAAACTCCACAGAGACAAGTTACAGAGCTTTGAGTATCCAGCAAATGAATCTGAGTGCAAAGCTTGTTAGAACCCACCTCTCCCTCAGCCCCAGGGAAGGAGCCAGGGATCCCTACCAGCTCAGCAATTCAAAGTAATGTAATCTGATGGGTCAATTCCAGCTCTTCCCCCAGGGATGCAAGCTGAAAGGCTTGGCAATGCAACTGCATCATGCTCCGGAAGCTTAGGCAAGTTTACCTGCACCTGTTATCTGAAAGCTTTGACACAGACCAAATCTGCAAAGGGGAGAGGATTGTCTTTGCTCTCTGCAATCTTATCTATGTTTCTTTCTTTCCTAATAAGCGAAACATATGGGTTATTATGGAGGACTGTGAGGCCAACCTGATGAGAACAAAGCTTCTGATGGAGCAATATCCCACCCACTGAGTGTAAGCAGGGGCCCGCCATTATTCAGTGAGAGGCGAAGTCTCCCCTTGTGTTCAGGGTGAAAGGGGTGGAGAATTCTATGGCTCTCTCGGTTGCCCTTGCAGTTTCAGTTAATCTTAGTGGTCTATGTAATGGAAAGTAGTCAGAAGAAAGGCTGGCAGGGGCAAGGGGCCCCGTCCTTAGAGGAAAGTACCCTTAAAAGGAAAAAGACCCCATCCTGTTATTCAGGCTTAGTCAGTGCCCCAGGTTTAAGTCTTCCTACTGGGAGGACTTACAACTTGCATGTGACAGAAAGGAAGGGAATGGCCTTGGGTGACTTAACCCAGGCCCGGGGGCCAGGTCAACAGCCAGTGGGATATTTAAACAAAGAGCTTGATCAGGTAGCCTGTGGCTGCCCAGCATGCCTTAGGGCAGTGACAGCCTCTGCCCTTTTGATCCCGGAGGCTTCCAAACACCACCCTGGAAAGAGCCCTCCACCCTTTCCCACATAAACAAGCACGTGGTAGATGAGCATGTGGACAAAAACCTAATTGGGTGACAGGCACGTGGAGGGTTAATCAGATTAAAACAGCCCCCCCATCATTCTCATAAAAACCCCTAGACTTACAAACTCCAAGGGCAACCCTGTTGGGTCCCCTCCCTCTTCGGGAGCTTTGTACTATCGCTCAGTAAACTTTGCTTTGCTGCCCACCATTCTTCATCTGGTTTACCTCTTCATTCTTCACAGCCGCGTGACCGAGAACCACAGGCACTAAAGGAAAAGAAATCCTGAAACATACGGTTGTTTAGAAAGCCTCTGATGTTATTTCTGTGGTGCCCTGGCCCCCATCAATGCCCACCTCCCCTTGCTGTTCTGCTGGTCTTCCGCTCCTGCCCGAGCCAGTTCCGGGGCCTGAGTGAGCTGCAGATGTGGGAGAAAACGCAGCCCCTCAAGCATTCTTTTGGTATGTGCCCTCATCTATCTCCAATCACAGGGGCCCACATGAGACCTGTGATCACAGGCAAGTGTCCCGCCACACGCCATCTGCTTCCCACTGTTCTGTCCCTTGGCCGGGCCTTTGTAGAAAACGTGCTCCTTAGGGCACATGCGTTTGGTGAGATGAGCAGCTGCCGGTGTCTGAGCTGAGTGATGACAGGAAACATTAATGCCAGGCCCAGGGGTCCGTCCCTCTGTCAACACACTCGGTGTCCCTTGGGGATGGAGGGCAGGCTGCTCGGGAGTGAGAACAAGGCCCGAACTGGCTGTGCTGTTTGTTCAGGAGCTGACTAGGAAGTCAGGGGCCCCACCCTCACACTCCCTGCAGGGTTGTAGGCTGTCCCCTCTGTAAACACAAGCGGCTCTGTCACCCGAGTGGGTTCTTGCTCCCCGTCAGTTTCCTTTCACTAGGTTGGGTTTTTGTTGTTGTTTTTAAATGTTTTTCCAGTTATCACTGCAATGGCCTGTAGCATTTCATGCTCCTGACCACCTTGTTCCCCTTAACAGTCTTTTCCTATGGCTTTTGGCTTTTATTCTGTTCCCTTTCTCTAGGTGTCTGGGCTGGGTGATCCAGAATCTGTCCTTAGACTGAATCTCTTCCTCCTCACCACGGCCTTAGTGATCCCTTCCTTGAGGCAGTGTCTTTAATCCTCAGGCTAAACTCTTGATTCCAATAGCCTATGGATCATCTCTGTCCCCAGATGCAGATGTGCAAAGCCAGACTGTCACCTCTCACTCGGGATCTGCCCCTGACCCCCAGTGCTCATGTCTCAGGCTCGAGACCTGGGAGTCATGCAGCCCTTCTCTCTCCTCTCCCTTCCCAGCTCACGGCTGCTCTGTTTTCCGGAGTTGAGCTCAGCCATGTTGCTGGCAGTCAGCTGCGGGCCCTACTTGAGGCTGGACTTCCCCATCTAGGCTACCTGCTGTTACAAACCCTCAGACTGGTTTCTCTGTCTTCAGTCTCCTCCCTCTTAATCCCTCCTTCATCTTGCCACCAAGTTTATTTTTCTAATACACAGCTTTGTTCATGTTTCACTCCAATATCCCAATGCCAACAGAATAAATTTGAAAATTCTGTGGCGTGGGCTTGAAGATTCCCTTGTAGACTGAATGATCTCGTCTCAGGCTGGTTTTCATGTGTCCTATGCACTTGTCTGGGGTTCTAAGTGTGGTCCCCAGCCACCAACATCCGCATCACCTGGGAACTGGCTGGAAATACAAATTCTTTTACCCCACCCGGACCTCCTGAGTCAGGAATTCCAGGGATGGGGCCCAATGATGGGTGGTGGTTTAACAAGCCTCTCCAGGTGATTCTGATGCAGCTAAATTTAGCTAACCTGGAGGTCTTTAAACCTAGCTGCACATTAATTTCACCTGGGGACTGTTAAAAATCATTAATGCCCAGGTTTCACCCAAGACCGCTGATTCAGAATCTGTCAGAGCAGGACGGGGATAGCTGTATTTTGATAAGCTCCCCTGGCATTACAGATGGAGAACTCTGCTGCCACCCAACCCCACAGTGAGGTTCCTAGCATGTGTCCTGTAGGCAGGACCCCTCCATACCTCACTCACATGGGTCTCTGCCTTTCACCCATCAGTCCAAATCTTACTCCTTTTTCAAGGCACAGGGTAAGTGTCACCTTCTCTATCAATTTCCCTGGGTAGGAAGTGATCACTTGCTTTGGGGTCCCTTAGTACTTTTAGAAAATAAGCATGTGAATGCTCTGTAAGCCCTCAAATATTAGTTACTGTACTCATATATAGCATAACAGAAGAAATACCGAAGAATATAATTATTATGACTGAACGTTTATGTTCTCCCCAAGCCCATATGTTGAAATCCTAACCCCCAATGTGATAATATTTGGAGATGGGGCCACCAGGAAGTGATCAGCTCATGAGGGTGGAGCCCTCAGTTGTGGGACCACTAGTCTTATAAAAGAGACCCCAGAGAGCTCTCTGCTCTCTGCCATGTGAGGATACAATGAGAAAATGGCCATCTGCAATGAGGGAGCCAGCTCTCACCAGCACCCAGCCATGCTGGCACCCTGACCTTAGACTTACAGCATCCAGAACGGGGAGAGATAAATTTCCATTTATAAGCCACACAGTCTGATACTCAGAGCAGCCCAAACTAAGACAATAACATACTGATATTTCGAATCTTATAGTAGTCATAGCTGGCATTTCTGGAATGCTCACTCTGTGCCTGGCACTTAATGTTTTAAGTGGATTAACTTATTTACTTTTCCCGAAACACTATGGATGAAGAAACTAAACTAAGGCACAGAGAAGTTCTTTAATTTGGCCAATGTTGCACAGCTAATAAGTGGCAAAGCTAGGATTTGAACCCTAGTCCACTTGGCTCTAGGACTCAATTCTTTACCTTTGAGCTCTAATATCTCAACATATAATATTACAGGTAATAATAATAGCTGTGTGAGTATCTCAAGTATGCACACAATGGCACTTTCT
Source organism: Ursus maritimus (assembly GCF_017311325.1). Taxonomy (NCBI): domain Eukaryota; kingdom Metazoa; phylum Chordata; class Mammalia; order Carnivora; family Ursidae; genus Ursus; species Ursus maritimus. The sequence continues at coordinate 26,896,087 of NW_024424453.1, forward strand.
AGTTTACAAAGTGCTTTTTCCTTGTGGGCAGTATCTCATTTTTCCTTTCAACAACTCTAGAGCTATTATTGCTGTCTCTGTGTTCCGGATGACGAGGCCCAGGCTTAGAGAGGTCTGTAACTCACTCAGAGCACTCAGCAGTAGGGATTGGAACTGGGGTTTGAGCTCAAGAAGTAGTCCAAGTAGGCTTGGCTGGGCACCTCTCCGAGGACTCCATGCATCCTCACTCTGGGCCTTTCTTACTCGGGCTAGGCTTTTCCCCAGCTGCACTGAGTAGCAAAGAAGGTTGGTGGGGAGAACAGGGTCTCAGTCTGTAGCTGAACAAGGCTGCAGACAGCTTGGATTGGGCAGGGCGCATGGTGGGTGGATCTCTGTTCAGAGCTAGTCCTAGCTGGGCCATCTGGGCAGTTAGTGAGATGCCAGGAGTGGGTTGCCGAGTGGTTCAGGTGGCAGAGGGGCCCCCAGGAGTGGGCAAGCACACAGATGGGGAGGAACAGAGAGTCCGGGCACTGGCCCGAGGGGTGCCATGGGGCTGTGTCCATGGCAGGCTGAGTCAGCCTGTGAGTGGCCCTTGGGGCCCTCACAGTCCTGAGGGCATGTCATAGTATTGTTTAGTCAGAGAATATTGTGCACAGTTCTGTTTCTTGGACCCATGTGTCACAGAACAGTGGAGTGTCCTTATACCTTGAAAATATTCTGCTTGAAAAATATTCTCTGTTCTTAAGGAAATGGGGAAGGAAAGCAGAAGAGAGGATGGAATAGGAGGAGAGAAGAAAGGAAGAAGGAAGGAAAAAAGGAGTCTGCCTGGGGATGAGCTAGGCAGTCAAAGAAGTTGACATTTGAGCAGGGTTTTGCAGCATGAAAAGGAGTTTGCTGCTGGACGAGGGGAGGAATGTACTAGTGCTCCACGTACGTTACACGTAAATGCTCTGTAAACTCTCCAGTATTCCTTACTGTGATCATTAGGGTAGAGCATGGAAGCCACAATAAAGTTTTACTTTATTGTGATGATTTGCCTACATGCCGCATTCTCTGCATTAGAACGTAAGCCCATCAAATGACATCCTGTCTTTTTTATCCCTGCCGGTTTGTCTAGTACCTTGCATATAGTAAATACTCCATAAATATTTGTTGAAGTAAGAAATTACTTTCTTTGAAAGGTAACATCCTTGGCTGTGGGATGTGCTGCACCTAAAATAGATTGTGTAAATTACTTCTCATCATAAATACTGAGTGGGGGCACAGGTCTCTCCTGGAAAGACTGCCCCATTCATAGTGATGCTGCTTCTTTACTGTTTTCTGTAACCCATTATAGGCCTCTCGCTATTTCAAGTCATAAATGTGACTACCAACGAAGTCTGTACCAAGCTACACCAAGTACTACCACGGAAGTGCCGGCTGTCCACTCCAGGACATGGACCTTGAGTGATTTTTTTTCCCTGCTAATGATGATGTCTTGTAGCATTGAGGTCAGAGGAGATGGGTTTGCATGCAGGCTCTCCGTATGCGTTACCTAGCCTCTCTGGTCCCCCATGTCTCAATCTATAAATTGAGGGAGTTGTCTTTCTCGGGTTCCTGAGAGCTGTGACTCCATAGTCCTGTCTTCTGCTTGCTGGCGTCTGTGTGTGGGGGTCAGTTCCTTTTACCACATGTTACTGCCCCCTTTTAAGTTTAGCTCTTGATAATGAGGCAGCTAACTATAGAGATTTGGCGTTCCAACCCTGGGATCAGACAGACTATCTGGATGTGAATCTTGGTCCTGCCACTGAGTGGCTGTATGACCTCAGGCAAGTTACTTGACCTCTCTGTGCTTTAGTCTCTTCATCTGTAAAATGGGGATAATGGTAGATTTGTCTCATGGGGTTACTATGGGGCTTAAATGAGTCATAACAGTGCTTAGAACAGTGCCTGACATGTGTAAGTACTATATAATCTTTAGCTATTTCTCTTTTATCGATCACCTGAAGATGGGGCCCCTGCTGGGGGGATAGAAGCTCCTGGAAGAACACCACACAACCCATGTGGAGGTGGGAGAGAGCTCCATCTGTATATCAGCTTGCTTGAGAATCTGGGGAGATCATCGGGGCCATATTGCTCCACGGCCAGGACATGGTTGGCCTGAGGCAGTTGCTGAAATAGAGAAAGAGTTCCTTCCTTCGTGGAGGGGAAGGAGGTGAGAAGTTAATTTCTGTAGTGGGTATGCAAAGATGCATTAAGAGGAGACATGTGGTGAGATGACATTTCAAAACTTAACCGGGGGTGTTCCCTGGCTCTCCCATGTGTCCCTTGTCCCCACGACCTCTTCCCAGTCAAGCTAGGCTATGCCGAGTTTATTTTCTAAGGAGAAACGTTTCATAATGTATAAAGAGAAAATAAGATCCACTTCAGGTTTTTAGGCTTTGAAAGTATAGTCCTCAGTGGGGCCCAGAAAGAACTCTAGGAGGCCAGAGGTGTTGTAGCAAGCTTCTCAGACCCCGGGTGGAACTGAGATCCCCCGTCCTGGGTGAGTTGGGGCTGAGGGAGAGCGTGCAGGTGTGGGGTTCCCCTGTGGAGCCACAGAGGTGCGCCATTGGGCTCTCCTTTCTGCCAAGAGCCTGCCGTTCAGCTGGGAGGAGCGCAGTCAGCTGGGAGCCCAGCTGCAGTGCCGTTAGGACTCCCCGCAGCATTCAAGCTGAGCCCGCACTCTCCCTGGGCGGCTTCAGTGAACCATGACTAAGTTGGGGAACCAAGGCTTGGTCATTCATGCCCATTATGAGACCCCTGTGATGGGCAGTCTTTGCCCTGGAGCTCTGGTGGGTGGGGACCGTAGATCTTCATGGCAGTGGAAGCTTTCCTGCCCCATCATGCTTCCTCCCCTATATCTTTCATAGGTGTTCATACCCCACCCCCAACAAGCCTGTCAAACTCCTAACTTCACCTCAGGGTCTGCTTCCAGGGGACCAACTGACATAGCCCCTGAGAAAGGTGTGGCCCAAAGAGGGAACAATAATCTCCCACAGAGTTTTGAGGAATTCAAAGCAGAACCCACACCTTGTCAGAACCCTCCTGTGGCAGACAGACACCGGAGTAGAAATGGCTTCCTGGTGTTCCTGGCACCTGGGGACTTAGCTTCATGGAGCATCTCTCAGCCTTGTATAGTCTGGGGTAGAAGGGACATGACAGTAGTTGAGATAGAGCTGGACCTGAGGAGGTCTCAGGGTCAGGAATGAGGGGTAACCTGAAGCAACCTGCATGAAAAAATGACCCAAGACAGGATAGCATGAGGACAGCTAAGCCGATGCCAGCAAGGATACTGAAAGATTTCTCCCACCCTTACGTTGGCATTGTGTAAGGAAACCCCACGACCCTGCTCAGGAGGGTGTCCATTATAGCAAAGACGGTTTCTGTCCGCCAGGGGGCTGGGTGCTTGAAATAATAGTGAATTCTGTTTTAGAAAGATAAAGGAGATGAAGAGATTATATACATATCTTGCCCACTTGAGCATGTGGCCTGAGACACACGTCCAAGTAACATCATCTGAGGGACAGGAGACAAAACCTGAAGAACCCGGAGGATTTTCAAGGCCAAGGATTTTCTCATCTCCCCTCCCTTTCCCATTTAAGACACATGGCCCCCCACGGGTCCTTCCCAAGCAGCAACCCCCCCCCTCCCGCCCGGCAGCGCTGGCCCTGGAGAGGTCCTCCCCTCTGCAGAACTGTGGGGCCCACCACGGCAGTGGCTGCTGCTGGAAGGCTCGTTTCTGCCGTGGCAGATTGTGAGCAGGCGAGCCAAAAGCCAGGTCGGTGGGAGGCTCAAGGACGCAGCCGCAGGACTGGAGTGGTGTGACTTCATCCAGGAATCAGAGGGAGCGGCAGGCGGCCAAGAGCAGAGACAGGAGGGCAGAGTGTGGGCTGGGTGGGAAGCAGCTTCAGCAGGTCTTGTCTGTTGGCCAGACGACGCAGAGATGAACCAGCCACAGGCGGGAAGGGTGTGAGGCCCTGGCCGGCTCCAGGCTTTTGTTGGCTCTGCCCTTCCTCCCACCCTCGGGGGAAAACATCTGGACAGAGAAGGAATAGATATGTCCCTTTCCTAACCCCTGCACTGCAACAGCTTTGGAGCCCTCAACTTCTCTGTGGAAGGAGGCAGGGTAAAATATGACAGGTGTACACATGAGCAATCTCCCTTACAGCTTATCCTTCTGGTTACCTCATGGGTAGTCTCCCTAAATCTCTCCTTCCATTGTGTCACACCCGTCTTTGAACAATTCCAATGCTGCCTTTTACTTCAAAGATAAGAGTCCAGGCTTCATCAGCCTGGCACTCAGGGACCTCCAGAATCTGGTCCCTTTCTCCTTTCCCCCCACCACTGTTTCAACTCCTGTCAAAACCATCTGTGAGTCAGTCCTCAGAGGGACCTGGCCCATTGCCAATCCTGTGTTCTTGGTCAAGGCATTTTCCAGCTGCTGCCCTTCTCCATCTCCACCAGACCAGTTGTCTCCAGGGTTCATGATCGGCCGGGGTTTCCTCTCCTCCACACAGCTTAGGGCCTCCAGCTGCCTTCCCATTCCCCTCCTCACACCACCTTCTCCCCTACCTCCAAACATAAGTGAGCAAACCTCTCCTCTTCACTGACCATGGTGAGATATGAAATTAATCATCCTCCATACCTCACTGCACCTCCTTGGTTTTTGCCCCCAATTAATAACAATGTAATAACCACTAAATAGTAATCTTTGATCATCACTGAAAAAATGTCCAATTTTGAATTTTAAGATTTTTTAAAAATAGAAGTTCTAATCATAGGGTTAAAGAAAAGTCACCTTCATCAGGAATTAGCGTGCATTTGGTCATTGTTCCTGGTCTCATTTGCAAATACTCCCATGTGGGGAGAGGAGATGGTCTTTGCATTTATGCTGTACCGGCCGGCCATTTGTAACATTTGCAAAGACATCTGGATAATTTCATTTTCATAAGCATTGAGATGTTTGTGGCTCTTTAGACACATTCAAGATGAGGGAGGAAAGTGTATCACCAGGAGTTCATATAAAAATAGTTTGTATGAGTAGCAGGGGGGTTGGTTTCGACGATGTTCTTTGGGATCCCTGGGCCAGGGCTGGGCAGGGATGACCAGGCTGAATGGTGGACCGGGTTCAGAGTCCGGGGCCTGGGCGTGTTCTGACCCGTGGTGCTGGATGTAAGAAGCCTTGGTCCCCGTGTTGTAGTGTGGTAGTGAGTTGGAAGGGCAGAGGTCTGCAGGAGACCTCTGCTCCTGACAGGAAGGTGACAGCACACTGGGGCTTTTTGACAGATCTGAGTTCAAAATAGATTCTGCTCTGCCAGTGGTAAGGTTTGGGGTACGTCACTGCATCTTTTGGAGTATCAGTGTGGTGTCCTTGACTCTAAAATGAGAGTCATGATGTTTCCCACTAGGCCTCACACATACCTGACCCTTAGTGGAAACTCAGTGAAAGACCCGCCTTGGGCAGCAGGACTGAATCACAGCATGGGTTTCTTCTGGGACCCCCTGCCCACACCCAGCTCAGCTCATGGCACATAGACTGTTGGTGAAGGAAAGGCTGACTTGAGAGGAGCTAGGAAGCCATGAGAGTCCATCTAGGCAGGGGGATGTTGGGCCTCTGGCTCTGACAAAACTTTGTTATTTGGAAACCAGAACCTTTCTGCCATTTTGCCAAGAGACGTGCTGGGTTCCTAGATAGAGTTGTCTAGTTCCTTGCCTATTAGTGTGTTGTTTTGTCAGCATGGGGCCGAGGTAGCAGAATCCAGCGACAGCTTTTACCTCCTGAGTGCCAGGAAAGCAGCCACTTCACCTGCATGTGCTCTGTAGCCAGATCTGAGGCAACCTGCTCGCATTCACCACAAGAGACATTGGAATCTTTACCAAGAATCCACAGGCCAAGACATTTCCCGGTGTTGGTCAGTAAGAGCTAGTTATATTTCATCCAGGGGAGAAGCAAACATTACTGTGCGACATATTTATAGACTAGTAGTCGAAGTCTCTAAGCGGGCACGTTTTTATGGTATAACTTTGATCCAGAGAAGTGAAATTTGAAAAATCCGTATTTTAAATTTAAAATGTTGATTCCTTTTTTAATTATAAAACTGGAATAATTCCTATGGGGGAAATGACCCCAGGGCATAATAAAAATACATTAAAAATGTAGTAAACCTAGCACAATTAATCTAATTAAAATCAAAGGTTTCAGTCTCCAACAAAATATCAGTGAAATTATTCAGTGTTGCTGGAATTAGTATTGCTAAATATGGATTCTGATGTATCCATCCGATAGCTTAGCACGTGGTGAGAATGTCGGCCTTCTCTGGCCCTGAGCACAGCACAACTCACTCACCTCACTCTCAACTAGACCTGGAAACAGACTGTGGACTCACTCTGGTATTGCAGCCACTCCTTTTCCCCCCTCACCTCCCCTCACCTCCCTAGGACCCTCCTCCCCAGCAACCCACACATTCTAAATTAAGATTAAATCTCTTGTCAGTTATGAACTTTGGGCTCCACGACTGATCCCTGCCCTAATTTTCTAGGGCCTTCGTTCCCTCATGTTCCCAGTGAGATGTGGCTCATTGCTGGGCTCCCTGCTCACTTGGGCACGCACCAGAGAAGCTCTCGGCATCTGTACTGCCCTCTAGAACTCAGCCTTCACCCTGATGACACACTTAAATGTGTGCATTAAGACAAAACCACATTGAACAAATCAGGGCTTCTTGGTCACTATGTCTGGTGTCGGTGGATGGCAGGGGTCAAGGGTTAGGAAAAGGCGAGCAGATGCTGAGGGCCTAGGGAGGGACAGTAACTGGCAGGGATGGATGGCTTCAGTATAAGAAGCCAGTACCATTATTGGGCAGACAAGCAGACAGTAGGATGCCAGCAGGCCTGCAAATCTGGGAGAGCTGTGGCCTCAGTCTAAGGTGAGTGGCCAGGGCTGGGCAGCCAGTATACCTGGAAGTGATGGGGAACAGCAGGGCCTAAGGAGATGAGAGCGGACCCCTGAGGTAGCCTTGAGTTCCTGCTCTTGGCCCTCCTTGGATTTCTCTACGCAGAGAATAGTTCTGGAAGGCTAGTTTGGGAACAGCGTGTATGGTATGGGAAGGGGAACCTGAGCCACAGGTTAAGAGTTGCTTTTGGTGACACCTAAGGCTCCCTAGGAATGTAACAAAAGCAAATAGACAAGCTTTGAATGTTAATTAAGTATGCGTTACCATGTGGGCAGAAGATGGGAAAATATGATTTTTCTAACACTTTCAGGTCTAAAATACAATCCTAAAAGCCCATACTATGCCAAGCCCCTCAGCATCCCATGTGAAAATATGCTTTTATTTTAAAAACAGACTTTATGAGTTTATGTTGATATAATACACAGGAAATTACTTATAGTCTGAAATAAATGACTAAAGAAGAGGGAAAAGAACATGGGACTGGGTGTTAAGAAATGATCTCATTGTCTCAGGGCCGCACCTCATTCAGTTCTGAATCCTAAAATTCTCACATTTATTATTCCTTGAAATGCTCTGCAGGTAAATACAAGTCAGAGAAGCAAACGCACGTGGCAGGGTTTAGAGCAATATTTTTGTAGGTAAGCATGGGCTTGACTTTCAGACGCTGGTAGAATTTCTTGAAAATCATTTTATTTCTATGAAAAGAAATAAAATGATCCTCAAATACTCTCCAGGTAACCTATAAAAAATCACCCTTGCCATTCTGGTTTGGGGTCAGAACCACAGGGGGGGAAACATTTTAAATCTATCCCTGCTCTGGAGCCTCCATCATTATGTCATAAAAATGCCCTGCACCGTTCCCTAATTCCTTCTGTTCTTACGTGGAGCCAGCGCTGGGAGGGGAGAGGCCGTGTAGCAGCACAAACCTTCCCCACAAACGGAAGGTTATCAAGGGAGTGGGAAGGTCGCTGTGCTTGCTGGTGCCTTGACATTGTTAGGAAGGAAGTGAGAAGCCATTAACTTCAAATGTGTCCAATTCCATTTTATTGCGTATCGAGTGTTTGGCCAGAAAAAGGCCCATTCAGTTTAAGATTTAGCAGCAACTAACAAATTCTAGTATTTAAAGTAACAGAAAGTAGAGAACGAAGCAAAATAGCATTGATGCGCATTAGCTATTTTGCCAACGTGGTTTCCAAAGGGAGAAGATTAAGCCTGAGAAGTGGCTCTGATGGGCCCAAATACACTGACTGGGAAGAAACCACCCTGCGGGATTCCTGTGCCGGGGGCACACGAAGTGTGCTTTATTTCCTCCTGCCAGCAGAAATGGAGTCAATGGATCATGCAAGAGAGTAAATGGAAAACCCTTCCCATGAAGAAGGCAGCTCTAGTGTGAGGCTGGGGCTCTAACTGACCTTGTCTTTGGCTCAGTCGAGCCCCAGAGTTAGCTTTGGTTTGCTGAGCTGTTCGCCTGCTTCTGAACACGGTAGATTGTGCTCTTGGGGCAAAATGCACAGGGCTGGATAGGCTTTTAAATCACCAGAGGAAGGTGAGGGAGCTGCCTACGCATCTGAAGCCGTCAGCCCTGCAAACCACCCCTGCTGGCCAAGACTATGTGGCCTCTGGCTTCTACAGGTGGGCTGGATTGCTTGCATTTGGAATAGTTTGCTTTCTCCTCCCATCGTACTTCCTGTTTTTATCTCTAGCTTAAACCAGGGATGTCACCGTACTTAGCAGGAGGGCCTCACCCCTAGTTACCTGCGTGAGCCCAGGCTAATGATTTGATGATTACATTTCCACTTACTTCTTTAAGTTCATAATTTAAGGCCACTGAGATAGTTCTGAACCTTAATTCTATAATCCCATGATCATAAAGCCCTCTGAGCTTTGTGTCATCCACAAATGTGATACGTGTGCCTACTCCTGCTTCATAGGAATCCTCTGGTACCGAATTGATACCGAACACACCGGAGAGCCTTATGGCGGCATCCAGGGAGGGAGGCCTTCCTGCAGATGAGAGGGACCTGTCTTGGGGAGGATTTCGCCTGGCTGCTATTATCCAAGCTTCATTTCTCCATATTTTATGCGTCTTTTTCAGAGTTCTTGAAGGAAACGATGTACATTGAGTATTCTGTTTGTTGAACTTTGCCCAATTTTGGTGTGCCTGGGGAGCCACTAGTGACCTCTGTTTGGATCACTCTCACTCAGGATGCCCAGGTTCTGTTTCTTCTTCCTTAGAGAATGGGGACCTTGCAGTTCCGTAGGCTCTGGGTATTGCTTTCTGGTGGTTGTTTCTTGAGCACCAGCTACATTGTAGGTGGTTTCCATGCTTTATCTTTAATCCCTCCATCAGCTCTGAAAGAAAAATACTCCATCCCCCTCTTCCCCTACCCCTACCTCTACATCTAACGTCTTATTCTAGGAAGTGAGACTTAATATGCTGGAAGGACTTTCCTCACACCACACAGTTGACCAGTGGCTGTACCATGATTTGAACCTAGGACTGTCAGTTTCCAAATCTAACCACAGTACCTTCCATTTTCCAAGTCCATGGAAGCTGGAGGACAGCTTCATGATCTCATTTGCATGCTCCTTCGGGGCCTTTGGGTATGCGTCTACTCCTGATCATCTGAACTCACATGATGGAGCTGCCATCTGGGGAATTCTCTTTCTCTTTGTGACTTTCAGCCGCTCTTGCCCATTACGCACATGCTCTGGTGCTCAGGTCAGACCAGGACTGCATACTGCTTTGGGGCAGGTCGTGCCCATAAGGCCAGTGTCCGCAGATCCTGGGACTAGGACTGCAGCAGAGGCAGCAGGAGGGCTGTGGCCACCCAGGAACCTATCCTACTCTACCCGGGCTAAGCAAGGTGGGCTCCAGGGGCTTCCCATCCTTCCTTCCCCCGGCACACTCTTCTTTCTTCTTCCATGGGGAAGGCTCACGTCAAGAGCCTCTGCAGCTTCGTTGTGGCCTCATGAAGACTTTTCTTCTGAGTCAATGGCTGAAATGATCACAGTTCTCCTCTAAGTGGGTGAAACCCAGTGTCAAATTTCTTAGCTGTTTCCAAAACCCTAGCATATTTTACTGCTGGGAGGACAGATGCCTGCTCAAGTGTCTGATGAAAACACTTAAGTTTTATTGTTATTTGACATTCATTAGAGAACCATCTTCCGTAGGCAAAATACAAGACATTTCTTTAGACAGGAGCCATAAAAGGACTAATGGTGGGTCATAGGCCAGATGGTATGGAAGCAAGATGAACTGAGCCCTTGAGCCACACCAGCTCGGTCCCGCACTGCCTTTGAGAACTGAGAGGGATGTGGAGAAGTAAGAAACAGATGATTCCAGGGCACTAGCGAAGATGGTGAACACAGAGCCCCACTCATTTCAGGGACAGCAGCCATATTACCCAATGTCCTTTCTCAGCCAAGATTCTGAAGAAGTGCTTATTGAATTAATGATGTTTACTGGAGACTAACTGCATGTTGGGCTCTCCCAGTAAACCTGAAGATGAAGGCTGCTGGTTTCAGCTTATGGGACAGGAAGGTGAGGCTGAGAGGCTGAGAGGAATGAACTTTACCAAGGATACCCGCTCGTCAATGGTGTTGTCGCGATTTGAACCCAGGTCTATCAGAGTCTCATGTCCGCATTCACTTCCCTTCACTTATAGAATCCTGAGTCCAAATACTCATTTTATCTCCAAATAAGGAGCAGAATGTGGAGAGAACAGAGAGAGAAAGGGAATCAAGCACCCATGACTACAGGGTAGGGAAAGAGGATGTAAGTTGTCCTTTCTACTATAGAAATCCCAAGACTCCTCACTTCTTGTTCCAGAACTGACCCTTGAGGTGTTGGCAGGGGATAATTGAGAATGTGAGAAGACAGGGAGAGGGATAGAAGGTGCCTGCAAGCATCGGCTCAGCATCCAGGGGAGCAGTCACTCCTCCACAGCTGCCACAAGATGAAGGCAAGAGGAAATGAGATTGACTCGCCACAGGGTGTTTTTACGTTAGATATATGGACAGAGGACTTTACAGTGAGGATTCCTTCCCGGTCCCTTTAATCACATCTCCTTGGAAAGCTTCTCTTGCTTCCCCAATTGTGGCCACAGAATTTTGCAACAGGGCAATACCTATTAATCAGCCCGATATAACTTTAGGGCACTTTGGCTTAAAGGTGGGACTTTCTTGGAAAGATTTCTCCAGACATGCCCCTGCAGAGATGCCAACATTTTTTTGCACTGACCCAGGTATTTTCTAACCATTTCTGCTTAGTTGATACTGCCTACTTGTTCTTTATACCTGAACCTTCTTTTCCTCTTCTAGTACCAGTCCCCCCACCCCTTCTTCCTTCTTACTGTACTTCTGCCCTTTTGGAAAAGGAATCTCTTTCATGTTCAGAAATTCATTTCCAGTTGCTGGGGCCATGCTACTTCCTTCATTGGGAAGAAGTGAAGGAAAACGCCCTCTTTGGTACCCTTCCAGAGAGGAGGCTGCTGTATTCTAAGACTCATTAAACTCCATCTGGTAGGTATGTCTTGATGAATTTTTCCTACAGGAGAGTTTTACCTTGATGCCTATTGACGGTTTCCCATGTTTTGGGGGCATAAGCCTCACGTTATAAAATTGGGGATCACCTGCTGCTCTCTGTCCATAAAACCATGCTGTCAAATTAAGGAAATAAGCCAAGCAGATGTGAGTGAACCCACAACCTCAGCGTGGTTTCATTTTAATGCTAACTGTCCTATTTGGAGCAAGAGTAATTAGAAAATCAGCAGCAAGTTAGGGGGAAAAAATTGCTGAGCTTTATAATTACTTGGGGTGGAGAGAGAATCTGGGATCCATTACTGAAGGTCTCATTAACTTCCCCATTCTGAGAGTCAAGCTGCAGCAGCCAGAGCCGCGAAAGAAGGGAAGGAGGCAGCTGTGAAGGAAAGAAGCCAGGCATGGGGCCCATGGTCACCTTCACTTTGCCATAGGAAGCCCGAGGCTCTTTGTGCTTTTTTTGTGTCCCGCTAACATGGTCACTTCTGTGCTGTGCTTGGCCAGAGACTGAGGGGGAGTTTACAAGTAGGTGTTCTCATCTGGTCTCTCCACATCTGTCCCTTGCCCTTCTTTCCTCATTGGTTCTCTCTCCACAGTCCCCACTGACACACTCTTCCTCATTGCCCCCTCCCCCATTCCTCCAGGCTCTGGTGAGGTTCATGTATATGTTTCCTGGATTTGGACATCTGTGTCTCTCCTTTAGTCCTCAGGGACACAGTGCCCTTCCCACATGCACCCTTGCATGTTGACTTATGTCCTCCAGAAAGGTATGAAGTCCTAACCTCAGTACCTCAGTTTGTGACCCTTTGGGACATAGACTTGTTGCAGATATAATGTTAAGATGACATATCCTCCATGAAGGTGACTGGTGTCCTTAGAAGCAGAGACACAGAGACACCAACACGTGAGGGGAAAAGGCCATATGATGACAGAGGCAGAGAGTGAAGTGCTGCAGCAGCAAGCCAAAGAAAACTGAGGATTGCTGGCCACCACTGGAAGGCAGAGGCAAGGAAGGAGCTATCCAGCTCACTAGGGGCAAGTTGAGCAGAATGTACCAGAAGATGAGCTCAGGATCTGGGCCTCTGTATCTCTACTTCCCCATCACCTGGCCCACTCCCAGAAAGGAAGACCCTCATCATAATCGGGAATTCTCTCTGCACCCCGGTTTTCTCCTAAGTCTTGATTTTTACACTGGGCGTGAACGTAGGGCAGGAGTCACAGCACTCTGCAATTGCTCTCTACCCAGGCACTACGCCATCTCTGCAGAGAGGCCTGGGTTCTTGCCTTCTGATGAGTCTCTCCTACCCTTCTAGCCCTCTCTTTTATCTACTTTCTGGCTGACAACTAAGCTGTGGTCTTGACTGTCCCACAGCTTCCTGTCACTTTGAAATTCCTTGTTGAGTAATCTAATCTCTCATTGCTCTGTAGCTGCCTTGTCTAGCTCTTTTGTCCAGAGGGCTATCCCATTCATCCTTAGCCCTGGGTCCTGTGTTTCCCTTCAAAGACCAGTCTAACGACTATTTATTGATTCCTTCATTCAATTTGAGTACCTACTATGATATACTTACTATAATATACTTACTATGACAAGTATGATATACCTAATGACAAATATACCATGTATATGTACCATTATATATTGGTAAACACAGCAGTGGTCCTGGTCCAGTGTGGATACAGAAGAGTCAATTGCCACTTTCCTAGTTAAGAATTGTGGCAAATGTTGAGAAGGGAAAGAACAGGCAACTGTGAAAGGGGATGATAAGGAAGGTCAACTTAGATTGGAGCCTTGGAGCAGAAAGTGAAGCATGGGAAGGAGCTCATCTTGCTAAGAGATGGAAGAAGGATATTACAAAAAGAGAGAGTGACAGCATGTGCAAAGTCCTTAATAAGGGAAAGATTTTGTTAAGTTCAAGGAATTGAAGCCTAGTGTGTTGGATGGAGAGTTATGTGACGAAGGTGGATGTAGGTAATGCAGACCTTTGGGCCATAAAAAAAATTAAGAATATGCTCTTAGAACAATGGGAAGCCATTTAAAAGTTTTACATAACTGTATGGAGAATTGCCTGATGGGATCAGAGGGGAAGCTAGGAACCAGTCAGGAAGGTAGGTCAGTAACCCAGGCCAAGGGCAGGGAAGTGGCTGTAGAGATGGAGATAAGGGGATGGGATGGAGGTGGGTTTTGGAGTTGGAGTCAGTAGGACTTGTGTATGAATTAGTGGGGCAGAGTGCTGATGGTGAAGGAGGAGCACAAGATTATAGCTTGAACAACAATTTAGAGACTTCTATGGGAGGAATGGGTTTGGGGATAGAAGTTAGGATTCAGTGTTGGGCATGGGGATTTTGAAATTTTTGAGAGATTTCTGAGTACAGATGTCAAGCATGCAGTTGAATTTATGAGTCTGGAGCTCTAAGGAGAGATCTGGGTTGATTTCAGATGGTGTGTAAAGTCAGGGGATGGACAAGATCCTCTGAGAGAGTAGCATAGGGCAAAGAGAAAGTGGGAAGTAGAGCCAGGCTCTGAGGACAGAAGAGGAGGAGTTGGCAAAGGAGATTGCCAGAGAGGTAGAAGGTTAACCAGAAGTGTGTTGTGCTGTGGAGTTAGAGGGAAGAGTTTGTTTCAAGAAGGAGGGAGCATCAAGAATGTGAAATATTGCTGAAAAACCAAATGTCCATGGGGTCTGGCAATATGGCAACCTGGGTTGACTTTCACAAGAGCAGCCTCCTGTGCCACATGACCTCCCAAGTTCACAGCAGAACAGACGCAAGAATCAGGCTCCCTGTTCCTGACCTCTTTAAGATAATAGACTGTCAAACCCCCAACTCTATCTGCATTTTACCACAGACACCTTCGGGCCCCGCCCATGTCATTTCTCCAACATGTGCAACCCCTTTGCATGTGGGAACATCACACACATGGACAGACCTTTAATTTTGTCTGGTTTGGATCTGAATTTCCTGCTCCACTTTAGCTGACTGAGCCCTCAGATACCCCATCCCACTGTTTTGGGTCTCATCTGTAAGTTGTAATCACTCTTCCCAGCTGGCCTGCCTCCCACCTCCCTCATTTTCTGACTTAGACTGTTCCTCATTATAGCTCATGTTTGCTTAAGATCATCCTTAAATTCTTTTTATCTCTGCTGTGAACTCTTTAAAAAAATCTTCCTGGATCTTTGATTGGTTGTTGTTTGATGCTTTTTTTCAAAGGCAGCTTTACTAAGTCTTTTCTAAGCTTTTTTGGTCCCATTCAATTAGAGCTAAGGATTCAGCCAGCCATCTCATTTCTGATTTGAGGTCACTCAATGTGTACATTTAGACTCTTAACTCATATATTTCTTTACTCTTGGCTTATTAAGTCTACTTGCCTCCGAAATATAGCATTCACTTTTTTTCAGCTGAAAAATACATCTTTAATATCACTGTGGGTGAGCATTTGAGACTCACAATGACAAATTCTAGACAGCCCAGGTGCCTATGACATCTTGACTGGCTCCAAGGTCACTTGGGCCTCCTGGGTAGGTGGGGGTGAGGTCAGGGTCCTATGTGTGGGTAGCCTCGGTGACCTCAATCTTTGTTCCTCTCTCCTTGATTTCTTCTAATCTTTCTCCTCCTCTTCTTTTGGGTTCTCACTCCCTTCCTGTTTGCCCCAAGGTTCAGCCACCCTCCTCTAGCCACCTCCTCCCCACACCGATCCTTTCTACAGTTACCTGAATGAGGTGACACAGTGGGAATGGAGTGGGCTCAGTGTTAATGTGGCTGTTTCCCTGGTAGGGAGATTGGGGGCAGTGGTGGTGGTAAGGACTGGAACTTGGGGCAAGAACTAGTACATTCTTGTACCTTCCACTTCTATAACTAAGACAAAATGGATGCTGCCAGTATGAGGATTCATTTCTTTCTGAAACCTCTCCCTGACCTTCTTGGGTCTATAAAAGAAATTCATATTCTTCATATTAGCCCAAATTTGATTCTCCTTCTTGCCAGCTAATACCATGGCCTTCTTATGCTAATAATGTCTGCCCTTCCTTACCTGGATTATGTCACAAAGAATTCTGCGTTAACTTGACAAGAAACAGCTTAGGGTTCAAATTTGTTTCTCCCTCATTCTTCAATGGGGGTATAGGGAGTGTGTAATAAAGTTTTATTTTATCATGCCATATAATCAAATGAAGTTGGCATAAACACAATGAAATCAATTTAAGTAACGCATTGTGTGAATGCCAGGCCTGTGCTAGATAGTGAGGACCTGGAGGGAAAAGAGATTCAGTCCTTGTGTCAAGAAGCTCAGAGTTTACTGAAAAACAAAGCAAAACAAAAAACCAAAAATTGGAGTCCCAACAGGATCAGTGCTGAGGTTCAGGTATGCCAGCCTTCGGGGTCAGGGGAGTGACCCAGAAGCGCAGAACTTATCTTGTCCACATTATGGTTCAGACACCTGCACACATTTGTTTGGGCCCCAGTGGATGCCAGGGATGGACAGCAAGCCCCCTGAGCTAGGGGAGTGACCAGCACAGGTATCGGGCCCAGCAGCAGAGCCTGAGTATGGCAGGGGGCAAATTGTTTAGGTACATGTCAGGCTGTATCTGAACCCATCCCTTTCTACCTCCTAGCTGGGAAGGGAGGAATGGGTATCAAAACTGAAAAATGTGTTGTGTTCTCGTCACAGAATTAAATAATGTCGTAAGTGATGTGACTCATGCATAAACTAAAGACTAGGCGACACACACACACACAGATGTATGTATTAATATAAGGGGCTTGGGGATTAGTAATTTTAGCAAGGCAAGGGAGGTGAAATAGATCAGTGCAAAAAAAAAAATAAGGCAATCCAGTGCCTAATTTGAGTGTCAGGTGTATATTGTTTCCAAAGAAACCTATGGGGGTTTCCAGTTAGCGTATGAAGCTAATGTAAAAAAGTTCAACAAAAAAACCAAATAGTCTGATTGGCATTTAACTGGAGTATGTATATTTGTGCCTCCTAAATTCAACACCATGGTTGACCAACTTGGCTTCATAGGGAAAAAGTTGGCATCAGAGAATTGTGGTCCGCTTTTATTCAGCATGAAAGGGAGAGAGAAGAAAATATTTGTCCAACACCACAGAACTATTGAAGGGATATGCATATTTAAAAATGGTCAGATGACTGCATACTTTGTAGGTTGCTTCTTATCTATTGTGCAAACATATTAAATTAATAAGAAAAATCTCTTTACAGAGGGAAAAAAAGAAAAAAGGGGCCCAAAGCAGATTTTCCCCCTTGCCATGGTACCCTCTGCCTTCAAAAGTAGTGCTTGGGACTCCAGAAGAGCATGCATTTTCTCTAGTGGAAAGTTGTGAGGCCAGGAAATCATGAGACTAGTAATGGGGTTTCAGAGGTAGAGCTGCTTGTGCCCAGAGATCAAGGAGGGGTGTCCAAGTGGGTAGTGGGTAGACTGTGGCAGGCAACTTGGCCAGGGCATCAGGGAGCTAAAAAGGGGTGGACCACAGAGGAGGAAGCAGCAGCCTAAACTGTGCATAAGACACCTCCTTTCCATCCACCAGGGCCTTCCCCAGAGATACAGGAAAGAGGGAGGACTGAGGAAGCCTTACATTTGATGAGGGGTGGCCATCGATTTGGCAGATCAGGACCACAGTGTTAAAGTGACCTTGGCTAGGATCTGTAAGTGGTGGGCCCAGGGGACACTCAGGTTATATAAATATGTGAGAAAAATAGTAGCATCATCAGAATAGGTTAACATTAATTACTTAAGACATAAAGAGGTCTATGCCAGCTCATGAGTAAATGTCCAATGAGTAGACCATAAAGTAAGGGTTGAGAGGAGGGAGAAGTCCTGTGGGCTGGCCTGATAAGGTTTGACAGAGAGGATGGATGGGGCAGGGCTTGCAGGTTGGAAGATTGGTGAGGTGAGCAGATGAGGAAAGGCATTCTCTTGATGACAAGAGAGGGAATTTCCAGTTTCAGCCCTGACATTTAAGGAGCTTGGAAGTCATCAGTCCCATCCTCATGGAATAAGAAACAGCTAGACAAACAGAAAATCAATTTTTCTTGGACTCACCAAGAACTGTGGTTGCAAGGCAAACCAGAACTCCAAAATCTAGAGAGACAGGAACATCCACGGAGAGAGCAAGCAACCATGATTTGCTTACCAGAGAAGAAGTCACTGGAGTCACACACTGGTAGGAACATTTAAATGGTAATTTCGGTCGTTTGCTGGAGGCTGTGTGTGTGCTAGTGTGACAGTGAGAGACCCCTATGGGCCACCATCTTAGGTGGTCCTCCACATTTTTATAGACTTTCACACCAAAACCCCAACATATTTTCACAGTGAGAATGGTAGAAAGATCTCCCATGGCTCTGGCAGGGGGGAGGAGCAATCATTGTGAAACCTGGCCTAAACCTTCTCCATAGCACAAGCTACTCTGTGTGAGAAAGGACTTGGCTGGAGCACAGTCCTGGAAGCTTATCCCAGCGGAGGGAAAGGAGTGTCCCTCCAGCCTTCCTGTCTCACCCGAGGGAGAGAAAGCCACAAAGTCAACAGAAGACAGAGCCTTAAGGAAATAGATTTGCAGTGCTTACCAGGGAAGGGTGTAGGGGAAAAGATGCTGACCTTAGTAACTTTGGAAATGACCTCAGTCGCTATTTAAGACTAAAGTCAAAGGATTCAAGGCTAAAAACAAAAGGAACCGTGCACAAACACAGTACTGTAGCTGGCAAAGTTGTTGCCCATGGGGGTAAGGTTAGCAATTCTGAAGCCGCTGTACACTCACTGATGGAGGGGCGTTCTGCAAAATATCTCAAGTTTTAAGATCACCAAAAACAATGAAATTCTGAGAAACTGTCACCGTCTAGAGGATCCTCAGGAGACACGGCAACAAAATGTAAGGTTGTATCCTGGATGAGATCCTGGAACAGAAAATTGGCATTAGAGGGGCATCTGGGTGGCTCAGTCGTTAAGCGTCTGCCTTCAGCTCAGGGCGTGATCCTGGAGTCCTGGGATCAAGTCCCATATCGGGCTCCTCTGCTGGGAGCCTGCCTCTTCCTCTCCCACTCCCCCTGCTTGTGTTCCCTCTCTCGCTGGCTGTCTCTCTGTCAAATAAATAAACAAAATCTAAAAAAAAAAAAAAAAGAAAATTGGCATTAGATAAAAACTCAAGGCGTCTGAATCAAGTATGGTCTTTAGTTAAAAATCACACATTACTATTGGTTTATTAGTTGTGACAAGTGTCCCTTGTTGACATAAGAAGTAAATAATGGAAACTGAGTTCAAGAACTCTGTCCTATCTGCACAACTTTTCTGTAAATCTAAAAATACCCTCAAATAAAAAGTTAATGAAAAAGGGAAAAAAATTTTTTTGAAGGACAAGGGAGGGAAAAGAAAGGTTGAAGATTAAGGGAGGGTACTCAGCCGTAGAGGAGAAGCTGTCCAGAGATTGAAGCACAGAGAGGCAGAGACCTGGCTGGCAGGAGCAGGCCACTAGCAAGGAATCTCTGTAACACAGGGTCCGTGTCTGCAGGCAAGGTCCTGGGAAGCAGCTCAGTGGGGTTCAGCAGCACTTTTATGCTCCGTTCATTGAATGTCTACTTAGTACCGGCCACTTTACAAACACCTCATTTCCTCCCCCAACAACACCCTGAAGTAATTACTCTTCTCTTCTTTGTGCATTTGGGGACATTGAGTCTTAAGAGGCTGTGTGTCTTGATGGCTTGAGCAGACAGTGTGGCTAGAGTTTGATGCCAGCTCTGTGTGAGTATGCGCTCTTCGTACTACCTAACTGCTTCCATTTACTAAACACACAAACCACCAACCAGGCCCCATGACGAGGCTTTAAATGCATCATCACCTAAAATCCTCAGTTTGGGGAGTAGGTTCCATCCTTATCCCAGTTTTACAGATGAGGGAATAATCTTAGAGGGTTTAACAGGAGAATTTCTGAAGTCCCACAGAGAAGAAATGGTGGTACAGATATTCAAACACAGGTCCTCGGGTTTCTAGAGGCCAGATATTAAGCCACTAGCTCCTGTCACTTTCCAGGGTAAGGACTGGAGTAATTTTCACTGCCTGGCATAAGACGTAGCAGGCCTCTCCCTGGTCTAGTTCCCCTAAGTGTGGGACTGGTTGGAACCACCAAATGACCGCGGAGGCCCTGTTCCCCATCCTCATCTCTCATTGCCCAGAGATCTACATTTCACACCGGAAGGCCGGCCTGCTGAGGGTGTTGCTACATGTGACACCAACGCAGTTTCCTGCCTCTGCTCAACAGAAGAGTGGCAGTTTCTTCTACCGCCGGCTGCAGACCTCTGTAACGGATCCCATGATAAAGCTTTCTCGCAGTACCTCAACTCTCTCAAACCGCTCGCTTCATGGTGGCTTCGGGTGCTCAGGCAGTGGCCTGCCGTGCGAGTAAGGTCCGTGACACACAGGGTTAAAGCTACATGACCTCTGCTCAGTAGGTGAGCTACCAGCTGCATGCCAGCCATTTGTATATGTTAATGTACTTGGGCTGCAGAGTCCTCACAGCTTGCATTGCTTGGCGGGTGCCTGATGCGGGAGCAGGTTTACCTGCAGAAGGCACATATCAAGAGAGCCAAAGTCTCAAAGCCCATGAGAATGATGTCCGAGATCTCCTGTGTCCACGTATGTTAGTAGGCTTCAGAAGACAGGTAAGGCTTGCACTCCACATAGAGGGTCCCTGGAAGATGTCTCTGGAAACACCATCATCCTCAACAAGGCCAGAGCGTCAGGGAACGGTTAACTCTGGCAATGGCCTGCCAGGATGCTTTCCACTGACTTTGTTCAAAGAGTCAGTAGGCCACCTCCAGAATTGTGATGAGCAGAGTTTGTCCTGTGTCGTGACTGTGCAGTGTGATAATGACAATGTAATTCTAGGTTGCGACAGACGCATTATTCCCTGGAGACATTATCACTCTTCCTTGAGAAATACTACTGCATAAGAGTTTTGCGAATTAAGTTATGAGCTGTGGCAGTAACCAAATCTAAGATGGGGATTTTCTTGTATTTTCACCATTTTGTGAGGCAGAACTGGTGAAGTAGTATTCCTACGTATCTCCTGTTAATCCCCTAGATTTTGTTTTTCCAAGTTTTTACTTAAATTCCAGTTAACATACAGTGTAATATTAGCTTCAGGTGTAGAATTTAGTGATTCAGCACTTCCATACAAACCCAGTGCTCATCACGAGTGTCCATTAAGAAGGTGAAGAAAGAAGTGTATCATCACTTGCAGGGGAAGGTGCACCAGATCATGGCTACCGAAGAAGGAACCCAGAGATAGTTCTGTCTGAGCCTGACCCCTCTGGCTTGGGTGAGCCAAAAGGAAAGCAAGTGGTCAAAGAAAGGTTTTTGCATGTATTTTAGAATTTTACCAGTGGCAACAGGGGATAGGAAATTGATTTCTTTACAATTTGGATTTTTCTGCACCAACAAGGGATGGACTTGGAAGAAAGAGAAGGAAAACAATGTTAAATTTTATGGGCCAGTTTGGGGCATTTTATTTTGCAAGCATTGTGTTCTTTGGACTATGTAGTTATCATCTGCTGCATATTGTTTAACACTGTCTGGCAGGCTTGGTTGGATGACATAGCTGGACATTATTTAAGATGGGAAATAGGATAGCAGTGACTCCTTGGACTACTGCCTGATGGTGTAGTTGAGGTTCCTTGGCATGACTGGCAAATTGGAGGGGTTTTTCTGCCAGATAGCTGTGTGTAATGGAGACTGATGAGCCTCCTGTGTGAATTCACCCTGATGGGAGAAGGAGCCAGGCATAGTTCATGTATCCAGAACAAAAGCCTTAGTTGTTGGCAGGGTACTCATATTTGCTCCTAGCCCAGTTGCCATTGGACTCATCCATTCCTCCAAAACACTTTTATTGAGGCATTAATATGTACACGTCACTGTGTTATGTGTGCAATTGCAGCAGTGAACAGTGCAGAGACAATGAGTGCTCATATCCTGTGGACATTAGGGTGGCTGAGAGTAAATTTTGAAGGAACTGATGCTCTAAACCATCTGGCAGACATAGGAGCATAAGCAGTTCACTTTCTCTGTAACCAGGTGTCAAATGGAGAATGGTCTCCCCGTAATTTGGACCTGACCACTATGGCACTTTGACACCATGAGGTCTCAGGGGTATTGGTGGTACTTTCCAGAGAGGCAAGAGGGAGAGATTATATCCAACAAAGCAGAAATCTCTGGGCCCAGAAGAGCAGGAATGAGACCACAGTGCCTGCTGGGGCAGTGACAGAGACCATGACGCTCAGCAGAGATGCGGGTGAAAACGTTGGCCCAGCAGAGCAGCGATGGCGAAGAGGCAGGGTCTGTGATGCCTTGAGGAGTAGTGATGAAGGACCAAGATGAATAGAGGAGGAAGGACAGCGTTACTGGGAGAACTTTGTGACTACATTGCTGAAATTCCCTGGTGTCACCCAGAGATACTGGAGAGTTCTGGTAGGACAGAAATCTGTTTTTCTTTTTGTTTTTTTGTTTTTGTTTTTTTGCTACTAATATGACCTCATATGTACTCACCTGCTGTTGAGTTCTGAAGAAACTTTATTATAATAGTCATAATGAGGACACCACCACCACCACCACTCTCTACCACCATCACCACCACCATAATTATGGCTGCTATTGAATGCTTACAAGAGGCCAGGAACTGGGCTATGAACCTCAAATATATTACTGCTAATTTTTAGAAGGATTACAAAGAACTTCCACTTTGGGCCAAAACGGAGTAACAGTGATAAGGATTATCCTACTGTCTGAAATAACAACAACAACAAAATAGCCAAAATATATGAAAGAATGGTTTTCAAGACATGGATATCAGGCAACAGATGATAATGATACCTGAAAGATAAGTAAACAAAGTCAGTCTATGATTACCCCAGCTTACCGACCACGGTGTAGGGAAGGGGTACACAGGCTGAGCCCAGCAGACTCCCTGAGTTAAGAAGCCTGAGATTCCAGAAAGACCAAGGCAACTAGAGTTTGTAGGACATGGTACCAACAAGGAGAGAGCTGCATAGAGAAAGAAGTCCCGAGATCTGCAGAGGGTCTCTCTCAACTACCGATCAGTGCCTGAATGTAAGGAAAATAACCAAGGCTAGGAAGAGAGTCAGTCAAAAGAATTAGAGTTAGTAGTGCCCAGTGCTCTTACGGAGTGGGGAATATGCCTGTTCCTAATGGTCAGAATGGAAAATATCATGATGCATAGGGTATTAGATAGAGATTTCAGAAAGATCTTTCCTCAGTAGTAAGAATAATTAGTCCTAGATAGCTATGTCCCACTTAACAAATCTTTAAGATGTGGAAGAATCAAACAATTTATAAGCAACTTAATTGATCCTAAAACAAATCTCAACATATTTGTAAGAATACAAAATATCCAGCACCCAACAAGGTAATTGCAATGTCTGGCATCAAATAAAAAAATTACCAGATATACAAAGAAGCTGGAAAATATGAACCATAATGAGAAGAAAAATTTATCAACTGAAACCAATTCAGAATGAACACAGTCAAGGACAAAAAGTTTAGCGGAGACATAGAAAATATTAAAAAGATTGAATTGAACTAAAGATAAAAACTATAATGTGTGAGATGAAAAATTCGATGATGGAATTAAGGACAGATTGGACATTGCAGAAGAAAAGATCAGTGAACTTGAACACTAGAAATGATCTAAAATGAAACACAGAGACTACTGAAGCCTGGCACTCTTGATACATACTACAACATGATAGATCTCAAAATAATTACACTGAGCAAAAGAGATCACACACACACACCAGTACATACTGTGTGATTCCATTTATATAAAATTCTGAAAATGCATAATAATCTATAGAAAGCTGATTACCAGCTGCCTGGGGATGGGGAGGGCAGGAAAGGGTAGGAGGAAAAGGCAGAGAAGAAACCTCTGGGAGGAAGGTGTTTGTTTATTACCTTGATCTTGGTGATAGCTTTATGGGTATATGCATATGTCAAAACTCATCAAATTGTATACCTTAAATATTTGAAGTCTGTTGTATGATAATTATATCCCAATAAAGGTGTCAAAAAAATAGAAGGTATTACTACACCTATTTTAAAGATGAGAGAACTGATATCCAGGGAAGTTAGGTGACTTGCCTAAGACATAAGAGAGTGATCCAGGTTTCTTAATTGTGTGCCTTATAGTGGCAACAGATGGTAACATCAAAGCTACTATTTCTTTAACATGCTTTCTGAAGGGCGATCCCTGGGTGGCTCAGTTGGTTAAGCATCTGACTCTTGATTTCGGCTCAGGTTATGATCTCAGGGTCATGGGACTGAGCCCTGCATCCGGCTCCACACAGAGTCTGCTTGTCCGCCCCTCACTGACCTCCAATAAATTAAATAAATAAATAAATAAATACATACATACATACATACATACATACTTAAAAAACATGCCTTTTGAAGGGATTCTATTTTTTTAAGTCCTATAATAAGAAGCATTTGTTGATGGACCCTCTCTAATATATACAGTACTTACTGCCACCTTACACATTATAAATCTATTAATTTAGTTGTGAAATGTCAATTCTTCCCACATCTTCCTGGCCAGTATAAAGGAAGCTCTTGAGAGCAGGGATTTTGTTTTGTCACTATTTGTATTAAATATTTCTTATATGGCTTCTTTGTCTCCTGTCCTAGCTGTCACTTTGGTAAGCAAGCATGTGTGAGCTTTACAGAGACGTTGTAACTGGTCAGTGTCCTGTCTCCTGCCTGCTTCTGGTGCTTCATGCCCCAGCGTTTTACTTTTGGTGCTGCTGCAAGATCCCGATTCAAGAAGCAGATGCTCCTTGGAAGTGCAGGTTTCCCCATGAGATGAAGCTTTTCTAATAGGAGGTGGAGTCCAGTTGGTCAGTTCTGCCGCCTCTGCCTCCCAGTGTGGGGCCCCTGCACTGCTTCTCAGGGATGGTCCCGCAGGATCAAGCAGCCAGACTCACGAGTGCTGGCGAGTCTGATGTTCCTGGATGCCCTCCTCCGCCTTCCCAGTTTTTCTTCCTTTGACCCTCCCGCCCACCTCCCCAGATCAAATGCCGTAATTAAGTAAAATGCAAAAGCCCTTTGCCTCGAGCTCTGTTTCCTGCTTTAAGATTTGCTACCAGCAATGGTCCCAGAAAGCAGACCCCTGACTGGCATTTTGGAGCCGTGCTGTTCATCAGTTAGTGGGAATAAGAAACCTCACGCCAGCAATAAGTGAGGTAGAAATAACGTCGCAAAGACCGTGGCATTGTAATGATGAATGTTTTCTCCTAGGTTTACTTGGGATGAAGCACAGGCAGAAAGCGAGGTGTTGTGGTATGTGGCAACCATGGCTATGGAATAGTATAGGGATGCTGAGGATTATAGGGGTTGTAGAGTGGGCTGGCTTTTTAAAACTTCATCAAAGCCTTACAAAATATTTGTGCTTGAAGTTGGTCCTAATGGTTTTCTGGGATGGCTATTTGAAGTTTGTGCATGACAGTGGATTACAATTCATTGTTTTTTTTCAAAGTGTGTTTTCCTCAAAATAACAGATTCAGCCTCACCTGGAGAAATGCAAATTCTTTACTGAATCAGAAAGTCTGGGGTAGACCCCAGTAATGTGTGTTTTAATACGTTTGCCCAGTGATTCTGATGCCAACTAAAGTTTGAGAACCACTGGCCTGCAGTAATGGGGTGTAATGAGGTGGAGAAGCCAGACTTTCTTTGGCACAGAATTTAGGCAAGGGGTCAGGAGGCTCAGAGAGATGGGCATGTTAGAATGGATTTATTATGTAAGACATGAATACCACTTTGAGTATGGTCTTTTTAGGGCCCTCAGGGTACCCCTTCACTAAGGCAGTAAAGAAGGCACAGAGGATGGGAACACTGTCATCTTTAAGAAACTTGGCGGTGGCTACCCCCCGGAGGTTGGGGCTAACTATGGGAGATGCTGCTATGAACTGAGCTCCGTAATATCAGTGGGATAATGGGATTCTAGAATGATAGAGGCCAGGTGGTTGCACTTAGGGTCAGAAGTGAGTGGTGTCATTACTGTAATATGCAGTAAGGCTGAGGTGGCAATGGGGTACATTGACTTACAGGAATGGCTAAAGAGATCAGGGCAGTGCTGGGGGTAGGGGTGGTGATGGATTTGTGACAGATTAGGATGTTGCTTGGCTTGTAAAATAATACAGGAGGCTCATCTCAGCTGCTACAATAGAGAGCCGGAGTTCCTCATCCAGCTGCAGCTCAGTCTGAGTCCACCCTTTGAATAGAATGCCACACTCCCTCGGGAAGGACCTTCTGGTGTAATTGCTCATACGTGTAGTAAGTATTCCACAGACCTCTCCCCACAGTGACCTGGGCCATTTGCCAGGTTAACTGTGTTCTGGGGGAATAGGAATACCTAGTTAGCTCTGGGGGCTGATACGCCATCATGGTCTTTGAACCTAGAAAATGTTTGTCACACCAGCCCGCACCCCTAATATGTTTGGACTTCCTTATACTTAGATCTCCCCCATTTCCTGGCTCATATTCCCAAGACCATTACAGAAAAAGGAATGTACAATGTCTACGAGATTTTTCTCCCTTCTGCCTAGTCAAAAGAGGGTCTAAAATGATGATCGAGTCACCCGCTTTATCTTACCCGGAGAGACAGAATTGAGTAATGTTAGAAATCACAGTGTCCGTTTGACAAG
Source organism: Ursus maritimus (assembly GCF_017311325.1). Lineage (NCBI taxonomy): Eukaryota > Metazoa > Chordata > Mammalia > Carnivora > Ursidae > Ursus > Ursus maritimus. Next base: position 26,922,289 of record NW_024424453.1, read on the forward strand.
GTTGGGCTGACCACCAGCACGAAGTTATCTTAATCTTAATACTTAGCTTCAGTGTGACCTCAGATTCTCTTTTCCCAAATGTAGGAAATCATAACTGCCTGCTCCCTGTTCTTTCTCTCTGGGCTGCTTGCAGAGATTAGGGCAAGGAGAGTCATCCAAGCAATAGGCTTCCTGGCTGGTCTGGTCCTATTCCCCCAGCCCCAGGCATCGGGAGAAGGAGTTCTCACTTTTTGCCAGTCCATGGTTTCTCGCATGCAGCGATGTGGACTGGTTGGCAGAAAGTCAAGGTGGTATGGCTATGCCCACGATTAATACCTACCCTGAGCTCTCCAGGATCAGCAGGTGAAGTGGCAGATCTGGTGAACCCCACTAGCATCCAGTCGTGCGACACGAAACCCAAACCTTCCCCTCCAGGTCTCCCTCCTGGCCCTGCTCAGCTTCTCTGTCATCACTTGGGAGTGGGTGCTTGCTGCCCTCAGTCTCCTGACCTGCACATTCCTTCTGTGGTGATGAGCTGGGCTGCCTTTCTCGAAGTTGTGTGTAGACCATGATGGGCTTCTGTGAGTAGAAAGTCCTTCCTCATCCAGCGGATGTTAAACCAACCCGAGTTGTTTTCCACTTTCTTTATACTTTTCATTTTGAGAAACAGTCTGTTTTTCTTGGTTTATCTCTGAGTATAGCCACAGTTCTTTTAGACATACTTTTATATTTCCTTTTATTCTCCATCAATAAAAGTATTTGAAGGAAAAGCCCTAGACATAGACAGACCCTGCTGTACATTTCTTCATCTTCCAAGTTTGGATGACCACCGGTAGAATTGTAAGAGAGCTCCTATTTGCAGATAAAATGGAGGATTTATAAGCCACAAAAGGAACAGTATAGACAATTGACTGCCAGACTTCTTTGACCAATTTTCCTGGTTAAGTGCAGCAGTTACAAGCATTGATGGATCATCTCTTGGGTATTGTGGGCAGTGAGGCAAAGGGTATGACGCTAGCCCTCAAGGATCCCACAGTCCAGTTATGGAGGGATTCAGCGATAGAGAAAAGTAGAAAAACAATAGCACCTGATGGGAGACAAATGAAGACCTTTCTGAAGACCTCACTGGGGCAGTGATGCTGAGGCCAAGTTTTGAAGACAGATAAAGTAGGAAAGCAAATTGCTAACACAATGAACGGGATATGACAGCCACAGGAAACCTCATTCTATCTGCTGGAAAAAACAAGTAGATGGTTCTGCTGGAGTTTAAACTGTCGGTAAGGGGAGTGAAAGGAACCGAAATTGGAGAAACAGGCGGGGCTGGGCACACTGTCTTGTATTCCTAGAAGTGCAGACTCCATTCTCTAGGCCAGTGCTTTTCTGAGGATGGGCCTTGGACCAGCCGCACCTGCACCACTGGAGAAGTGGTTAGAAATGTAGATTCTCAAGCCACACCCCAGCCACTGAATGAGGAACTTGGGGGTGTGGCCGACAATCTTAATTTTGACAAGCTTTCCAGGTGATTCTGATGCACACACCAGTTAGAATCTCTGCTTTCAGGGATGAGGAACCAAAGCAGGTTTCTGGGCATTGAAAAGTTGGGACTTTGAAAAGACCCTCTTATAGCACTGTGGAAGGAGCACTGGAAAGGACAAGTCTCATGGCAGTCACCAGATGAGAGCCTGTTCCAACTGTCCAGATGAGGAATGAAGGTGACAGCAAGGACCTAAGGGCTACAAAAATGGAGGAACTTTGGAGAAGAGACCCAGGAAAGACGTGAAAAAGGCAGGCTTAGAGGCCAGCTGGACGTGAGAGGTGAAGGAAAGTATCTGTCTGGGCCCGGGGACTTCTGCTGTTGTGACTAGGATTGATGAGGATGGCCTAGGATGGGCCTGCCAGCTAAGCGAGGGGGACACATCCTCTAGGACACCCCAACATCCACAGAGACACTTATTAGCTGCTGCTTTCTGGACCTTCTTGGTGAAGAAGCAAGAGCTCTTTCTGAGCCCTCAGAGCTATTGGCACGAAGATGGCCAATTATCGTATATAGAAAAAACCTCGAAAAGTCAGGCTTGCTAATGAAAAGAATGTGAAAGTGTGTACACACACACACACACACACACACATTTTAGGAAATTCTATGGTGCAATATTTCTCTTTTGACTTCTGATGATTTTATATCCCCCGGGTTCCTGCATAGGAGATGTGATGAGGTGAGTTTCAAAGATATTACTACTTCATTACATCTATGTCGATATTGTCTCGGCTTCTGTGTATTTGGACTCGTGCAAACAGTACACATAGGAATGTCTAAGAATTTTCTGGAAGGGAGTGGGGGATCACTTCCAGACTTATGTATCTCTTATAAGAATGTTCTAAAATGCAGGCTATAAGCCACAGAGTGTAATTGTGCTGCTTTATTGTCCCAGAACAGGGCACCCAAGAGTCACATTAACAGATTATTTTATTTCCGCCAAATGCCCTATTATAGGTTGAATTGTGTCCCCCTAAAAGATATGTTCAAGTCCAAGCCCCAGTACCTGTGAGTGTGACCCTACTTGGAAACAGGGTCTTTGCAGATGTAATCAAGTTAAGATGAGGTCATACTTATTTAGGGTCAGCCCTAATCCAACAGCTGTTGTCTTTATAAGAAGAGGGAAATTTGAACACAGACACAGACACAGGGAGAATGTCATACGACTATGGAGGCAGAAATTGGAGTGGTGCACCTATATAAGCCAAGGAATGCCAAGGATTCCCACCAGAAGGTAGGAAGAGGTAAGGAAGGATTCCCCCCTTTAGAGACTTCAGAGAGAGCATCTTGATTTCCAGTGTCTGAACTCCAGAACGGGAGACAATAAATTTCGGTTGTTCTAAGCCATCTAAGGAGGATCGCTTGAGCCCAGGAGTTCTGGGCTGTAGTGTGCTCTGCCGATCATGTGTCTGCACTAAGGTCGGCGTCAATATGGTGAACTCCTGGGAGCAGGGAACCACCAGGATGCTAAGGAGGGGTGACCTGGCCCAGGTTGGAAACAGAGCAGGTCAAGCCGTCTAAGTTTGTGATAATATCTTATGACAACCCAAGAAACTAATACATACTCCAAACCTTTAGCAGATATAAGATCCAAATTCCAATGCAAAAATGGAAAATTAAAATTAAAACAATGACAACAAAACAAGCCAAACCAACAAAAAACAATCACCAGAGAAAATTTGAAACTTATGCAAGATAGATTCTGTAATCAGGGGAGTTAGGGAGATGCAAGAGGGACCTTCTGTGTGAAGAAAATGGATAGTGCACTTTTTATCCACCTGCCTGAAGGGGCAATAGAGTGCCTTCTAAGAAGAAAAAATTCTCCATAACTTTCAGGGAAAATAAGGACAGCCAGATAACCTCCCTGCTCTGTGACAGCCTATCACCAAATGAGAGATGGAGAATAATAGGAAATACAGAGATGACATAAAACGGGCTCCAACATGGAGCATTGCTAGATTTACTCCAGCAGCATTTGTGTACATTGTCGTGTCAATAAAATTACTGAAATTGAAACTTGAAATTGAACAGAGTGTGAAAGAAAGAAGATATTACTCAAGGGACACAGGCAGTAAATATTCACATTAAGAGGAGGTTGTATGATGGAAAGTTTCTATGGTTTGTGATGCCACCAAAGTCTAAACAAAGAGGGTATAATTGCCTTGTTTCCTTCTGTGGCATTTCTGCAGATTTGAGCACTTGCTTATAATGCAATTTGGCTCCTGAGAAGTGAAATCAAAGTTCAGAGATGCATCAGAAGGTTGGAGTGCATATTCATTTATTGGCATGCCTTGTGGAGCTGCTTTCTCTCAATTAGGAGCTGTGAGCTTGCTTTATTCACTGGCAAGAATTTGATTGGAGGAATAAGCTGTAGGTTTCCCATTCTTGGACAATGGAGAAAGCTGAGACTGAATATGACTGAGGTCAGTGGGGCAGTGTAGCTGGAAATTCACCTGTCCTCGCTTAAATGTGGAATAAGTCCTTTTACCCTCTTCACAATCCATGGATCCCTCCCTGCGTGCTCCCTACACACTTCTGTCATCTTAGGCAAAGTTCAGGGTGTGCTGTTCTCTTGGCTGAATCTGAGAACTGCCACAGGTCAGTTTGCTTCCCTTCTTTAGCCAAGAAAGCCGTTCTGCCGGCCGTTCTTATCTCCAGCAATCTGAGTGCCCAACTCGAGGTCTGACATCCCCACACCCCATGTGGCAGGGCCTTGGGAGTTCTGCTGATGATCTGTGCACAGAGTAAGCTCTTGACTCAAAATATGCAGACAGGTTTTTCCTGACACCCAAACAATGGCCAATACTTCCCCTTGGAGATGATTTTCTGCTGAAAGTGTTTTTAGCCCGCTCTAAGTTCTCATGCTCTTATACAAACAAATCAAAATGAAGGAAGACACAGCACCTAATTCATCATTGGATATACCTTAAACAAGTCCGAAGTTGTCAGACTGGTGAGGAAGACCTGTTTTATCTTTCCTGGAGACGTTGTTAATATGCTGAGCTCGAGATAATTAACTTAATTTTTACAAAGCAGTAGAAGGTAGATACTATTTTCCTTATTTTAGAAATGAAAACAGCTTTAGAAGTGTTAGAACCCTTGGCCACGTTTGCAGAGTTAGGATTGGGACCCAGGTGTCCATCTTTCCCTAACCATGCTCTTGACCGTTGTGCCACTCTGCCACTCGGGGGCCGTAGCTTTCAAGGAAGCAGGGAAGAATTTCAGAGCTGGGTGACCTTTGCAGTCATCTAAACAACCCTCCAGCCTATACAGAAATCCCTCTGATAGCACTGTGGAAAAATGGGTGTCTAGGTGCTACTTGCACACCTTTGGTGTTGGAGAACTCGCTACCTCTCCAGATGGCCTCTACTATATTTTGGATCAGACTTAAACATTAAAAAACATTTTTAAGTTGCTGTTGTGATTTGAGGCTTTTCTGTAGGTAACCTCTACCCATTCATTCTAGCCCTTTCCTCTGGGACCACTCAAAATAATCCCAGTGCTTTGCCAACCTATGGAACATATAAGGACAGGCTTTGCCTCTCTCTAAATCTTTGCTTTTAATTCAGTCTTCTAAGAAGACCTCATCCATGATGGATTTCAGAACTTTTGCTCTCCTTAGAACATGCTATCATTTGTTAAAGTCCCTTTGTAATTGTGGAGAATAAAATTTGGACACAATATTCCAGGTGTGGTTTGACCAGAAAATAGCAAGGTGAGAACTTTTTCATCTATTCTTTTGCCATTTTTGGGTCCTGGGAAGCAGCCTAGTATTGGCTAAGCTTCACACAAGATTAACTTGGACTCTGCTGTGAGTTACAATTTGAGATGACCCAGGTGTATCTTTATACTATCAATGAAGAGAACAATTTTAGAAACACAGGCCATAGTGGAAATGCTCAGCCACTTGTGTATTACACGGACCAACTTTGGTAAAGATATAAACATAGTTCTTCGTCCAAATTGAACTCATTAAATCCCATGTCTCAAATGACGTTATAAATGTTGCCATCTAAATACCTCTTCCATGGCTATTCGCCAAAGACCTTCATATAAATCTATAGATGAGACAATCTTATTAGTTCCAATACATTGGTTAGGGCAAACATTCTAGGTATAGTATATACATTTTGGATGCAGCCTGCCATTTTCTATAAATCATCCAGTTTAGGAGCAAGAACAATCAAGAAACCCAAAACCTTGCAAGAAATGTGTTACGTCTCTGTCTTAGTCTACTTGGGCCACTATAACAAAATACCACTTCCTAGAGAAAGCTGAGAAACTAAGGCTCAGTGAGATGGCATGACTTGGCCAAGGCAAGGAACTGGCAGTCAGTCTTCGAACTTTTTTAAGCTCATTCTAGGTCTAGCTCATCTGCTACCCCCCCCCCAATTGCTTTACTGTTCCAAATTGTAGTTCTCCCAGGCAATTTGAAAGCATGTCAATCACTCTCTCCTTAGAGGCAGGGTTTCCTCACAGAATGATCCTATTGTGATGCCCATGAACTAATTCCAGATTCCTCTTAAAGTTAATCAAAGAGGATGAACACAAAGTTACTCACCCTACTGCAATTATTTTATCTAAACGAGGAAGGCTACTTTGAATTGACTTTTCTCACCAGATCAGATCAATGATTTTTAAGAATCCAAATGTATTTTTGCTCAGAAAACAAGAGAATATAAAGCAAAAGGTTTTATTGAGTTACAGGAAGAGATTTTCGTCAGTCAATTCATATTACTACAAATCTTTTGGATTTAAGACGTAAAGGTAGAGACAGAGTGGGTGAAAGGGTGGGTACTGAATTTGATCAAACTGCAACTAGCAGCATCCAAAGGCTTTTTGGTGGAGGATGTTTTCAAATGCTGCAGAGTAAGGAAAATCTCTAAATCTTTGAGCCAGAATTCCCTTAGTATTGAGGATATGGGTCACGGTTACCAGGTTCCCAGGGCCAGGCATGAAATGTCAGTGTATAGGTTTATAGGGGCTCATGGTGTACACTTTGACCAAAGGCATTGGAAAAAAAACTTAAACACTCCAGTACCCAAACAAAAACGGCTTCAGGCCAGGGTTGGTTCCTGGGGTTCTGATTAATGATGCCTAGGCCATTAATGACCCACTCTTTTTGCTACTTTACGTGGTGCAGAATCCAACTCTTCTTGTTGGTACAGATTCTTTGGTCGGCTCTGGAGGGCTGAATGGACTGCTCTGTGCATGGAAATATACTAGAGGAGGGAATACATGTATTTAGGAAAGGAGAAGAGATCTGGTCACAATACAACCCATGGGGGTAGATGATAAAAATGAAGAGAGACCCTTATTTTAGTTGCCTAGAACCCTCAAGTCCTACAGCTTTTTTGGGGCAACCTCCCTGATGACTTTTTTTTAATGATTCAAGTATTTCTCTTATGGCCAATGGAACTAGCATCTTCTTTTCTTTCCTCTTTCTTTTCTTAAAAGTTTTTATTAGGGGAAAATTTCAAAAATACAAAAAGAGAAAGAGAACAGTTTAATGAACCCCTAGGTATCCATCGCCCAGCTTCAACAATTGTAAGTTCACAGTCAATTTTGTTTCCTCTGTATTCCCATTTGCTGACCTTGTCCTCTCCAATCCTCCCTCCCCAGTTTTTTTGAAGCATATTCCAACCATCATGTCATTTTATCTATGAATATTTCAGTATGTATCTCTAAAACTTAGGTATTTTTTTTTTAGAATCCCTAACCATAACCACAATACCATTTCTTATTATAGAAAAAAATACCTTAATATCACCAAATATTCAGTGTTCACATTTCCTTGATTGTCTCATTATTTTTACTTTTATATTATACAGTTTGGTTCAATCCAGATTCAAATAAGGTCCACACATTGCAGTTGTTGATATCTATTATGTCTCTTTTAACCTAAATATTCTTCTTCCATCTCAATTTCACTCTCTTTTTCTTTGTAGTTTAGTTGTTGAAGAAACTGAATTGTCTGTCCTAAAGGGTTTTCCACTGTCTGGATTTTACTAATTGGATCCCATGGTGTCATGTAATGAGTTCCTCTGTTCGTCTAAATTGCTAGTTAGATCTAGGGGCTTGATTAGATTCAGTTCATTTTATTTTATTTATTTTTTTTGGCGAGACCACTTAGTTGGTAGAGGTCTGTACTTTCCTGAGGAGATCCACAACGTCCAGGTGTCTCTCCTTGTGATACAAGCAGCACTGATGATCATTATCTGGGTCCATCAATTCCTTTGTAGTTACCAAATATTTATTTCCTAATTCCATCATTTATTCTTCATTTGGTATGTGGAACACCTCCTAAAAAGAAAAACTTTCATCTTCAGTTAGGTTACTCTGAGGTACAGATCTTTATAGGAAAGGGAAGATAATTGCTTGATACTTTCCTTGTATCAGTTTTCAGAATAATGGTTTCCTAATTTTCCATCAGTTACTACTGAGGTTCCTTTTTGCTGTTGTTATTTTTTTAGAACCATTTGGGCTTATGGTCTCAAACATACTTGATATTAACAAACTTTGCAATTTATTCTTATCAGTGGACAGACTGTCCCAAGTTTGGAGTGTGAGATTTTTCAATTTGGGTCCTGAGTCCTTTTGACAAAACCCTAGTTGCCCTTAATTACCTTCTTGCTTTTAATATAATAAGATATTTCAGGCTCGTCTTGTTTCTTAACCCAGAACTGGAACCAGCCATTTCTTCAAGGAGAGTCCTTTTGGAGGAAATATTTAGAAACCATAGTCTGGATACTAGGAGTGCGCATTGCTGTTGGATTGGTTATTGTTTCTAGACTTTTCAGGAGATAGAGCTGGGAAATACTTACATTTTCAACAGATAAAATTCATCATCACGTTATTCTGATACCTCCAATTCAAATTCAGGATTATGGGGCTTTTATTTGACCTCATTGTTCTTATGCCTGTAACACTTTCTCCTATTCTGAAAATACCAGTTCTCAAAATTGTCAACATAAGCATTCATTAATTTTATCCCATAATAGACATAAAATAGTCTAAGAATAATAAACTCAACAATGCAAATAATAATATGATAACTGGATACACACAATGTGCAATATTTTTGCAGTTATTTTGTTTTAGGGTTTATCCTATTTAGAATGTAAACTCAATTGATGTGTTTTAAAATATCTTGGAATAGTTTTTCTGTGTGTTGTTATGCCACCAACTTAGGTTCTTTTGCTTCAGTTTGCTTCAAAATTTTAGAGAATCCTTTTTTAAAATTTAATTTTGGTTTATACCATATCTCCTCTTTCTATTGTAGTTTCTGGAAGCTGGTGTTTCCCCTACTTAAATCTTGATTTAATATTTTGCTTTCCTGAATTATGGGGCTGTGCTCTGTGTCTTGCTTCCTTTAGCAACCATTAATTTTCTGTACATCTTTGCCTTAATCTTAAGACCTTCCCAGTTCCTTAAATTTACCCCAAATGATCACTAACACAATTTATGTACACAGGAGACTTTTAATTAAGGATTATTTGTGAGTAATGGGTAGGGCTTATCGGCAGCCACTTAAAATTGAGTATAAGCATCATACGCTAAAATTAGTCACAGTCCCCCATAAGCCCTGGCCTGCTGCCATCTTTTATCATCCTGAGTCCTCTCTTTCATTTTATGCCTCAAACCATAAACTTACAGTTATTTGCATATCTCCCCCCTCAGAGAAATAGTTTTTGGGGATTAGCATATAGAGAAAGAAAGTACTGGTAGCTCATATATCATAACTGGTTGAAGAATGCAGATAAGGCAAACATAACATTGTTAGCAGACCCTGTAGTAAGTACAGTTAATACAGGCCTGCTGGGAAAATATGTTCCCTACCCATAAAACACTCTACTAAGCCACCATTTTTTTAAATGGAATAATGTTGTTAACATGATTTTATCACATCAACTACCAGCATTACAAACAAAGAAAATATCACATTTTATTAATTTTAAATTTGTCTTCTACATATAGCTCAAAGGTCCACCATTTTGAAAAATTGCTGCTCTTCTGAACATGGCAGCTACAAGGTCAACTGAGAAGTAAAAGGGTGATCTTACTGGCCAAGTAGTCTTTCTCCATTTTTCCTCATCACTCAGGGCTAGGGAATAGGGAATCCCAGTCTGGGGCAGTAGCATTACCTTTCCCAGTACAATAGCACAATAAAGCATTAGAGGCATGATGGTGAGCCACAGGCTGGTGACACTTGTGGGCAGGAAAGCACAGCCCCGTAACTTGTGCAAAAAGAAGAGGAATACTTGCTGAATTGGGCACCTTGGGTATCTATGAACTTTCTCCATTGCCATCTTCATCTTTTCTTCCAGTCCTGGCCCTGTATTCTAGGGAACTAGGAATTCACAGAATTCCTGCCAGGGCAGCTGGTGGGTATGGAGGGGAATAGGGAGTAGTGGGTGTCCAGGGCAGGAAATTAGTAGCCTGGATACTCTGGCTATAGCCCAGAGCAAGGGGGATACTTGGAGGAAAACAGGATTGCTGTGGAGAGTATGTGTATAGTGAGGAGACAAATCGAAAGGATTGTGGCCTTCAGGGAATGCAGAGTTGGGAGAATCTGGAGGACCCCTCAAGGGTGTGGCCCCAGCTCTCCTGCACTGGGATTCTAGTGCCTGAGTCCTCCTTGCTAAGTCTGTGCCTGGACTCAGTCCATCCTTATTCTTCTGCCAACAAGGCAGTTCAGCTCCCATCTCCAACCCAAACTAAGCTCTTGACCCAGCTTCCTATATCCAAATACCCATGGTAGTGTTCTATAAGCACAGGGCCATCTTTCAGGGTCTCCGTACTTTCACAGTTGAAAACACTGACAGAAGCTTAGAGATCACATATTTCCTGGTTACCTGACCATAGTCTAGTCTGTCTCTTCCCGCCCCTCCTTCCAGAGCTAGATGCCAATGCTTGTGGGATTTTTTTTTTCCTTCTCTTTTCTTCAAGTTAGAGAAGTATCAGAAAAAGTAGAAACTGATGTGTAGCCCAGGAAGTGTGACTATATCCCATATGACAGAAGTTGGACTCAATAATTTTTTCTTTCATTTTCTCTCTCCGTTCCTTTTCTGAAGAAGATGAGCTTTCTATGTCTGCCTGAAATAGTGGGTCATATAATAGCTCCCTCGGTCCTGCTGCAGTGTTTTCTTCTGCTTTCAAGGTCTTGCTGCTTCCTGTAAACCAGCAAGAACAAAGAGATCTCAGACCCTTTAAAGATTGGTGGTTTTTCTCTCAGTTTATAATCAGAAAGACACCACCACCATCAATAAAAACACCCTCAAATTAAATACAATGAAAGTGTGTAACTATAGTGTGGAGAAACTACTTTAAATAGATAATTAAAAAATTTATATCTGTTCTCCCTGATGAAGTGTCCATAGCTTCTTAAATACCATGTGGCTAACCCCCATGGAGGAAAGCCTTCTCTGGTCCAGGACATGGATGTTCTCTGGCCTGCTCACTTCCTGCCCAGTGTACCATTTGAGTCTTCCTTGATGGAATCATTGCCTGACTGTAGGGGGGAGTACTTTTGTCCACTTTACTTCACACCTAACTCCCTAGAGAACAGAAATCTTTGAGATACAGATCCCATCATGTCAGCATGTTTTCTCGAACCACCCTTCCAGTTCCAGAGGGATAAGCTGGCTTTAAGAGGGCAGTGGCGGCCCTGTTGGATGGTGGGAGTATGAGTCCACGGGGAAGCCAGCACCTGTAGTCCATCCTCTTTAGCTACCTCACAGTCTGGCCGGTGATGCTCAGTCTCCTATCTCACCCCTGTTGCTTCATAATGCTTTTTCCCCATCTCAGCCTTCATAACTTAATATCTGGAAAACTGTTGAGAAATGCTGCTTTCGGTGACTGCGCTCTGAGATTGATTGTGACCCTTGTTTCTCCCAGCTGACTGGGGGCCACCCAGAAACATCAGTTCCTGTGGCCTCTGGACTGATAATTATGGGTGCCAACTTGATCTTGAGTTTTTCTGTGTCTTTTTCTTCTTCTGCCAGAGGAGCCACTGTCTTGAGGACCTCCAGGCCTGGGTTCACCATGGTCTGGATCTCAGTCCAGACAGAAGTCCGGGCTCTGAGCTCTTGGGATTCCTGGCAAGACCTACTGTTTAACCTCTGTAGGTTTTGTGCAATTCTAGTGACTGTATTTGGAAACCCAAATCAGAGCAAATATCTGGCATGTTTAAATAGGCTTATGGGATCTATATAATAGAATGTGTCCAGTGAGTGCTGACCAGGAGAATCTGTGTCCCTATGACCACCGTGGTGGGTGACTGGCACCTAAATGATAGTCACAAACTCAGCAATGGGGTCCTCTGTCACCATGGCGGTTCCTGTACATTCCTCAGAAACTTGCCATTTCTGGACTCTGCACAGTTATTCATAGGCCATATATCCCCAGGCAGGCCTTATTCTTATTGTGACCACATTTCTCACCTATAAAACAAAAGAGTTTTAGTAGAAAATCTCTAAGATTTTTTTCTAACTTTAACAGCTGTATGGTGTTACGATCTCTACTTTTGATTTATCTTTCCTTTCTCCCATATATCCTTGAGAAATCCCAAGAATGAGGAAACTGGACCCTGGGTGACCACTGCAACTTACCAGAATATAAAGTATTCTCTCTTTTCTCCAAAGCCAAATGTAAGAGATTTGCAAAAGCCCCATTGGGACACACTGTGTCTCTGAATCGCTCACTCTAGTTATTTATTTGCACTAAAAATTAGTATTGCACTGCATTTAGAGAGACAGTGTTTACAGGTTTAGCATGGATCCTGACCATTAATGGAAAAATAAATTAAAATCCCTCCCCAACCTAAAGAATCTTGGCACACTTATGGATAAGACTCATGTTATTAAACGAGGCTTAGAGGAGATGCAGGAGACTGTGTCCTTGACTTAAGGGAGTATCTGTTATCTGATAATGTATGTTGTCAGGTGGTTCCCAGGGAATTGACTTGCAAATCAGCCACAGCAGAGGACAATAGAGCTGTCTGGTGAGCAGGGCTGGGGGATAAGAGGAACTAGCATGAAAGAGTTCTTTGGACTGTTAGTCTAGCCACTTCTCAGATGAGATGTTCTTACATGACTTCCCTCGAGGGTATTCCTAAGAGAGTATACCCTAAACTGCCCACACTTCCTGCCCTTGCACCAGATTTTCTGCTCTGGGAACACATGGGAGTGGGGGTGGAGGGTAGTGGAGAGCAAGGACCAGAAAGCAATCACCATGCCCGCCAGTATAAAAGCTCTCAAGATTTGGCCCCAATTAAATGTGGCACGTGGCGCACCTCCCAGGCTGCTTCCTCTAACAAAGACAGGTACAGTCCCCCCATTGTTTCAGCCACACTCATTGAGCACCTACTCACTGCTGCCTGTTGCGGTGACAACCTAGCAGGGCTGCAGGCCCCTCGGCAAGGAATGATAATGGAGTGTGGTCAGGGTGCCGTGGGACCACAACCCAGACTGGGGGCCCTGACCTTGCCTGGCCATTAGGGAAAATCGGGGCAGCATCTCTGAGGGCTCAGTCTCTACAGTGTCTGCTTGAGAGAGAAAGAGCAAGAGGGAGTGAGCGAAAGAGGTCATTTACAATTCTGCCATTCATAAATTTGTCCAAAGCTTTTTGGAAGGCATTTATAGTTCCTGCCAGCACTACCTCTTGGGGGTGATGAATTCCAATAAGTTCCAATCCGTTTATTACTCACTGTGAGAGAAATTGCTTCCTTTTATGTCTGGAACTAAACCTGGGTCACGTTTCATAGGATATCTCCTAGTCACAGCGTTTTGGAATTCGGTGAGTAAGTCTGTGCCCCATGCATCCTCAAGATTCTTCCCTTCCCTTCTGGCCTTCAGACTGAAGACCCTAACCTTTCAGCCTGTCTGATATTCCCATTTTATTTCTCCTTCTCTGAATCTCTTTCTCCTTGCCATATCTTTTTAGATTGTGGTGGTCAGCACATCCTCAATCATCCTGTTTCACAAGAAGACACAAAAGCTGCTTTGCATAAAGGAAGACTTGTTGCTTTCTGTCTTGGAGAGCACAGCATGGGAGCACAAGATAACTGACAGAGAAGCACTCCGGGGCAGGGCCGCCTGCTTCTGAAGCATCTTTATACTGCTATGGCCTCACTTACCGTCTGTGACATGATCGATGCTCGCAGGATGGATGCCTGTTACCAAGTGAATGAAGATCCTGAGTGCTGGTGGGTCCCTGTCTTCCATCATTACTGAGAACCCAGAGCCTTATACATTACACTTAAAGAGTTCCGCTTTTTTAAATTTCTTTCTAACCTTCATAACCTCTCACTAGAATTTTAAATGTTCAGTGTCACCACTTTTTAGTGACTGGTGGGTTATCTTTTTATAATGCTTTCTTTACAAAAATATTGTGTTTTTATGATTATAAAGTGACAAATGTTGATTTTAGAACATTTGGAAAAGGCTGAAAAAATAAAGCAGAAATGTAAAATCATCCAAAATTTAATTACACCTCAACACATTTCTTCTCAGTCTTTTCCATGATACATAGGTAATTTTTCAAAATTAATTTAGAAATTATGTAGTTTCAAATTTGAAATGTGTAATTTACAAAATTGGAATCTTCTCAAGTCTTGTGCATTGGTTTTTCTCATGTAATACCACATCATGAACATTTTTACATGTCAGAGAATGTTCCTTGAAAATTTATCTTATTCTTTTATTTATTTATTTTAGTTTGTGTTATTTATTTTTTAATTGAAGTATAGTTTACATACAAATGTATATTAGTTTCAGGTGTACAACATAGTGATTCAACGACTCTATATGTTGTGCTATACTCACCAGGGTGAAGCTACCACCTGTCACCATACAATGCTATTAGAGTACCACTGACTATATTCCCTATGCTGTACCTTCCATCCCCATGACTTACTCGTTCCATAACTGGAAGTCTGTACCTCCCACTCCCCTTCACCCATTTTGCCTTTCCGTTTTGGTGACCAACAATTTGTGCTTTGTATTTATGGGTCGGTTTCTGTTTTTTGTTTGTTTGTTTGTTTGGTTGGCTGGTTTTTTAGATTCCACGTGTAAATGAAATCATATAGTGTTTGTCTTTCTCTGTCTAACTTATTTCACTTAGCAAAGACCCTCTAGGTCCATCAATGTGTCACAAATGTCAAGATCTCATTCTTTTTCATGACTGAATAATATTCTTGTGTGTGTGTGTGTGTGTGTGTGTGTGTGTGTGTACCACATCTTCTTTATCCATTCAAGTATTGATGAACATATGGGGTGCTTCCATATCTTGGCTATTGTGCATAATGCCACAATAAACATGGGGTGTATATATCTATTTACTATTTTTGTTTTCTTTGGGTAAAGACCCAGTAGTGGAATTACTGGATCATATTATATTTCCATTTTTCATTTTTGGGGCATCTCCATACTATTGAAGATATCATTTTAAATGATTGTTTAATAGTTTGTCAAGTGGATTTAAGTTTGACCAGTTATTCTTTCTTAGATAGGTCAGTTGTTTACAATGTTTTATTATCATAGCTATTTCTATTTTCCTTAATATTGTCATAATCTACCAGGTCTGATTATTCCCTGTCCACCAGACATAACTAGAGTGCTTTATCTAACTCAGTGGTCTCCAAAGTGAGGTGTGGTCACTTAGGATGCAGGGTGATTGGGAATGTGGAAAGAAAATACTATAACTCTGATTTTTGTTTTTATTTTATACTTTTA
The DNA here is from genome assembly GCF_017311325.1 of Ursus maritimus. NCBI lineage: Eukaryota > Metazoa > Chordata > Mammalia > Carnivora > Ursidae > Ursus > Ursus maritimus. Next base: position 26,937,535 of record NW_024424453.1, read on the forward strand.
CACTTTCTACTTCCAACTGCCTGTTTGAAAATCCATATAGTATGCCAGTATAGGAGTACATGCATGTAATCTAATGGTAAATGGCCACGTTCAGAAGACCCTTTCAGGTATTTTTTTTTTCCCTCTAGAGGGGAGTGCAATGAAAATCATTTGGAGACTTAAGTCATCCAGAAGATTTGTAAAGCTTTCTTTCTCTTGGAGATTTCCTGAAGCTCTGGGATTTTAGGGCAAGCTGGATTATGAAGGCCTCCAGAATCTACTAGGCTCCGAATAGCTTTTCTCTGTCACTGTCAATGATGGGGTCTCCTGAAGTTGTGGGAACAAGAGGCAGGGTTTCCATGGTGGATCTTCTTCCTTTACTGGACAGCCATCAGATACCACCCACTGCTTCGGCCTTCTTACGCCGTCTCTTGCCTCCAGATGGACTTGAGGAAGTTAGCTTTCACTACCTGAGGCTCGTCTATCCCATTTCCTCCAATCCCTGCTTTTCTTCCACCCAGTTTTGAAGCGTTTACTTGGTTTGTTTTTTTAACCACTCTTTGAAAATTCTTTTATGACCTCTTCACTCTTTTAAACAATATCTTTTAACAATATACTTTGAAGAATAAAAGTATTAATTTTGATGAAATAAAATTTGTTTTATTTTATATATTAGGCTTTTGATGTCATATTTAAAAATCATTGATTAATCCAGAGTCACAAAGACTTTCTTCTATGTTTTATTCTAAAAATTTTATAGTTTTAGGTTTTAAATTTAGGTCCATGATCTATTTTGAGTTCATTTTTGCATATTCTCTCTCCACTGAATTGCTCTAGCACCTTTGTTGAAAATCAGTTGTTCATATATGTGTGGGTCTGTTTTTGGACTCTTTATTGTGCTCCATTGTTATATTTGCCTATCTTGAAGCCAATAAATACATTGTCCTGATTACTGTAGCTTTATAATAAGTCTTGAAATGAGATAGTTAGGTTCTTGCATTGCTCTTTTTCAAAGTTGTTTTGGCCATTATTGGTTCTGTGCATTTCCATATGATTTCCCCCAGCTTTATTGAAGTATAAGTAGACAAATAAAAATTATGTATAATTAGGGTACAGTGTGATGATTTAATGTACATATACATTGTGAAATGATTACCACAATCAAATTAATTACTGCATCCATCACTTCACATAATTACCTTTTTTTTTTGTGGTGAAAACATTTAAGATCTATTCTTTTAGCAAAATCCAAGTATATAATACAGTATTATTAGCTATAATCTCCATGTTCTACATTAGATCCCGAGAAGTTATTGATCTTATTAGTGAAAGTTATATCCTTTGACCAACATCTCCATCCCTCCCATGGCCCCCAGTCCCTGACAACCACTGTTCTACTCTCCGGTTCTATGAATTTGACTTTTAGTTTCCACATATATATGAGATCACACAGTATTTGTCTTTCTGTATCAGGCTTATTTCACGTAGCATAATATCCACTAGGTTCATCCATATTGTTTAAATGGCAGGATTTCCTTCTCTCTTTTTTTAAGATTTTATTTATTTGTTTGAGAGAGAGAAAGGGAGAGAGAGAGAGAAAGTACACAAGTGGGGGGATGGGCAGAGGGAGAGGGAGAAGCAGACTCCCCGCTGAGCAGGGAGCCCAACTCGGGGCTTGATCCCAGGACCCCGAGATCATGCTGAGCCAAAGGCAGACGCTGAACTGACTGAGCTACCCAGGTGCCCCAGATGTCCTTCTTTTTCATAGCTGAATGATATTCCATGTATATAATGATATATATATATCATTATATATATATATTTTACATTTTCTTTATCCATTCATTTTCTGGCAGACGCCTAGGTTGTTTCCATGTCTTGGCTATTGTGAATAATGCTGCAATGAACATGGGAGTGCGAGTATGATATGTCTTTGAAATATTGATTTCATTTCCTTTGGATATATATCCAGAAGTAGAATTGCTGTAGCGTATGGTAATTCTGTAGTCTATGATAAACCATTTACATTCCCACCAACAGTGTACAAGGGTTAACTTTTTTTCACACCCTTGCGAACACTTGTTATCACTTGTCTTTTTGATGATAGCCATCCCAACAGATGTGAAGTGATATCTCATTGCGGTTTTGATTTGAGTTTCTCTGATGATGGATATGTTGAGCATATTTTCATATACCTGTTGGCTATTTGTATATCTTCTTTTTTAAAATTATTTATTTGAGAGAGAGTGAGTGAGAGAGAGAAAACAAGTAGGGGGAGGAGCAGAGGAAGAAGCAGACTCCCTGCTGAGCAGGATGCTGGATGCTGGGCTGGATCCTGGGACTCCAGAATCATGACCTGAGCTGAAAGCAGTTGCTTAACCAACTGAGCCACTTAGGCACCCCATTTGTATATCTTCTTTCAAAACATGTCTATTCTGATCCTTTGTGCATTTTTTAATCTTTTTTTTCTTTGCTATCTTTCATAGAAATAGAAAAAAACAGCCCTAAGATTCATGTGGAACCACAAAAACTCCAAAGAGCCAAAGCAATCTTGAGAAAGAAGAACAAAGCTGGAGGCTTCATACTTCCTGATTTCAAACTCTATTATAAAGCTATAGTAATCAAAGCAGTATAGTGTTGGCATAAAAACAGACACGGATTACAAGAACAGAATCAAGAGCTCAGAAATAAATCCACGCATATACATCAACTAATCTTTGACAAGGGCACCAAGAACACACAAGGGGGAGAGGGTGGAGGAGAACAATCTCTTCAATAAATGGGGCTGGGAAAAGTGGCTATCCATGTGTAAAAGAATACAATTAGGTTCTGATCTTACACCATACAAAAAAATTGACTTGAAATGGATTAAAGACTTAATGTAAGATCTGAAACCATTAAACCTCTAACGGGGAAAAAGTAGGGAAAAAGCTCCTTAACATTGGTCTTGGCAGTGATTTTTTCGATATGACACCAAAAGCACAGGCCACAAAAGCAAAAATAAATAAGTAGGACTACATCAGACTAAAAAGCTTCTGTAAATCAAAGGAAATAATCAATGAAATGGGATGGGAGAAAATATTTGCAAACCATATATCTGATAAGGGATTAATATCCATATGAATTTTTATAATCAGTTTGTCAATTTTTACCAAAACAGCCTGCTGTGATGTGATTGGGATTACACTGAATCCATAGATTAATTTGGGAGACTTAACATCTTAACAATATTTAACATTTTAAGACTATTTAACATCTTAAGAATCTTATGATTCATGAACATAGACTCACTCTCTTTAGGTCATCTTTCATTTCTATCAGCAATGTTTTTTAGTTTTAATAGTATAGGTCTTTCACATCTTTTATGAGATTTATCCATAAGTAGTTAATTTTTTTATGCTATTCTAAATGCCATTGATTTTTTAATTTCAACTTCCAATTGTTTGTTGCTAGTTTATAGAAATACATTTGATTTTTGTATATTGATCTTATATCCTGAAACCTTTCTAAACTCACTCATTAGTTCTAATAGCATTTTCGTAGATTTCATTGAATTTTTCTACATAGATGACTATGTTATCTATGAATAAATATACTCTTAATTTTTCTTTTCCCATGTGAACAACTAATTTCTTCTTGCCTTATTGAACTGGCTAGGACCTATAGCAAAATGTTAAATAGAAATGGTGAGACTGGATATCTTTGTCTTATTCTCAATACTGGGCAAAAACTACTCAGTCTTTCACATTTAAGTATGCTATTAGCTGTAGGTCTTCCAGACCTGACTTTAATCACATTGAGAAGGTTCTTTTTTTATTCCTGGGTTGCTGAAAGTTTTTATCAGGAATGGTTGTGTTGCTTTAGTCAAATGCTTTCTCTGCACCCATTGAAATTGATACTATAGTTTTTCTTTTTGGTTTGTTAATATGGTGAATTACATTGATTTTTTTTGAATGTTAAACTAGCCTTGTCCTCCTGGGATCGACTCTACTTAGTAATGATGTATTATTCTTTTTGTGTGTTGTTGCATTTGATCTGCTAATATTTTGTTAAGTTGTTTGCATCTATATTGATGAGATCTATTAGTCTGGAGTTTTCTTGTAATATCTTTGTTTGCTTTTCGTATCAGGGAAGTGTTGGCCTCATGGAAAGAGTGGGGAAGTTTTTGTCCCTTTTCAGTTTCTTCAAGGATTTGCGTAGAATTGATGACTACTGTTTGGTAGATTTTGGTAGAATTTGGTAGAATACATCAGGACTTGGAGGTTTTTCCTGGGAAAGTTTTTTTTTTTTTTTTAAGATTTTTATTTATTTATTTATTTGAGAGATAGAGCAAGAGGGAGAGAGCAGTGAGAGTGCACAAGCAGGGGGAGTGGCAGGCAGAGGGAGAGGGAGAAGCAGGCTCCCTGCTGAGTAGGGAGCCCCATGTGATATGGGCTCCATCCCAGGACCCTGGGATCATGACCTGAGCTGAAGGGAGATGCTTAACTGACTGAGCCACCCAGGCGCCCCTCTGGGAAAACTTTTAACTACAAATTAAATTCTTTAATAATATATGGGACTATTCGGGTTATTTCTTCCTGAGTGAATTTTGGCAGTTTTTGTCGTGCGAGGAATTTGTCCACTTTATTTCAGTTGTCAGATTTATTGTTATAAAGCTGTTCATAATATTCCTATGATATTTTTAATATCTGTAGAATGCATAGTGATTTTTACCTCTCTCATTCCTGTTATTGCTAATTTGTATCTTTTCTCTCTCTCTTTATTGATTTGTCTGGCTAGAGGTTTATAGGTCTTCTCAAAAAACCAGCTTTCATTTTCATTGATTTTTTTCTATGTCGTGTTTAGTTTCTTTTCTCCATTGGTATTTACTCTGCTCATTATCATTTCTTTTCTTCTGCTTACATTGGGTTTTATGTCTTTATATTTTTGCAGCTTCTTAGGGTGGAGGCTGAGGTCGCTGAGTTGAGACATTTCTTTCCAACAGGCGGTCGGTACTATAAATTGCCCCCTACGTACAAACTTAGCAGCATCCCACACATTTTGTTGTGTTGTGTTTTCACATATTTGCAGTTCTAGATACTTCCTAACTACACTTCTGATTTCTTCTTTGATCCATGGGTTATTTGGAAGTATGTTTTTTTATTTTTTAAATATTGGATAAATTTTTAGAGTTCTGCTGTTGATTCATAATTTAATTCCATTTTGTCCAGAAAATATACACTGTATGAATGCAGTTCATTTAAATTTGAGACTATTTAATGCACCAGACATAATTTGAGACTTGTTTTATGTATATGTTTCATGTACACTTGAAAAGAACATGTATTTCGCTGTCCTTGAATGGAGACTATTCTGTAAATGTTATTGAGGTCCCCATGCTCTCAGCTCTGGAAGCTCTAAACTCAGGAAGTTCATTGGGCTCTTCCTGGTTTCCCCCTTCTTTCTCCATGGTCTGGAAACCTTCTTGAGTCAATAAGCTGGGACAACCATAACATTTGCTTCCCATTCCTCAGGCATCACTGTCTGACATCCAATGACTTGAAAACTATTCTTTCATTTTTTTTTTTGTCTTAAAGAACATTGTTTATTTCATACAGGAGGTTAAACTCAGCCCCTGTTATTCTATCTTGGCCAGAAGTAAAAGAACTATAAATAGTTTTTTTATTCAGCTTAATTTTACCAGTCTGTTTCCAGATAAAATCAGTTTTCTATACAAATTTAAATATTATAGTAAGATGATTCTCAACAGGTTTTATTTTGAAATCAACTTTGTTGAGGAATAAGTCACATACTATAAAATGCACACATTTTAAGTGATCATTTAAATGAGTTTTGACAGGTATACAAAGCTGTTTGACCCTATTCAAGATATAGAACATTTCTACCACCCCATAAACTTCCTTTCAACAAGGTTTTAATGTGCAATTATGAGAAGTCAGTTGAAGTCTATGTGTTGACTTTGGAGCTGGGGAAAGAGCCCATCAAGTGGATTGCCTCCCCTTCTTGCTTGGTCTAGATCCCACTCCACTGTGTTACCTCCTTTGCCTGGGTAGACAGACCCGTATGTGACTCTCCAGAAAATGAATTATAGGACTTTAGGAACTGGGTGATTTTTGGGAGCAGGCAGGGTTCAACAATCAACAAGATGAGGAATTGTTTTGGGAGCTCAGTGCTCCCCCTTGACAGTCATGGGATGCCTTAGGCTATCATACACTTCCTACCTTGGACCCCTGGGGACCTTCATTTCTGAGATTTTTGAGGTCATTTGTTACACAACGTTATTGCCACAATGACTAATTGATACATGGTATTTGATAAATATTGCTGGACTGCTTTCCAAAAATGTGGTACTTATATTTATACTGTACCAAGCTTGCACACCGGATATTATTTTTTATTTTTTCCAGTTTTATTGAGATAGAATTGACATACATCACTGTATAAGTTTAAGGTGTACAGCATAATGTATTTTTATTTTTAGCTTCTGAAAGTTTAATAGGCTAAATCATATTTTCGTTATTGTTTCGTTTTTCAGAAACATTTCTGAACTTCCCAGGCACCTGTGAGCCATGCTGGCATGAAGCATTAATGGGTCCCATTTCCCTTCTGGTGGGTGCACCTGAGGGAACCCTGCATGGCAGCTGGTTGTAGAAGAAGCCAAAAACGGAAGCTGACAGCAAATCATAAAGCCCCTGGGATTGTGTCCTATTTAAATAGATCACCTTGTTTCCAAACATTCATTTATTTCCCTTTTGATTCTTTCTTCTCCGTTTGCAAGCCTGCATATCCAGTTTCACAGTTCTCTAGCGTTTACCGTGTGTTGGGCACCGTGCTAGCCACCTTTGGCACTGCATCCTCTAATAAGCAAAGCTGCCTATAAGCCATTCTACGCCTCTTTTTGATGTTGTATGGCCTCCATCCGCCCCATTGGCTGCCAGCTCAGAATTCACCTCCTGGCCTTGCTCACTGCGTTGCCCCCTGCACCTTTCCTAGCCTCCTAGGGACCTGAGGGCTCTTACTCAAACCCACCTCACCTGGCACATTGAAACACAGCAGCAGCAGCAAGCCCTGCGGTGAGCGAGGGAGGCTGGGCCAGGGGGGTGACTGACCTTTTCTCATCTCTGCACTCGGGTCCCATACTTCCCAACTGTCTTAATCGGCAAGGTTAGGTATGTTTCTATATTTTTATTAACTAGTTAAGCCTCCCCTTATATGCATTTTCTGTACATGTTCTTTGTCTACTTATCTATTGAGGTCTTGAATTTTAAAAAATCAATTTATATGAATTCTTTATGTAGCAGAGATATTAAAACATTTCTGCCATGTTTGCTGCAAAATTCTTTCTCTGTCCAATATTTGTTTCCTTGGCTTTTGCTATAAAGAAGATATGTCTTCCGAGTGTAAAGTTTGCACCCATAAATAAGAAGGGCCATATTTAAATGTGTGTACCTTTCTCTTATCTTTACATAGCCTATAATATGTTTTCTCAGGCAGTTTAAGTCTCACTCTGGAATGCTCAGATTAGCAGCCAAGGATGTGTTCAGGAGGAGGGAGAAATTGGATCCCTCTGTGACAGGAATGGCTAATGACATTTTCTCCCTGATGAGGCTCTATGGTCCACTCTTCATTTATACATTCTAAAATATTTATTGAGCATCTACTGTCTGCCAGGCACCACTGCCTGGGACGTTTCGGGCCCTGGTTTAATGGTCACTGAGATTTCATTGAGTTTGGATGAGATGGGTGAACCGTACACTGTATCAATAAGGTTGAGTATTACCTTAATCGCATTCTTAGAGTTATTAACTTGAGGGCCTATCGAGACAATTTTGAGGGAGCAAGACAGATATAATCTCTGCCCTCCAGAGGTTCATAGAAGCTTGGAGAAGGCATTCAAGTAAAAGACAATTACAGGGAGCTGGGGCAGGGGCTGTGATGGAGAATGCGGGATGGGGGCTGGGAGCCTTATCAACATGCAGCAAATTTGAGGGATCAGGGAAAGCTTCTCGGAATGATGTTCAAATTGATGTTCAAACTGAGATCTGAAGAATGAATGAGAATGGCTAAGAGAAGAGGATTGGAGGTCATAGTATTTTTGTGAAGGCAACAGCTCAAAAAAGTCCTGGGGTAAGAAAAAGCTTGTGCCTTTGAGAAGCCAAAGTGCTAAGAGTGTCTCCTAGAGGTAGTGTTTGAGAAATCGGTCAAATATTATCATCATTATTCCTTGAATTATTTGACCTCCTTTTTAAAACTCCCCTCCCCCTCTGTAAAATATGTCACCATTATCATTTACCACAGAAAAGGGTGTTGGCTTAAGAATCAAGACACTTGGTTTCTACTTCCAGCCCTGCTAGGAAAGAGCTGTGTGACTCTGCTGAGTTTAAGGTCCTACTCTGGGCCTCTGAGTCGTGTTCCGGGAAATCAGGGACCAGGCAGGGTCATGTCCCAGAATGACGTACTGGGGCTGCATCCGCTGTCTTTAGGGTTTGGCTACTGAGTGGCATTCTGTCCTCTCTTCTTTCCATTCATCAGGTCTGTCTCTAACGCACAAGGGGGGTTCCCAACCCTGAGAACACTCTCAAGCAGCCAGAGTCCAAAAAGAGGTTTTCCCCAAACCCAGGGAGTCGGATCCTCCAGCCAGAATCTGAACTAGAGTCCATCTAGTCTTGCCCCATGGGCTATTGATTCCCACAGACAGGAGGCAAGCCGATGAGTTAGAGCTCCTGGAGGGGCCGGGGACCACTCGGGATTCTCCAGGCAGTGCCTAGTACATTATGGGTCCTCGGTTAATATTCACTGAAGTTTCATTGAGGTTTGATGAGATGGATGAACCATACAATATGTCAATAAAGTTAAGTATTACCCTAACCACATTCTTAAAGTTATTAAAAATGTCAAGAGCAGGGTGATTTATTTGCTCATTCTATGGAAATATTGCAAAGACAGTGTGTTTAAAAACGTGCGGGGCTTAAATGATAATGATTTATTTTTCTGGCTCCGTCTCAAGCTTAGTGTCAGTGACTGTTTCTGATGTTGCCCGCCTCTTTGAGGTCTTTACCCTTTTGACACCATTTTTAGCCCCGAAGAGCAATGGGAGATTGCAGTGCAGGCTGGAGGTTCAGGCGCGGATGCAAATTCATTCTCCGGCTGGCTCTAGTCTCTGGACGATGCCAAGCGGCCACCTGAGTGTGACCTTTCATATTTGACATCATTGCCCTAGAGTAATAGATAGCTTCAGCAGGGGGATGCCAAAGCTCTGGCCCTGAGCTGAGACCTGAAAAATATGGTTCCTGCTCTGACGTAACAGGTCTCCCAGGAGAGTTCTAAGCACTAGCAAGTGGAAGCTCTGGAAAGAGCGGCAGTTAGTGTTTTTTGCTCTGGTAACATGTGTTCACATTGACTCCCTTGCATCTGACCTGCAGCCTAGCCTGATGTGGAGTAAGGGCTCACGGCAGGGCCAGCCTTGAGCTTCTGTACCCTGGCCCCAACCACAGCTTCTCCAGGGCACAGAGAGACTCTGAGCCTCAGGGTACGTGCTTGTGTGTCTAAGACTGCACAGTCGCAGGGCACGTCTGCATACACAGCTCCACACAGCCACAGCCAAGCACCCTGTACAGAGAAGCGCGTGGTAAAAAATGATCTTGATGCTTTGTAATAACTATGTGATTAAAAACCACGTGAAAAATGACAACAGTTAACACTCACAAAAAACAAAAACAGCCTCGTAAGCTCATGCGCACCATCAGCAAAGCCTCTGCTTTCGGCCCCCTCCGCAGCTGCTCATGGGGGCCTACACTTTCTGGATATGCCCTCTAGACACATTGCAGCCAGGGGCTTTGTGTGGGAGAACCCTCCCTGAGCCTTCCTCCTGCCCTGCCTTCCCTAGACCAGCCCAGCGCTCTGTACCACTCTCAGCCTCTAGGGGGCACCAGAGCTTGCGCATAGCAAGGTGGAGCCTTCTTGAGACAAAAGAGGAGGATTTTGGCTGCCAATTTGTCTTAACATTGTGTAAGGTCTGTCTTGAGGCAGAGGAGGCCATATACAGACCCGAATCAGGGTGTGCATTGTTCTGGCTGTTCTGATGTTATTGGCTGGGGACTGATGGTCATCCGCGCCCCAAGGTAATGGGGGCCAGCTTCTGGTGCCTTTTGTATCTGGGAGTCAAGCCCATGGGGCCAGTGGTTGGGAGAAGAGGTCCTTGGAGTAAGCCCTTTTGGGACAGGAGGCTTCCTTTGCCCCTGCCCCACACTGCCTCCTTGTCCGGGAGCCTCATGCATCGGAGAGACAAGGTGTCAGAGAAAACAAGGCCAGTGAGGATGACAGGAAAGGCAAAAGGGAGGGGACAGGAAGAAAGAAACAGAATGCAGGCTAGGGGCAAAATCAAGAATGAGACGGAGAAAAGCTAATATATGGTGATTGTTCTTACCAGTGTTACGGGTTTTGGAGCAAAACAATTTGTAGGAAGCAAACTTCCCCAAATGTGAGTACTTAATAAAGAAGAAAACAGAAGGATTGATAATGGGAATTAGGCTAATGAATAAACAAGCTGCTTAAAAAATGGGCTCCTTTCGCAGTCCGTTATTTTTAACTTAGTGGCAATTTGCATACTAGTTAATTTGCATATATTAAATACTGCTCCCCTTTTTCTCCTTCCCACCTCCTCCACTTCAGAATAACATTTCATTACGGTGCTGCTGGGCCCGAGGACTCAGAGGCTCTGGAGAGTTTATTAATTTATCCAACACATGCTGTGTACATTTTTATCGCTTGCCGCACAGTGGACCCGGTATCTTTGAAGTCATTAACAACACGAGGGGTGTTCTGCTCGAGGTATTCAAAAGACAGCGAGCAAAGCCAGCCTGCAAAAATGTTCCCCCAAACAGGGAAAGATCATATTTGGTTTTTGTTCTTTCTAGGAAGACAAAAATGAGCAATGGATGGTTCTCCTCTGCATCAGAGAACCTCTGTTTTAACTTTTATTATTATTTTTTTGAATTTCAAATCGAAATGGAACTGATTCCCAATGGGGCACAGATTTCCAAAAGGAACCAGGCACACATGACGTTCTTCCTGCTGCTGCCCACAGCGGAAGGCGGAGGAGAGCCTAGCTCTTTGGGGGCCTCCACTACTGCTGATGGGAATAATGGACCAGGAAGGGAGGAGCATGCCCCCCCCCCCCACTGGGTGCTCCCTAGACTGCACTTCCTCCCTATTGCCCTCTCCGGGAGTCCTCCCACCACTGCCCCTTTCCTTTCCCTTTCAGCTTCTGACTTAAGTGGGAACTTCTAGCTCAAGCTTCTGGTTGCTTACTTAATTGCTCTGTAGGGCATCATGGCGCCTCCCATGGGACTAGAAGAAGGCCACCATGCCAACACGGGGGCTTTTAAAAAGTGGTTAGGTCTGGCCCACTTGCATTAATCCTATTGTTGTTTTCCCATGCCATCTTGTCAGTTTGCCTCTTAGCCCTTCTTTCTATTGTCCCAGATGCTTAAGCTCAAGAGAAACCTGTGTATTTGCCGAAAGCTTAATAGTTTTCCTCAGGTGCAAATGCAAACTAAAATGTAATTAACTAACTAATTTATTCAGTCATTCATTCATCAAATATTTATTGAATGCCTACTATGTGCCCCCTATTCTAAGCAAAGGGGATATAAAGTTTACATTCTAGTGGGCAGAGAGAGGCAAACATATAAATGATAAATGATACTAACCAAGAGTTATAAATGCTAAAGATTGATGGGGTAGCAGGTGGCATGGGGGGGGGGCACCACCTTAGCTGGGGTCAACCCGGACAACCTCTCCAATGAGGTGACAAAGGAGAATCAGAGGGAGACAGGATTTGCTCAGGATATTAGGGCCATCTCTGTGCTTGGCTTGGTCCTCCGTGGGCTTGTGGCCTACTGATGTTACACGTGGCTGGGATAACCTGCCAATCTCAATGCGTTTGCCATCACTCGACCCCGAGGAAGGGCCTGGCTTGGTGAAGCAGCAACAGCCCTCTCGGGACCTCCCACAGTTCAGGTGACCTTCCCTGTAGGTTCAGATCCTCTCTCCAGGAACGAACTCCTTGGGAAGAGGCAGTGGCCAAACACATCAGGCAGCCTGGGTTTAAAGATGACCAGATTTGCAACTTTGGGTAAATTACGTAATCTCCTTGTGCTTTAGGTTCCAGTCTGCAAAGTGGGCACATGATATGTAAAAGTCTGGCATGTAACAGAGGCTCAATAAATGTGCCCAGGTTTGACTGCCCAGGGGATAAGGAGCTAAGCCATGCATGGGGAGTGTGGAGACATTTTACACGGGATGATAAACATGCACAGAATAGAAAATCTCCCTAGAGTAGTCTGTCAGTGCCTTATGCCTTGAGTTTCAGAATCAGACAGCCTTGGGGTTGAAACCCAGCTCCACTAACTTGCTAACAATATTATCCTTGAGCAAGTTGCTTAATCCGATTATGACTCATTTTGCTCATTTATAATGTGGGGATAATAATGATGTCTACCTAAGGGGCTCTTATAAGGGTTCATGAGACAGTATTTGTAAAGCATGTAACACATAAATGTTAGCTGGTGTATTTAATATTATTTCACTGTCCTGGTCTGTGGCAATAAACAGTTTGATTGTCTTGATGAACAAAAGAATGTTAAATTCTTCACATATTGTATTGACTAGCCCCCCCGCCCCCACCAATTATTCTCAAACTAACTGCTACACTGCCATTTCTGTGAAATTTTCTCTACACCAATGCCTGTGCCCCAGTCTGAGCCACCATCTTTGATCCCAAGACAACTGTAGTGGCCCTCACTGGTCTTTCTGCTTCTACTCCTGCCCTGCCCTAGGCCCTTCCTCACACAGCAGAGAGACAATCTATAGAAGATACACTAGCTATCAAATGGTTTCCATTCACTCCTAAAATAAAATTCAAACTCCTTACCTGGGCCTATAAGATTTTAATTGGCCTGTCCCTTGCTTAAGTCTCCAACCTTAGCTGCCCTCCCTTCCCTCCATGTCTGCTGTAGTCCAGCCATACTGGTCTTCTAATTTTTTAGGTCTTACCTTATCCATTTTCTCCTCAGAGAGGTTTTCTCTGAACACCTTGTCTAAGTATCACCCCTCTCCCCCATTATTCTCTGTCATAAGCCCCTCCTGTTTCCCTCCTGACACTCTTTATGATATAATTGTTTACTTGTTTGTCATGTGTCTCACTAGAGGCACCATAAGGACAGGGAGCATGTCTCTTGCCTTGCCACTGAATCTCTAGAACCCAGCTGAGCACTGGGCATGAAAGTTCTCTCAGGAAATTATTCATCAAATAAATGAGTCAACCAGTTAATGAATGGTTGTAGGATACCTCTTGTTTCTTGGAAAAGTTCTCTGTTCCTTTCTTAGGCTACCCCAATTAAGGGTGCCCCTAAATGGAACTGCTGAATAGAAGCGAACACAATCAGCTAATGTCAATAGTGACTTTGTCAAATTAAGAAATGACAACGTCCAGAAAATGAATTGCTGGGTTCTTTTTCTCACACTTTATCACCAGCACTCAGCTCTCATCGGTTGAGAATTTCAGTAGTTGTGGGTGACTCAGGTGTGGCAAATTGTAGAGATGTTCTGAATAACGGAGGGGACGTAGAGTTTAAGCTCAGAGCCATCCTTTGAGAGTGTTGGCTGTTATTCCCAACATTTGGGTTGGGAGCATGCTGCCCAATGACCGTGTTTTCCCTTCTCCTTAAAAAACCAAACCAAACCACAATATATCACTTCCCTGTATTACATGTATGAACTAATCAAATTCTCAAGACAATCCAAAGAAGGAAGCTGAGCCCCAGTTAGTGGTTAGGGAGTAGTGATGGAGCCTGGGTTGGTGGCCAGGGCTCCAGAGCCCTTACTCTCAGCCAACATTATGCTGTAGTGCTTACTATTATAATTTAATGCAGCATTTCTTTAGGGAAAATTGATAATACCAAATGGAAGCCTGTATTGTGGTATATCTATGACTCTTTTATAAATGTCAGAATTTGGGCAAAAGTGGAGAAAATGACTCTTTGGTGTATCACTGCAGAGACAAGTGCGTCAGCTGGGGGGAAGCGGCTCAGACACACTGGAAAATGGGGGATGGGGATGGTTCTGTAGGAACCTGTATCAGCCAGCCTCCATGCCCTTCCAGCCCTGGATCTATAAGAGTAGTGTTAGCATCCCGAATTTAATTTCAGAGCCAGTGCCCTGAATTGCTCCTTTCTGTCTTTTCCAAAGGCATTTCAATATTGCTAATCGGTGCCCCGTGGAGTGACATTTTTTCCCTGAGTGTTGCTGCAAAGCAAACCTCTTGGAAGAATGAAATTCTACAACTAATTTCAAAATGGGTGTCGGATGAAACCTGCTGGATTCAGATTTCTCAAATCAGAAAAGACCTGTAGCGGGGAGGGAACGGGCTGTAGCTGTGCAGACCTGAATTTAAATCCTGACTCTGCAACTTGCCAGCCCTGTCGCCTTGAGCTGGGTGCTTAACCTTGTGAGCCTCAGTTTCCTTCCGCTTACAAGGGACGAATTCACCTAACAAGGGAGTATTGTGAGGATTGCATGTGATAATGTGTATCAAAAGCCCCAGGACAATGACATTCACAGAGTGGGGATTCCCCTCCTCTCTCAGATGTCATCTGGTTCACTTAGTTGCCCCTCTGATAAATCCTTACAAAGGAGACTCTTGTTTGGAGATAGATTTGGGGAGATTTGATGAGCCCTCTTGGTCACCCATCCCACTGTCATCAGCATGCCTAATTTTCTAGCCATCAGTAAAGTACTGTGCTCAGTGGGGAGCCTACCAGCTGAAAGGGACATGTAGGACTGGGGAGGGACTCGAGAGGGCCAGAGAGAAACCAAAAGGTTGGTTAAGAAAAAAGTGATAAAAAAGCAATATGGGGAGAAGGAGGAGGAGGAGGAGGATGGAAGGAGGAGAAGGTGGTGAAGGTGTGGGGAGAGGAAGAGAAAGAAGAAAACCCCTGAGAAAAATTGGAGATACTGAAACCATTCAGCCTGAAACTTTAGGCCTGGCTTGAGGGATATATTAACACGAGTGTGCCAGTGAGGGGCCAGAAGGTACAAGAAGGGGTGGACCAACTGTAAAGAGCCCCTGATGCAAGAGACAGCTGGTCAACCTGCTGTCACCTTGCTGATGGCCCACTCCCAGGCTAACTGCCTGTGTTCTCATTGTGTCAGCTCAGAGCACTCACATCCTGCCAGCTCACACACATTGCAGCTTCTCTTGACTGTGGGCCTGTCTCAGACTTGGTTCTGTGCGTCCTCCTGACATGTAGCCTTATCTGGAAAATTGCAATTCTTAGGGTCTTCTAAAGTTGAAAAAAATCTGCTTCCTTTTAGCTTTTACCCACTAGCTCCAGTGCTGTGTCCAGGATTCGAGCAATGAGAATACTCACTATCCCAAGTGAGAGTCTTTCAGATGTTTAAAGACAAAGATCATCAGGCTAAACAGTTCCAGCACCTTCATTTCTGGTTTAATTAACATCGTGTCCAGCATCGTTCCCCTGTTCTTCACCTGGCTGTGGCGCTTTTCCAATTGGTCAGGGACCGTCTTAAGCACAGATCTTCAGGACCACTGGGAGAACCAGACGGGAGCCGGTTCCCACTGACACACCGTACTCTATAATCCTAGCAGCTTCCTTGGGCAGAGCCCCTGCACTACGGCGTGAATCTGAGCCTACATGCAAACTCAGACCCGAGGCCTTGTTCTTAGGAGTTGTTCCAAGATATGTCTCCTCATTCTCTACTTGTGCACTTGAGCCCTTGAATAGAACCCCAAGGTTTTAAAAATATCCATTGAAATATCATCTTGCCTGGTTTTTGTTTGTTTTTTGAGAGAGAGAGCTTGCATGCATGCCCCTGCAAATAGGGTGAGGGAGGGGGGAAGGTGGGGAGGGGGGAAGGGCAGAGACAGAGGATCTTAAGCAGGCTCCATGCCCATTGCAGATCCTGATTTTGCAACCTTGAGATCATGATCTGAAACAGAAATCAAGAATCAGAAGCTTAACTGACTGAGCCACCCAGGCACCCCTTATCTTGTCAGGTTTGAACTGATATATCCATCTCTCCAGACTGCTTTTGGCTTGCAGATTCTGTGATTCCCTTCCTCAGCTTCTCTTCTCAGCATTAAGTCAGGTAGATGGGATAGATTGGCTCTAGAGGCCAAAAATTTGATAATACCTGATAGAAGTTTTGGACTGGCTAAGACAGAGGTCAAAATTCTTCATTACATCATTCAGAGAATACTGTAGGATCTCATCACACATTAATCATCATCTCCGAATTTCTTCAACCAGTTACAAATCCACTAAATGGTATCATCATGAGGTCCGTATCTCTGTCATTTGTTCACAGTGCTATTATAGGAAACTCCATCAAAGACATTGTTAAAATCGACAGGCACTGTATCTACAGCACCCCCTTGATTCTTCCTTGTGGTCATCCCACCAACAAGCCTATCTCATGTGGCCTTGCTCTTAGTGAGTCTAAGTTGGCCCCAGGAAATGAACATGCTCCCCATCTTAGAGTTCCCATTCCCTCCATCACACAATCTGCCCAAGGGTTTGATGGGGACCATCTTACTCCTTTGAAAATCAGGACTTGCCCTTCTTCCAAAAGCTATTAAAGAGATGAGAATGGGACAGAGGAGACTGAGATGACGCTTTGTAGAAATAATTTCGATTAGGCGTTAAGAATAATTCCATGGCCGACATTCTGAACAATGACTATGATGTCACATGCACAAGTCATTAATAAACTGGCTTCTTGGTATTTGGTAATTTCCCTTTATAGACCCAGAGGCAAAGGTGCAGGTGAGGAGGTCACACGATAGCAAGGGGGTTGTTGCTGTGAGGAAGTCAAAGGCTAGGTCTTCCTTGCGGTCCTGCCGCTCCACAGCAGCTTTACCGCCATGTTACCCCCGGACAGCCTTTCGTCTCTGACGCTCTCTTGTCTGGGCCTCAGAGGGGGATGGGAATACTTTCCGTCCCTATCTCACCGAGTCCTTGTGGGACCTCAGAGGAAAGGCAGCATCGCGCCCGAATAAGAGGTTACTATTCCGGCTTCTGGAGGAGTTCGTGTCTCCAGGCGGGATCCACAGCTGTCAGGCCCAGGACGGCGGCTGTAAATACTGTGGGCTGTTGGAAGCACACACTGTTTGGGGTGGGTCGTGTTCTCTAATTGGGTGTCACCTTTCATGAGCCAAGCAGCCGCCAAAACTGATTGCCTCTGATTTAGTTTTTGGAAACTGATCTGCATATTGTTTTGTTAACAGGTATCCGAGTTTCCAGAAATCTTCTGAGTGGTGCTACCTGAAATGGAACAGCTCGGGGGCTGTTTTGTGGGACACTCAAGTGGGACTTATGTGCTACAGGGATCCCCCCACTTTTCAAAACTCTGAGTTAGGCCGCTTCGCTTTTAAGAAAGACCCCTGGAAGGACCTGTTTTCACTAGCTGAAAGAAATCCAAGGACGATTTTCACCTTTACGAAAGAAGGTGAGAAGTGAAAACGGGGTTTGATGTTTGTTTTGTAGCCCGCCATTGCAGAGACAGCGTGCACGCCGGCCGTGGGACAGAGGCCCCGCCAGGCTCCTTCCTGGGGCCTGTACTCGGCGCCTCAGCATCACGCTGCCGCGGCTCTGAACTGTGTCTGGGAGCATCTGCGCTTTAGCTCCGTTTATTGCGTGCAACTGTTAACAAGACGTGTCCTAAAGTATCACAAAAACTTAAGAAAGGTTATTTTTGGGGTCTGCGAATGCTCAACAATTTTTCCATATGAGTCAACGGTAATTACTTCTTCACTCTACGTATGCCATTGTGGCTTCTTCGAGGTGTCGTAGGAGGCCCTACTTAGGGTGATAGCACGGGAAACCTGTATTCCCTTCTTATGAACAAATATGGTAGTAAGTTTAAAAAGGGGAATCAGTGATTCCTTAATGCCTTCAGTACTGAGCAGGTAATTTTCATACTTTGATACAGGAAATACATCTTTGGTTCTTTTTGGACCAGTCTGCCTCTTGTTCACAAACTATTAAATAGGATGCAGAGAGCCCAAGAAGAGAGTGAAGACAAGACTCAGCATCAGCTCAACAGCAAGACGTCTATCTAGTGCCTGTCATTCCCCCACCTGTACTGTTCGCCCATCCATCTGTCCATCCATCCATCCATCCATCCATCCAACATTCAGTAAGTATTTCCTATGCACAAGGCACCAATGAGAACCAAATCTTGCCCTCGAGGAGTATATGGCTTAGTATATGACATAAATTGTATATAATTGATGATAAAAATGATAAGATCAGAAAGAAATTGCTTCCAGTTAGATGGAACTGGGGAAGCATTTGAACTAAACTAAAAAAGTTGGGTAAGATTTAGATATATGGACATCGGAGATAAGGTTTTTCCAGGCAGAGGGAATCACCAAGAGCAAAGACATGAAGGAGGTGAACTGTGGAGACTGTGTGGGGCTTTACAGGAGAATAATGGGACAGAAACCGGACAGGAAGTGGACAGTTGGTGGAGGGCCTAGAATTCCAGGTTAAGGATTCTGTACTTCGTTCAAAAGGCAATGGGGAGCCATTGAGGATTTTGAGTATTGTAGTAAATGTAAACTGAGCTGTGCTTCAGAAGGACCGCCCTGTTTACCAGTGCTACAAGTTGGAAGCAGGATGATGGAGCTTTCCTCCAAGTCCTGCCTCTGCCTCTCCTGCAGTTGTCGCTGCTACCCCCGGCGGGAAGGAAGGTGGCACCATTTAACCCTCAAGAAGAGAGGTAGGTGCAGTGGTCTGCGAATTCCAGTCAGATCCCTCGTTCAGGACTGCCGTGCATCCGCTCACGCGGGGGGGGGGGGGGGGGCTGCTGGTGGTTCACAGCTACAGCCTTCTCTGGGAATTGCCTTCGGCTGGAGAGAGCTGCCCCCCACCCCAAGGTTATTCTCTCTCCTTCTGTGACTGTCTGCTACAGAAAGGAACAAAAGGCCCGGCCCCCTCGCCTCATCATGGGGGGCAGCTCTGAAGGAGGCTGCCGCTCCTGAGCCCCCTGCGGGGTCGCCCGAGGCCTCTGTCACCGAGGGCACACCCTCGCCGACCTCCCGCACACACATCTCCATCTCAGTCTTTTTCCAGGATCCAGACTGCAGGCGGTGGGTCCTGCTCTCCCCCAGCTCCACATGCTGTTGACCTACCTGGTGGATGGCTTCGTCCAGCCACGTGTCATCTCTCTGGTTGGGGGCTGGAAGTGGGCAGAACTGCTCCTGTTCTGCAGATTCCTTCTGTGAATACAGGGTTTTCTCTAGGTCTGGAAGGTCTCTAACCCTTCCCGGGCTGTGTTCCCCAAAATGTCTTCCATAGCATGTTTACGGAGGTGCTTCTTATAAAAAGTGGTGGTCAGATAAGGGCTCTGGATCCAGAGGTTAGACTTGTAGACAATGCCCGGACGTACTTGAGTAGAAGGGCCTCTTTCTTGGAAACCTTATCAGGGATTAAGGAATTGTTGCTCTGTGCCTTTGAGGGGTTGTATGGGGCTGAAATATTCATAGTGAAGGGCAAGACCCATGTCTACTTGGAATGATGGTTTTGACGAAAGCTCATGTGACTCAGCATCCATGCAACATAAACGATGAGACAAGCAGGTGCGGATGGTGCTGACCTGGGAATCAGGCACACACCCGTCTAAAGGGGGCTACTGCTGCGTGATTGCAGACAGGCGTTCCACATGGGAGCTCTGGCCCCTGTGGCCAGGTTTCAGTTTTTGCAAGAGAAGCCAGATATATATATTTTTTAAAAATTTAAACTTCTTGAGTTTAATTTGATTTTTAGAAAACACTGTGTTTGTGGAGCAAAACGGATCTGCAAGCTGGATGTGGCCTGCGGGCTGTGGTTGTCTGCCTCTGTTTTAAACCACTGTACATGCTGGAAAGAGTGCCAGAGGCAAAAAAAAAAAAAAAAAAAAAAGTAAGTACATTTGTGTGTTCATTTCTAGAGGGGCCTCTGCCCGGTAGCGGTCCGCGGTGGGGTTCAGGGGGAGCTAAGGAAAAGGGGGCCAGGCTGTTGAGCCTATGCACAAGCAGACAGCTGAAAACACGCTTCCAATGTGTATTGGCCTCTTGCCTTCATGGGGATTGGGAAAATCTTCAGGTTTTAAAAAAAATCTTATTTGCAAATTTACTTATTCCTTAAATTCCTTCTTAAAACATTGCTTTATGTTATTTAATCTTTAAGAAATCCTTCAAGGATTCCCAGTTGTGCACGAGATAACAGTTGGCAGTTAAGTCCCTTCATATTAAGACTACACATGCGATTCATTCATTCATTTAGGTGTGAATTCTTTTATTTGACACGTACACAAATAATTATACAAATAATTATCAAATGCTGCATCGTGCAAGCCACTGTATGAGATGATTCCGGGAGCAGAAAAATGAATAAGATGTTAGCGCTGCCTTGCAAGAGCTCCGTGGCCAGCAGGGCAGCATGGGCTGACGGCGACAGTTCACACTTACTGACCACCTACTAAGTGCCTGGTACTATACTTAGTAGCTTTCTTGAACTATCTACTTAATCTTCATGCCAACCTACCGAAGAGGCAATTTTCTGACTTCAGTTTAGGGAAAGAAATGGAGGCCCATTTTGTTTTGGCCCTTGGCCCAAGGTCAGAGAGTTCCAGGAGCTGGCGCTGGATGGGAGTCTAGTGTATACTTTCCTAACCATTAAATCTGCCCTGTGGAGGGGCTTTGAGCACCTTGGAGCTGTGGTGCACAGGGTGGGGGAGGCAGCTCGGTGTTGGGTGCTGAGGATATGCACGTGGGGGAAGTTCAGGCAAAGGCAGTAAGCAATGGCTCGGTAGTGGGGAGGCCAGAGGGGGTCCCGGGACCCCAGGGAGCAAAGGTAAGCGGTGCCGGACAGCTGGATAGCGCCCGGGGACACAGCGCCAGCTTCCATGGGGGTCTGCCAGAGAAGAGGATCCTTAGACCTCAACAGGCCCTACAGAGGAAGAAACAGAAAGATGCAAAAAAGGTTCATCCTCCTTATAGATGCAAAACTGTTCATCGTCTTTAGAGAGGAAAGGCAAAGGCAAATCATAATGAAATGCCACATTTTCCACATTAGATTAACAAAGATTCAGAAGCGTAATGCTACTTAGTGTTGGCCAGGGTTCTCCTTTTGCACAATATTGATGGGACAGACAATGGGAATGTCTTCCTAAGTGCAGTTTGGCTATATGTGTGTAATTATATTTTTAAGTGCACATACCTTTTGATCCAGAAAAGTCCCCTGAAGATACGCACACACATACATACCTGCAAGTATATATGCTGTATAAATACCAGCACAAACGCGTGTACACAGGCATGGAAGGGTGTGGCATTTTCAGAAACTGCAAATTACTATTGATCTTTGTCAGTGAAGAGTTAGGTAAAGAAATTATGCAAACTAGGGAAACTACTGCTATCACTTGGAACTAAAACCCAAGTCCTCCCCGGGCCTGTAAGGGCTGCCATGATCTCGTCTCGGCTTCTCACATCAGCCTCACCGCCGCTCTTCCCCTCCGCTGCTCCAGCCACAGGGAGCTCCTCAATTCTCCTCATTCAAATCAAGGCCATGCCATCCTCAGGGACTTTGCTTTTGCTCTTGTTCCCTTTGGAAGGTTCTTTCCCAGATATTCACATGACTCCCCCCCTCACTTCATTCGTGTCTCTGTCCAAGTATCTCCCCATAGTAGGCAACATCCAATATGGCTCCAATGATCCCTCTTTCTGGTGTTTGTACCCTGTGTGATCCCTTCCCTCAGAGTGTGCCCTGGACCTGGTGACTTGCTACTAAGGAATAGAACATAACAAAAATGAGGGATGCCCCTTCTGAGATTGATTATAAAACACTATGATTTCCATCTTGCTGACTCTGTCTCTCCCTCTCTGGCTCTTCTCTCTTGCTCACTGTAATGAAGCCAGCTGCCATGTTGTGAGCCGCCCTGTGGAGAGGCCCATGTGACAAGGGACTCAGAGAAAGTTCCAACAAACAGCCAGTGAGGAGCTGGGGCCCTCAGAGGACAGCCTACGGGACACTAATTCTTGCCAACGACATTTGAGTTTGGAAGCAGATCCTTCCCTGTTTGAGCCCTCAAGTGACTGAAGCCCTGGCTGACACCTTGACTACAGCCTTGAGAGACCCCGAGGCAGAGGATGCCACTCAGCTGCTCCTGGACGCCCGTCCTGTTGAAACTCTGAGTTAATAAATATTGTGGCTAAAACCACGAAGTTTTAGGATAATGTGTTACACAGCCACAGATGACTGATACAGAACACCTCAGAAAAGTCTATCATGACTATGCAGGCTAAACCAGCAGCATCCTTTGTTGGACGATGTTCCCTTAACCTGAGCTGTTTTTCCTCATGGCATGTGTGTTTTGGACATCTTCTATTTTATTGGTTTGTTTGTACATTTTTTTTCTCTCTGCTGATATAAAGAAGTCTCATGAGGACAAAACCTTTGTTCCGTCTCCTGCTGTGTTCACGAGTGCCTAGAGCAGTGCCTGGCCTTAGGTGGGTGCTTGCACTCCGTGGGTGTTTGTGAAGCCAGGAATAATGCAACTCATGAGAGAATGAGCTGGTCCTGCACACCCCGACGTGCGAGAGTCTTCCAGGGTACAGCCTAATGGGGCGGGGGCAAACCGCCACTCGATCTACATAGAGCACGATTCCCTTTTCGTATCTAAAAGTTTGTACATCCATCAAAGAAATTCAAAAAGATCCAAATCCAAATGTTAGTGTTTTTCTCTAAAAGATGAGATGATGGGGCTACACTGTCTTCTTAAACATTTCTATAATTCTTAAATAATTTACAATGATTATTCTGGGATCGTAAAAAAATGAAGACAATTTGTAGACTTTGCAAGGCCAACCGTTTGCTTCTCCACGTCCTTGTGCAGTCTGTGGGGGAAGCTCCGGGGAGGCAGCCGGCCGGCCGCCCCGTCCAGCGCCCGGAAACGCCTCTCCCCGCGCCTTCCGCCGTCAGACTGCAGTCTCTGGGCCGCGCACAGGAAGAGCTCGTCTCTCTCCCACATGACAGACTGTCAGAAATCTAGCATGTTTTCTGTGAACATTTCTTGGCAATAATTACAGAATAGGAAATACGAGGTTGAAAAGAAATAAAAAGACAGTACAGCAAAAATAACTCTTTTTGCAGTCTAGCCTTGGGGGGATACAGCCTCTGAGGGGCTGCCGGGTGGAGCAGAGCTTGGGGGAGAAGTTCTCACGGGGATGCTAAGGTTGGGTTTTGGTGAAGGCTCCGGTGAGAACTCCGGGCACACAGACCCGTTTGTCCTTGTCTGTGCTGAATGTGTGTGTGCAGAAGGTGCCCGGAGCGGTTCCATCGAAAGCTTCAGGGCTCCGTGTGGATTCAGAGCCGGCGAGGGGAGAGAGGTGGACGGCAGCCTTGACAGCGTTCCCTACACAGCTTGGTTCGGGCGTAGGTTTTCATCAACCACCGTGCAGTCAACGCTCCGGCCTCCGCCCCCCGCGCCCCGTATCCTCCGTGCTCTTACGGTTGCTGCGTGCATTGACCCGCGCCGACGCTAAGCCTCCGGCAGCAGGGCCTCTGGTCTGCCGTCCTCTGTGAGGTCCTCCGGGACAGCTGGTAGGTGCTCCCGTGGTGTGGCCGACTGAACGTGCCCTAAAATGACAGAGGCCGCTCTCAGGCAGCCAACTTGAACAGTGGACACCTGAGTACGGTAGAAGGGCCCACAGTGACCCCCCACCCCAGGCTGAATGCACACAGGCCCATTAGGTGACTCACCTCAAAACAGCCATAAGCTGACCAAGGGATTGCTTACACACGAACACAGGTACCAAAAAGGAAAATGCCACATGTTCCCCTACTTCCTCACCTTCCCCCTTACCTACAGCCTCCTACCACCGCCTCCTGGCAGACAGTCTCTGCTGTCCTGGCCACTGCTCCCTAGCGGTGTATTCGATAAACTTCTATCTCCTTTGTTCTGCCTTGGGTGAATTTTTCCCCGCCTGGCCACTGGCCTCGACCCAATCAGGTCGCCCCACATTCGGTGGCCCCTTCCCACAAAAATTACATTTTTTAGGCAGTAAATCAATTATAGAACTTAATCCACTTGTTCTCCCAAATTTTCTCCTTTGTTTAAAGGAACTGTCCGATATCATTCTTTAAATATTGCTTCAATTATGGAGTATTTCAAAGATACAGTATTTTGAATACCTCAAACATAAACGCTCATGGACCTGTATCTCTTGACTACAACAAATATCTGTTTTATCACAGTTATTTCACTTTTTTTGAGAAATAAAATGTACAAATAAATTCAAAGCCTCCTTTATTTTTCATTCTTTGCTCCTCATCTCTTTACCCCAAGAGATAAATAATATTCTGAAATTGGTGCGTATCTTTCCCATCCATGTTTTATGTTTTATTACATATGTATATTCTATAAAAATAAAGTGCCCATATATAATGTATCAAATCTTATTGTCTGATGGTTCCAGAACTCAGAAGGAGGTGTTTAATACCGATTCATAGAAACCGAGTCTATTCTTTCTGGTCACTGTGTTCTCTGAGGGTCCTGATATGCCCACCCCCAGCAGCTGTGTAGAGCACTGCTCATTTCTCCTTCTTCATACCATCCCTGCGTTTTATCAGACTTTTAAAAATCATCAACCTGATAAATATGAAACGATAATCTCATTTTAATTTGCATTTTCCTCATGACTAGTGAGGTTGGACAGCTCACGCATTTATTTGGCATTCACATTTTCTCTTTTATCAATTGCCTCTTCTTACATTTGGTAGACTGTAAAAAGTCACCACGATAATTTCCCTCTCCAAATCCACATCCTTGGGTAGTTCCCATCATACTGACTCTGGGCTGAGACATGTGACTTGCTCTGGCCAATGACGTGAGAAAACATGAGGTTTGGAAAGACCCGAGAGCGGTGCTTGCTTTTTCTTGCTGCTCTCGGGAACCCTGCAACTCCCGCCACGTGAAGGAGCCCAGACTAGCCGGCCAGACGACGACAGACTTGTAGCCCAGGAACGTCCGTTGGTCCTGCCAACTGCCAATCAGGAGTGAGACCACAGATCATCAGCTGACTACAACACGAGTGAGCCCAGCTAACCCCTTGATGAAGAAGACAGGCATTTTCTCTGCGCCCTGCCTGGACTGCCAACTGTGGCTAAGTAGAGCGCTGCTGTTTGAAATCAGTAAATGTTGGGTGACTTGTTATGCAGATAAAACTCCTTTACACATACATTTTGCCCATTTTCCCCTTTTGATTGCTTGACCTTTTTCTTACTGCAAAGCTCTTTCTTCACAGGACACTTCTCATGTAACTCTGTGAGTAAGTTTATGGAGTAGACATCATTATTACCATTTCATAGACGAGGAAACTAGAATTAAAGAGGTTAGTGACTTGCCAAGGATCATGCAATGAGCAAGCAGGGCAGGTGGGATTCGAATCCACGGCCATCTGACTGCAGAGCCCAAGCTCTTAAGGAATTTACTTCGCTGCCTGGCTTCTCCCACACATTGAATTCAGTCAGTCAGCGGAAATGATTTCAGGTAAGGAACTACGCCACATCTCAAACGTTTTTTGTTGTTGTTGTTGTTTAAACTGTGGCTTAGAAATGTTTGTTTTCAGTGGTGTGCTGGAACCAGCTCATACTGGTCACGAGAGCCAGTGTGAGTATCTCTTCAGAGTTCTGAGTTCAGCCACATCAGTGGCTTGGCATTGGCTGTGGTAGAAATATTCCTACCATGGAAATCAGCAAAAGCTGCAAACCAAGGCTTCTTTTGGTTCCTTCTTCCACAGAGCTCGTTTATCCGCACGCTGCAAACCGCCTGAGTTTCCACCTGTTCCGTATACCTTGTTATATCTGTCCATTTCTGATGCTTATTAGCATCATTTTGAAATATGAGTCCATCATCCAAACTATTTGCTATCCCTCTGCACTTTATACTACCCACAGCTGAGATCAGTATAACTTCGATGTCTTTACTGGGCCCTCAGCTGAGCTGGAAGGCTTGGGGGTAGAGACCTCTCTCCAGGCTCACTTGCTTCGTTAATCAACACTTTTATTGCTCTTCTAATGGCAGCATTCACTGAGTGTTTACTATACACTAAGCCATATTTTAAGACTTTTCATCATATTTTGCTATGTAATCTCTTCATACCCTACGTTGAATTGGAGGCACAAGAAAACTTAATTCTGTTCTTTTAGGGGTCTACATTAGCCAGCCGATGGCTGAGCTGGGATTCAAACCCAGTTTGCTACCTTCCTTTATCCAACTATGTTTCCGTCCAACCCTTGAGACTCTTGTTCATCTACGAGGATGCGGAGGCCCCGAGAGGAGCTGGATTCAGCGAGCAGCGGTAGGACGCCCTGGGCAATAGAGAGCCATTGAAAGTTTGTGAGTGAGAGAGTGATCTTTTTCACACAGTACTTAGGATATTTTGTCAGACTAGAGTATGACAGATTTCCCCAATTAGGAGAAAGACCAGGGGCAGGAAAAACATTTGGGGGCATTATAGCCATCACTTAGGGCCTGATGGTGTCTGTGGAAATGAAACCACTCATCTGCGTGTGGCTTTCACTCCAACTGGGTCAGGCTCCTGGCTGCCTCAGTCCAGTCGCCTGGAGCTGTTTTCTCTGTCCAGGGCATGGCTTCTATCTGCTTTATTTCTTTACATATAAAAATAATTAAAACATAACCACAGATCTATTCGTATTGGTGAGTTCCCCCACAACATCATTCCCCTTAAGTACCTGTCACCTGATTCAGATAGTTTTGACGTCCTAATTTCCCACATATTTGTTATTTCTCACCAGTGGTCCTTAGGTTCCTCAAGGGCAGGGACTGCACCTTGCACCTCGGCATATGCTCTGCCATGCTGAGGTCATCCGCGTTACCCCATAAGTGCTCGTGGAATATAAGAATGCATAAATAACTTTCCTTTTTTTTTCCCCTCAATGGCAAGCTCATTGACAATAGGTGCCTGGAGTAATATAATTAGGAAGCTCCAAAATAAAATTGTGTTAAGGAACTACTTAAATGCTGTAAAGGAAAGTAGAGAAGACAGCCAATTAGTACCTGCGAGCACCCGTGATTTCTACATAATAGAAGAAGTCACTTATTGGATTTAGTTGACTTAGGTTCTCGGCTGCAGGCTATCCCCCTGATCCTTAATTGCTTCATCCAAAAGGAGGAAGGGAAGGGCCCCATTCAGACCAGGTGATAAAGTATCCCGACTGAGAAACCCTAAACCCTAGCAGATTTGAGAATGCAGCTCAAGAACCAAGGAGCCCAGGTGAGGGAGGCAGAACCAACAACTACTGAGCATCTGGTGTGTGTAGACGCTATACGAATGGATTCCTCTTCTTCTGGTCTCCATCACAACCTGCTACGTATGTTGAGTTCACCCTTTGAAAGATGAGAGAATGGAGCTCTAAAAGGATGTATAACTCATCTGAGAGCACACAGCTGGTAAGAAACAGACAAGAGACTCAAATCCACTTCTATCTGGCTCTAAAAACAATGCTTTATTGTTTACACACAGGACTAGGCTGGTAATGTTAAGTGTGTGAATTAGGCCGAGTATAAGAAAGTTGGAGAAGGATGCAAGCCCCGTTTCAAGACATTCAGAAACAAACTTTTAGAAACTGCTAGCCAAACAAACAACAGTCCCCCCCCCCCCAATGTTTGCAGGCTGGACTTGACCATTTACAACTTTTATTTTAATAAGGTAAGGAACTGCACCCAGTCAGGGATGGGAGACAGGATTCCTCTGGCATTTTCTTTCTCCTCCTCCTCCTCCTCCTCCTCCTCCTCCTCCTCCTCCTTCTTCTTCTTCTTTTTAAAAAGATTTTATTTATTTGAGAGAGAGAGAGAAAGAGAGAGAGAGAGAACCAGTGGTGGGGAGGGACAGAAGGAGAGGGAAAGGCAGACTCCCTGCTGAGCAGGGAGCCCTGTGTGGGCTCCATCCCAGGACCCCGAGATCATGACCTGACCCAAAGGCAGCTGCCCAACAGACTGAGCCACCCAGGCGCCCCTGGGATTTTCTATGACAGGCTGATGTTAGCTAGCAAAACTAGTCTGGAACTTGATCTAACTCACTATTCCACATAGAGGTTGTGAAAGCGAAGAGGTTGTTCAGGGATCCAGCTCAGTGGTACTCCTAAAGACAACCAGAGCTGGACGGTCAGCTGACAGTCCTCAGCAGATAGAGTAGGTCCAGTAACAGACAGGCTGATGTGCAGCAAGAAATCTTGGGGCCCTGGCAGATGGAGTGTCAAGAGAGTCTGGGAACACACAGGTCAGCTAATGCGAGAGGAAAGTAGAGGTGGCCTCAGAGAGATGAGCAGGTGAGGGGAAGGTAGGTGGGGAGGTGGTCAGCAGCACAGAGGTCAGGGGTAGGGATCCAAACAGTAGTTCCAAGGCAGAGTATTCAAGGCTGGCCTTCTTTATCTGAGGTGGGGGGAAAAGAGGCAGCCTCCACCTTGGGAGGCTAGATGGGATTTAGATTTTGAGAGTTGTATTCTAGAACTTACCTTGGGTAAGAGAGGAACCTGTCCTGTGCATTTTAGAGGGCTGTATGTATCATAAGCACATACACACAGTAAAATCTAAGAACACACAAGGGCCTCTGTCACGTGAGATACAGCTGTTAATGCTGGCACTTCATGCCCTGCAACCGTGGACATTCACTCCCATAGACAACACCATATAGGCCCCAAGAATGTTTCTCCCTGTCTCTTGCTCTGGGTCACTGAAACACAAGTCAGCTCATTCAGGTATGTGGGTGTGTGGCTGTTGTCATTAGGAAAAGACTGGGGAGGACTGGAGCAGTGGAAGTACTCAGGTAAGAGAAAAGACAAATTAGCATGTCAAATCCTTTCTTTGCGGTAGCATGAAGGCAGTAGGCTTTGCATAATGAAGTAATAAAGTATATGTTTTTTAGTAGTTCCACACATCCTCTTTTTTTTTTTTTTTTTTTTTGGCTTCTTCTCAAGTTCCGGTTTGTGGTTCTGGAGGTACTCAGAATTGTTACAGTATTCACAAAAGTTTTGTATAGCAGATAAGTAATATTTTGCAACATAAAAAATTTGTACTATTCTTAAATTTGTATATACATAGGTCTAGATGTAACATCTATGGAGTATGACACTGATTACTGACACAGTCACTGTATGGTCATTCAATACTCAGATGATAAATAATCGTATTTTTATAAAACATTTAGTGAACTTTACATTTTCAAAAAGTTGAGTTAAAAATTAAGATTGATTTAAATGATTGTTTAAAAATGTGATATTCATTAATTATAGTTTACGTTTTACCTTTTAAATTGAAAATCTATTTAATTGAATATTTTAGAAGGAAATATTTATAAGTATTTGAGAAATAAATTTAATTTTTATTTTTTAAGGATTTATGTATTTATTTTAGAGGAGGGGGCAGAGGGAGAGGGAGAGAGAATCCCAAGCAGACTCTGCACTGAGCAGAGAGTCCAACACGGGGCTCAATCTCATGACCCTGAGATTACGATCTGAGCTGAAGACAAGAATTGGACACTTAACCAACTGTGTCACCCAGGTGCCCCTAATTTTATAAATTTTATACTCAATTTACATTTTAAATGAAAACTTATTCAAATTTTACACAATTTGAATACAATTTACATTTTACTTTTTGCAGCAGGGCAGGTTTAAGAATCCAAACGGAAAGGAATCCAGCTCGCCACAGCTTGAAGCGGTAAGGTTTTGGATGCCTGCCTGTCTTGACCAGTTTAGAACCATCTTCACAGAAATCTGAAGCTTCGTGCAAAGACGGAGTCAGGGGAACGAGTCTTACCCCAGCTTTGCTCTACTCCCCTGTGATTGTGGGCAAGTCCTTTCCTCCCCTTAGTCCTAGATTTCCTAGGCAGGGATAGACAATCTAGTCTTTAATATCTCATTTCATTTTAATATTCTTTTGTTACATCTTATTCACCCCCGTGGCAATATCCTAGCAGAATATCCCTTAACAAGAACGTGTATTAAGGGGCACCCGAGTGGCCTAGTCACATCTGCTTTCAGCTCAGGCCCTGATCTCGGGGTCCTGGAATGGAGCCCTGTGTCGGGCTCCCTGCTCAGTGGAGAGTCTGCTTCTCCCTCTCTCTCTGCCTCTCCCCTAACTTCTGAGCTCACTCTATCTCCCTCAAATAAATACATAAATAAAATCTTAAAAAAAAAAAAAGAATGTGTATTGAGTACTTTTTGCATAATATCTACTGTGCAAGTACTTTACAAGCATTATCATTTCAGGGAATCCTCACAAACATATGGGTAATGGGGCTTTGAAGAGATTAAATAAACTGTCTAGGGTTACCTAGCCAAAGGGATAGAACAGAAACTTGAAATCAGTGCTTTCTGGCTTCCAAATTCATGTTTTTTTTATCACCATACTGTGAAGTCTTTCAATAAATAACCAGAATGTATGCATGAGTGTTAGTTCTTAGGCTAGCTCAGATTTTTGGTGAGCTAGATTGAGAAGAGAAATAGCCTTGATTGATTTCTTCGGGTTATTAAGGGACTGGTCAACACAACATCACTGAGAGGCAGGAAGCACACATGTATACCAACTGCATTACAATGTGAAAGGCTCTTAAACTTCCCAACAGCATTGGTTACTAAAAATGTCCCTGCTGGCCCTGCTGAGAAACACCATTCCTTCGAGTCACTCTTAAGTCATGCAGCATTGACAGTTCTCTGCTCTCTAAATTTGGGAGCTTGGCATTGCATCAAGAGTTTGGATTTCTCTCGTAATAGACTTGGGCCAAACCTGAGTGTGGTGGGCATTTGTAACATTTTCGTCTTTGCATCACTCTCCCTTCCTGGAGCAATGGGACCTTGATTGGATGGAGGGGAGTCCTTTATCTTTTCAGCTCCTGACCAAGAAGGTGACCTCAGAGTAGAACACATGACCAGGCTCAACCAATCAAGTGGGGGCATTTTGTTTCCCACCCCGTCATCTATAGTTTATGGTGATGAACACTCAACCCAGATGGGATCAGTGGGTCCTAACCCAGGACTTTGCTTTGTCCTCTAAGGGACTCGGGCTGTCCTATATTGCTGGGAGTAAAGATTGAAACTACTGGGGGCCCCATACACAGCCTGGACTGAAGCCAACCCAGAGCAGCAGAGTTGTGAGATATACCTGGGACATTGTTTTTTGTTTGTTTTGTTTTTTAAGATTTTATTTATTGAGA
The DNA here is from genome assembly GCF_017311325.1 of Ursus maritimus. Lineage (NCBI taxonomy): Eukaryota > Metazoa > Chordata > Mammalia > Carnivora > Ursidae > Ursus > Ursus maritimus. The sequence goes on from NW_024424453.1 coordinate 26,968,814, forward strand.
GAGAGAGAAAACACGAGCAGGGGGAGATGAGAAGCAGACTCCCCACAGAGCAGAGAGCCTGACTCAGGGCTCAAACCCAGGACCCTGGGATCATGACCTGAGCTGAAGGCATATGCTTAACCAACTGAGCCACCCAGGCATCCAGCCCTGAATTGTGCCCTATCTAAAGGCATTTCATTGACTTAAGCAAATAACTTATCTTTTGCTTAAGCCAATTAGAATGAAGTTGTATGTGACCTTCAGTTGAAGGAAAGCTGATTCACTGACCTTTAGTTGCTAGTCTAGTTCTCTTTCCCATGTGTCAAATTCCTCTAATGGGTGGGTTGCGAGAACATAAAAACTGAGCTACTAATATGTGTTTGGGGGTGAACTGTGATGGGCACTAAGGTTAAGGGGAAAGTCCTATCCTGCCAGTTTTGCCCGGACTCCTCTCCCCTTGAGTTCCCTTGATAATATCTCTTAATAAAGGTTAACACTGCCTTCTGATATCCTACATTGCAGTATCTCTAGAGGTGCCATTTAGTGACGCCCTGCCGGGAATTTTATATTAAGATGTTTAATACTTTTTTTAAAATTGGGATATAGGTAGGTAGTTATGATTGGAGTTATTCACCTTCCCCAAGTTCGTTTTGTAGGCTGTCAGCATGTAGCCTGATGCCCCTGCTGGCCATGTGGGAAGAGGGCTAGGCGCTGGGAGCCATGTCCCATTCTGAGCAGTAGCTCGGCTGGGAGTGTGACAATCCAGGTGGCTCTTTTGAAACCTATACATCTGGAACCCCTGGGATCAAAGGCTCACCCTTTGTGTCATCAGTGGTGAGATGTAAATAGTTATGTTGATGAGGGAGGGGTTGGTGGTGGTGTTGAAGTTGGAGGGGCTTGTGAAAAGTGCTGCAGTGTGAAGAATTTGGGTACAAAGCCTGTTATGAATGTTTACTCCCAAGTGCTGGGCTTTAGTCCGTGCCTGGTTTGGCTCCACTGTCAGATGCTTGCCCTGGGCTCAGTAAATCTTACAGTTCCAGAAATCATACCTGTCTCTGGGATCAAATGTTATCCAGGAACCAAGAGAAGCCATGATTGCTGGGTGATTGGGTGGGGTGATCTACATTCTTGCTATTCAAAGTGAGGTCCACAGACCAACCCCATCATCAGCATCATCTGGGAGCTTATTAGAAATGCAGGATCTCAGATGTCACGCCAGACCTACTATATTGGAATTCCCAGGTGATTTGTGTGCACAGTACAGTTTGAGAAGTGCTGGTCTGTATCTTCTTCACTCAGTTCAACGTTTAATGGGCACCCACTGTGTTCCAGGCATTGTGCTGAGTATAACGGATATAAAGATGAATAATGCATAGTCTTTTCTAAAGGACCGCTCACAGCTTATTTACTTCTTAATTCTTCCTCTAGTCTCTCTCCAGCCCTCTGCATTCTGGCTTTTGCCCTATCTCTTCACAGAAATGCTTCCTTTGAAGACCACTAATGACCTGCTTGTTGTCAAATTCAATTTTCTCTTCCTTGTAGCATTTAACGCTTCTGACCAACACCTACCACTGAAATACTGTCCTCTCCTGGTTTTGCTGATGTTGTGCCATCTTTGTTTTCCCTTTCTCTCCCTCCCTCCCTCCCTGTCTCATTAACAGACTTGTCTCCTTTCCCAGGGCTCCCTATCACCTCACTGCTAACCCTCTCACCAGGTTATCTCGTCTACTTCCGTGATATCAATCACTTTTATTTTAGAGTCCTTGGCTCTCCAGGGACCCCAGGACTGTTGATATTAAAAGAAGGCCCCGGGCCTCTCCTTCGTATAGATTCCTCTTTGAAAAGCTGTCAATTGCTTCCAGGAGGGAATTAAATTTGGAGAATGTCCCTGAAATGAAGATAGTAGATTTTCATGGGTATTGCTGTAACAAATTATCACAACCTTGGTGGCTTAACACAAATTTATTATCATGTAGTTCTAAAGGTCAGAAATCTGACGTGGGTCTCACTGGACTAAAATCAAGGCATTAGGAAGGCTACGTTCACTTCTAGAAGCCCTAGAAGAGAATCTGTCCCCTTGCCTTTTCCAGCTTCTAGAAGCTATCTGCATCTTTTGCCCCCCCACCATCTTCCAAGCCAGCAATGGCAGGTTAATTCTTTCTCTTACTGCCATCACTCTGGTTCTCCACAGCCTGGAAAGGGTCTCTGCATTTAAGGGCTCATGTGACTGGGTTGGACTCACCTGGATGATCCAGAATAATCTCCCTTCCTCAATGTTCTTAACTGTAATCACACTGCAAAGTCCCTTTTGTTATGTAAGGTTACACAGTCACAGGTGCCAGGGATTTGGACATCTTTGAGGGGTCTATTATCTTGCCCACCACAGTGAGATTGAACAGAGTAGAGGTCAGAGGCAGGGAATAGAAGGATGGCGTGTTCCCTGCATGCTGACAATGGATCCAAGATGAGTTAACAAGGCATCTTGGCACCTAAATTGGAAAAGCAGGCTGAGAGTGAGAAGAAGGGGTGGGAGGGGGCAGAGAATACAGACAGGTAAAGTGCTCAGGCCAGCCACCCATGCACCAATGGCTCCTGAATCTATCCACAGTCATATGGCAGAGCAGGACCTTACGCCCATCAAGTTCAACACTGCACTCACAATGCCCCTCATGGGAGTCTTCCCCTTTGTTTTCTTTGTGTCTGTGAATGAGACCTCTATTTAACTTGCTATTCAAGGCATAAACTTCCAGTTACACTGACTTCCTTTTCCCTTGTCCATACACCAACATGCCACGGACTTCTGTCAAGTCTTCTTTGCCTATGTTTCTTAAATACAGTTTACTGTCACGGACCCAGTATGGGCCCCCCATTCCACTTCAGACCACCTTCCCCACCTCCATGACTCTCTGACTTCAGTTCACCATCCACTCTGCTGTTGGGTGATACTCTACCAATCTTCTTTGTCCCAGTTTAAATACTTCAAAGACTACCCCCCCAACTGTCTTCAGGATCAAGTCCAAACTTGGCATGATTTTCGAAACCAATGTGGCAACAACCTCCATATCTTGCCTTATTTTTGCCAAATTTTATCCTGTATTCTATACTCCAACCTACCGGAACCCTTACTTTTCTTCAATTATGACACTTTGCTCTTACATACTTGAGCAAATGTTGCTCCCTCCATCTGATTCTAGACCCTGATCACATAGGACTCAGTTCAGGTATTGCCTCCCTTCACCCCTTAGAGGTAGACTTGGCCATGCTCCCTCCCCTGACTTCCACAGTTTTTTGCACACATTACTATCGTAGCATCTAGCATAGTGCCTTGTACTCGTTTGTGTGTATGTTAGTCTTCCCTTCTAGACTCATCAGATGGTGTTGGTAGGGTCCTTCTCAGTCAGCATGAAATTTTATTCAGGTATTTTAATTACTAACAAAGATTGTTGAGGCATATGTTTATTTTTTCACTCAGCCACATCATTCTTTTTTGGAGGACGGCACACCATTCTTCAGAATGATGACCTATCTATTCACCCACATAGTGTCGTTACTTTGCACAGTGCCTAGCCTATTTTCGGTGCTCATGTTGAATAAATGACTGTGATTTCCTTATCCAAATCTGAGAGCTAAGAAATAAAGCCCCTATCTACCCAGTCAGGGGAGAAAGAGACCTGCTCTACATTTCCCACCCTGAAGTTATGTCTTCCTTGGTGATGGCTCTTTCTGCCTTGCCTCTGGCTATGCCAAGGAAAATGTGGATTCTAGTCTTAAGGAAGGCTGGAGGGTAAGCCTAGAAGTAGTAATCCTTGGGGTCTCTTTCAACTTGGAGTCTCTATAGAATTATGCTTCTAGGAAAAGCTGATACCGGTTTCTGGGTACTCCTGTTCAAAAAGAATCTAGGATGACTCCACCATGTCCTCTGCAGCTTTCTATGTGAATGCATCCAACTTTTATTGCCTATTGTTCATTTAGTCGATCAATGTTGTCTCCTATGTGCCAAGCCCCATGAAAGGCCACGTGGAGAAGAGAGGGGGATCAGAGGGGCTTCTGTCCTCACAGAGCCAAAGAGGGGAAGACTGTGCACAAATAGTAGCTATGATGAAAGGTCATCAAGGTTAACAGTGTGCTAGAGAATAAACATTGTTACGGGGTTCAGGAGAGCTTGGACAGCATTGTGAAGGCAACAAAGAGACACTGGAGGATTTTAAACAGCATAGTGACATAATTAGGTCAGATAAAGATTGAGGAAAGCTTTGGGATGAGGTGGCATTTCACTTGGGTGATAAGGAGGGAATAGAATTTTTATAGCTAGTGAGCAAGTAGGGGGAGGGCAGTCCAGCAGGAAAAGATGCTGGAAGTAGAGACCCAGGTGTGGGGAAGTGAGAGAGTAGGTATTAAGAGAACAGCCAATTTCTAATGAGAGATTTGGTAAAACTCCAGCACAACTAGCCTGAAAGCCATCCGGATGTGTTCATAGAACAATAGCATAGGTTTTGCAGGTTCCGTGTTGAAGGGCTCTTCCCAGATGAATTCAATGAAAGAGACCTTCACTGAGAGAAGTGAGAACTCACGGTCCTATGGCATGTGCTTTACATGCTGCTCTGTCACCGCGGGACCCTGCTTCTCTGGGCCAGCCTTCCGGGGAGGTGGCCCCATAACGATGATGCACCAGACTCATGCTTAAGTCTCAGGCTCCAGCACCTGTTCAGCTGAGGGGTCCATTTTCGGGATCTTCCAGCTTCCCTATTTGGGAATCAATTTTAAAAGCAAAACCTCTCATGAAGATGCCACGTAGCAGGTACACATCTTTCGTTTTGCACCTGCTTGGGTAATAGTAAAGTCCATTCTTGGCCTCCAGCTTCTTTTTTTGGAAATCTCATGATGTTTTCATTAACCACATAAACAGCACCACTCTCTGCTTTGCTCCAGAAGCTATGGTGCTGGCTCAGCGGTATATCCTAGGCAGAACTCAGGCCTGCCGGTTATCCGCTGGCAAAGAGAGATTTTTTTACCAGTAGCATGGCTGGTGAAGAACTACAGCCAACGAACTCAGAGAAAGCAGGGAATCACAAATGTCTCAGCACCGTGTGACAGGCAATGGCCACCATCTATTATCAAGTTAGAACGTCCTTACCCTTGACAACCCCCACCTTCCACTACAGGCTTATAGATTGAGATTTCAGAGAATCATAGCATCTAGAAGTTAGTCAAGACCTGAGAAAAGCTCTGGCCCCAAATTTCATCTTATGTTTGAATCTCAACCTTGAAATTTTATTTTTTTATTTTTAAGTTTTTAAAAATTTTTTAATTTTTGAAGATTTTATTTATTTCTTTGAGAGAGAAAGCCAGAGAGATCACAGAAAAGACCATGATTTTCCACATAGAGATCACAGCTATTTCTTTGTCATAAATCAAGTGACTAAGTAGGAATGAGTCTGTTTCTAGCTTCTCTATTTTATGTTATCTCTCTAGAGTCTAGCTATCTGAATTTCACAGGCTAGTAACTTTTGGTTCCGTTTCTTTGCTTTTGATGGGTATAATGCTTAGGGTGTTAGTTCTTTCTTTCTATCTAAAGCTGTTTTGAGGTGTAACTTACAAAAGTAGAGCAGGGAAAAAGCACATGTATACAGCTGATTAATTTTTAAAAGTGAATACATTCACGTATCCACCACCATGATAAATATATTCATTACCAGCATTCTAGAAGCTTCTCTTGTGCTCTCTCCCAATCATTTATTGAATGTATGTATCCATTTCTGTTGAATTCGTTGAAAGGAAATTGCTGGGTTATAGGGCATGCCTATATGCAGCTTCAGTAGTATTGACAAACATTTCCGCAAAGTGGTTGTATCAATCTATACTCTCAACAGTAGTTTGTGAAAGTTCCGGTTGCTCTACCTCCTTGCCAACACTTTGTCATTCCTTGTCATTTTAGCAGTTCTAGTGGGTATGTAGTAGCAGCTTATTGTGAGTCAACTTGTATTTTACTATCCACGATTATACATTTTTTAATTGAAAAGCTTTCCATGTTTGTTAGCCACTTGGATACTGACCATTCTGTTCAAGTTTGTTGCTTACTTTTTGCTTGGTGGTTTTTCTTTAAAAAAATTAATTTGTAAATATATATGTTTACAGATGTAAGATATGTGATATAACTACACATAGATAGCACATATGTGATACATTTACACATATCAGATAAGCATATTGGAAATATCTTCTCTCACTCTGGCTCACACTATGAAGAGTGCATTCAGATGAGAAGTATTTAATTTTAATGAAGTCAAATTTATCAGTCTTTTCCTTGGTGTTTAGTGCTTTTTGTGTACTGTTTAGGAAGTATTTACCTGCCTCAAGGTCATGAATATGTTCTCCTATGTTATCTTTTCTAGAAGTGTTATTGTTTTACTTTTATTTTTTTATTTTTTTAAAAAAGATTTATTTATTTGAGAGACAGAGAGAGAGAAAATGAGTGGGGGGGGGGGCAGAGGGAGAGAATCACCAAGCAGCCTCCCTGCTGAGCATAGAGACCATTGCAGGTCTGGATCCCAAAACCAAGAGTTGGACGCTGAACCAACTGAGCCACCCAGGCACCCCTTGTTTTCCTTTTAGATTTAGATCCATGATTCACCTGGAACTGATTTTTTTTGGGGGGGGAATGGTGTGAATTGGGATCAAGGTTCTTTTTTCCTCCTAAATGGATATTCAATTGACCTGACAATATTAAAATAAAAGACCACAATTTCCCCAATAAACCACAGGCACACCTTTGTCATAAATCAGGTGACCAAATATAAACAAATCTGTTTATAGAGTATTTTGTACTATTGATCCATTTATGGATATAGGTAGCATGCCATGTAGTCTTAAATGTATTTAAGACTTAAATGTATAAAAATCTTGCTATTTAGTAGTGGAAGTACTCTAACTTTGTTTTGGCTATTTCTGACACTTCGCATTTCCATATAAATGTTAGATTCAGCTTGTCAGTTTCCACAAAAATGCATTTTAATTCTACTTTTACACTAAGCCTGCCCAAGACTTATTATTTTTCAAGTCAGTATTCATTTTATTCTACCTACATATTCATTATTTTGGCTCTTCTTTGGTCATCCCCACTTTATCTGTTTCTATATGAGGTCATTTTCCTTTTGCTGTAGAACTTCTTTTAGTATTTATTTCTCTTAACGTGAGACTCTAATGACAAATTTGTTCATTTTTGACAGTCTTAAATGTCTTTATTTTGTTTTATTTTCGAAGGTTATTATTTGTTGGGTATATAATTCTGGGTTGAAGCTTTTCTTTTGTCAGGTTAAAGATGACATTTCATAGTCTTCCATCATCTCCATTAAGAGTAATCTGCCAGTTTGGGGCACCTGGGTGGCTCACTCCGTTGAGCGGCCAACTCTTGATTTCGGCTCAGGTCATGATCTCAGAGTCATGAGATTGAGCCCCATGTGAGGCTCTGCACTCAGCAGGGAGTCTGCCTGAGATTCTCTCTCTCCCTCTCCCTTTATCCCTCTCCCTACTTGTGCTCTCTCTCTCTAGATGAACAAATAAAATCTTAAAAAAAAGAGAGTAATCTGCCAGTTTTATTGTGTTGTTTTTCTCTGGCTGTTTTTCCAGATGTTCTTTTGACTTGCATTTATGACAGCTTTCCTGTTTTGTGTGTAGGCGTGCTTTCATGTGTATTTAACCTGTCTGGGGTTTATAGAGATCCTTAAATCAATGGACTGATGTCTTTTAATCAGTTTTGGCCATTTTCTCTTCCAATATTGCTTTGGCCTCATTCTCTTCTTTCTCTTTTCGGATCTCAGTGAGACACATGTTAGGCCTTTTTAACTTGTCCCATATACCATATGGACTCTCTTCTGTATTTACCATTCTTCTTTCTCTCTGTTTCAGTTTGCATATTTTTATTGTCCTGCAATTTCCAGTTGATTAACCCTTTCTCCTTCTGTGTCTGGACTGCAATTGGAGACATACATTTAACTATTCATTTTAGTCATTGTATTTGTCAGTTTCAAAATCTCCATTTAATTCCTTTCTATAGATTCTGATAAAATTCTCCATTCTCTATTTTCTCAAAAATCGTTAACACTAATTGTTTTAAAACCTGAATCTGATAATTTCAAAATGTTCATCTGTTGGTTTGTTTCTCTTTTTTTCCCTCTTGGTTTTGGTCATTTTGTTCTGACTCTTGTCATGCTTGGTTATATTTGATGGCATATTGGACAACGTATGAAAAACTTTGTTTTCCTTACAAATGAGAAATTGTAGGGATTCTGTTTGATGTTATTTTCTTCCATAGAAAATTCAATTTTCTCCTGTCCAGTAGTTAAGGGCAGGTAGCTTCAATCTTACAATGCATAGAAATGTTTCAAAATTTGTTTTCATGCTTTGGAGGGCTTATCTGTTCTCATTTGCCTTAATACCGGGGCAGAGCACTTTGGAGGTCTCAACTGAAAACGTGCATTGTTTATCAGGACTTCTTTTGGGGGGCCCAAAACTTTGACATAAACTAGCACCAGGAAACAAAATAGCATTTGGTCACCATCCCTGAGCCTCCGTCCTGGCTGCTCTGAGGGTAGACAACCAATTCCCATCCCTAGGAAACTTGCTGCTAATGAAACTATGTCCACCCGCAGGAATTACATCCCTCCTTCACTGCTGTAGTCCATTCTGTCCCATCTTCAGTCCCACCTCAGTGGAACTGTCCTATCCCCCACTTCCAGGAGGAGGATGTTCTCATTCTATCCCATCTCTCTTCGATACCTACCTCTGTCCTACACTCTATGATTAATTGAGGAACCTCACTTCATTTAGTCTCTCCGTGGGAGGAGCTTCAGGGAGCCACACAGATTTCTGTGTCCCAGATACACAGTGAGCTGGACCAGGCCTTGTGGACTTGCCATTCTATATGCCCCTTGGGAGGCACTGGGTTGGGACCACAGCAAAAACTGCTGTTATCTGTCCTTCCTTAAGAACTAGCAGTACCATTCCTGTAAGTTCCACCATTCCACACATCCCCGGTTACAGCAGTCACTGGCAAAACTCAAACCATCCAGGGCATCCATAATCTCCTATATTCTCGTCGCTGAACTGTTTTGTGTGTCTCCTAATCAGACTCCACATCTCTGCCTCTCCCTCGGTCCCTCCCTCTGTGCTTTCTTGACACTCCGTGCGATTATGCTCTCCCGTATCCTCAGTTTTCCTCAGGACATTCCTTGCATTTAGGGAACCAGCTTGCCCATTTAGACATTGGGGAGCAGAGGCAAGTCATTCCTGCCCTGCCCTGCCTGAATTCCTGTCTCACGGGATTCAGCGTGTAAAATAATTTTGTTTTACATTACTAAGTTGTGAGTGGTTTATTATCTAGCAATAGATAATCAGAATAGAGCTCAGCCAGTCCCTGGAATAGAAATAACAGTTTTATGCTAAGGAGTCTCCCATTTACACATTAAGCCTAAACTTCTTTTCTGAGCCACAGATTCAAATATCCAACTGCCCACTTGACATCTGCACTCGAATGTCTAATAAATATCTCAAGTTAATATTGAATAATCATGAATTTCTGACTAAACCTGCCCCTTCCCCAGTCCCAGGCTCCTCTTTTCAGTGAATGGCAAAAATACCCACTTTGTCTTTTACCCCCACATTCAGCCCATTTGCAGGGTCTGTAGATCCTGCCCACCTGTCTTCATCTCCATGGTCACTTCCTGCGTCCGGGAACCGCTCCTTTTGTACCCGTGTTTCTGCAAGAATCTCTAACTGGTCACTGTGCCACAGAACTCAGTCTTTCTTGCCTTGCCACCTTGCTGTTCACGGAGTGATCATTCTAAAATGTAAGTCTCGAAGGCTCACTGCTCAGGTTAAAACACCTCGGTGGTTTTTGAGTGCTTAATAGGCTAAAACTCAAAGTCCTTGTATTCACATGTGGGAAACGTCATAATCTGGACTCTTCAAGGTGTGGCCCCAGCTTCCCGCTCTCCATCCTTCTTTGCTCTACTTTATAGAGAATAACCAGGTTCCCTGAACGTGATGCTGTCTTTCATAGACACCACTGTGCCTTTGTTCACATTATTCCTTTGGCCTGGCATTTCCCCTTTCTCTTCTCCTGCTATGTACCTGGAAAACTACATCCTCCCTGACCCGCTCGGATGCCTCCTTTTTGTCATGCAGTCTCTAACCTCGACTACCTGAAATAGCTGGGAGCTACTCCCTCATACCCCTTTGAGTTGCATACTCATGTCATAGTACAGTTAGGAAGCAGAGAGGGAAAAAACAAATCAGCTGATATATCCCCCTAATATGATATTTTCAATTTGTTTTGTTTCCTTCTATTTCATCTCTACGTCTGTTTAATGTATATGTATATAGGTAAATACATACATAGGTATTTATTTGTAATTATAACCTTCATGCAGTTTTGTACGCCACTTTTTTCACTTAACACAGTATCAACTAAGCATTATTAAAAGAGTGAAAACCTGAAAACAGTACAAAGACTCAAGAGTAGGGAATGGTTAAGTAGGCTATATTATTATCTTGTTATGAAGCCATTACAAGTTATGATAATAATCATATTCATGGGCAAAGCATGCAATAGTAAGATGTCAATTATCTCCAAATCGACCTACAGATTCAACACAATCCTAATCAAAATGCCAACAGAGAGACAGAGAGACAGCCAGCGAGAGAGGGAACACAAGCAGGGGGAGTGGGAGAGGAAGAAGCAGGCTCATAGCGGAGGAGCTCGATGTGGGACTCGATCCCGGAATGCCGGGATCACGCCCTGAGCCGAAGGCAGACGCTTCCCTGAGCCGAAGGCAGACGCTTAACGACTGCGCTACCCAGGCGCCCCATGGCAATCTTTCTAAAATTTATATGGAATGGCAAAGGACCTAGAATAATCAAAACATTTTGGAAGAGAACACAATTGGAGGACTTACATTACTTGGATTTCAAAACTTGCTGTAAAGCCACAGTGATCAAGACAATGGGGTATTGATATAAAGATAGACGTATAGATCGATGAAACAGAAGAGTCAAGAAAGAATTCCTCACATATTTAGTCAAATGGTTGTCAACAAAGATGTCAAGGTAATTCAATGGAGAAAGGATAGTCTTTTTAACAAATAGTCCTGGATATCCATACGCAAGACAATGAATTTTGAATCTCGTACATATATAAACATTAATTTGAGATATACCAGAGATCTAACTGTACGAGCTAAACCTACAAAACCTTTAGAAGAAAACTATCTGGAACCCATGGTTACATTAATGGGACAAAAAGCATGAATCGTAAAGTTAAATTGAACTTAGTCAACATCAAAAACTTTTTTTCTTAGAAACTCAACGTTAAGAAAACGAATAGGCAAGCCACGGACTAGGAGAAAATATTCATGAAATGGATATTTGATATCGGATAAAAAATGCTTTTATCAAGAATATATAAAGAACTCTTACCACTCAACAGTAAGAAGACAAATAACCAGACTTCAGAATGGACAGAATATTCGAACAGATGTTTTCCTGAAGAAACGCATGACAAATGTGCTGAACATAATCAGTAACCCATCTGACCCCAGCCTCCCTCTCTCCGTTCTTAAGTTGGAGCCACATGAGGTCTCACTGCGCACCTGTCAGAATGGCTGAAATGCAGAAGAAGGAGCTACCAAGAGCTGGTGAGCATACAGAGCAACCAGAGCTCTTCTTCATTGCTGGGGGGGGGGGGGGGGGGGGGTTGCAAAACAGTGCAGCCACTTTGGAAAACAGTTTGGCCATTTCTTATAAAGTTAAACAAACACTCAAAATATGACCCAGCAGTCCCCCTGCCAGGTATTTATCCAAAAGAAATGAAATCGTATATCCATACAAAGACTTTTAATGTGCATGTTTCTATGTAAGAGCCCCAAATTGGAAACAACCCGGTGAATGGATACCACAGTGCATCCATATAGTGGAATTCTACTCAGCAATAAAAAGAAACAAACTACTGATACACACAGCAGCATGGATGAATGTTAAACACTGTGCCGTGTGAAAGAGGCCAGATACGAAAAGTCTAAAATGGGTCATCCAACCTTCAGAAAATTGTAGAAAAAGCAAAACTGTAGTGACAAGAAACAGATTAGAGGTTGCCAGGATCTGGGGACTAGGGAAGGAGACTATGAAGGGGTACAGGGGTGTTCTGTGTTGTGGTTGGGATATGTTTATGTGACTGTGTACATTTGTTAGAATTGGTTATGTCATGCACTTAAAATCGGTGAATTTTATGAATAATAAAATATACCTTAATAAAGTGGATAAAAACTTTGAAGTACATTAAATCTGTGGTTATGAATGTGAATTAGTAATAAGGAAATCAGAAATTTTGGTGTTAGTCCCATGACCTCTTCGGCGATCCATCCATGCACATTAGTTTTGCCTTTTTATGTGTAACTGCTGTTGGTTTGCATGCTTACTTCTGCTGATGGTGGCTTCTTTAAGGCTGGAGCTTTGTTTATTCATTTTTGTATCCCCCCAGGACCCAGCCATGGCTGAGCACAGAGTATGTGCTCTGTAAATGTTCCATCCATTTAATCAAAAAATATTTATTGCAACAAATGTTTAATGATCATCAGTTCAATAATTACTAAACCTAACTTACATAGCTGCTCACCTCTTTGAGTCTGGTGGGACCTGTTCCTTGCAGATGCTGTTCTTGGTGGAAAGCAGTAAGAATATAGGAATTTTATTTTACTTTGCCAAAACTTACATAGTGCTTATTCCAAAGGCTTTAAAAACATTAAACTTTCACCAAAACCCTAGGGTATAGGGAATATTATCATCATTCCCATTTTACAGAAGAGGCAGCTGAGGCACAGAGATGTTAAGAACTTGTCCCAGTTTGCATGTTGAGCAAATGATGAAGCCTGGATCTGAGTCCAGCTAGAAGGTCCAGGCTCTAACCCACTGCACTTGGGCAGGACACGAAACCCGTGTTGGTGATGTTTGTCCTGGAGAAGCCCCTCTACGGACATACATCTTGTGCCTCTTCCTGGTCATGCCTGCTATGGTCAACCCCTTACCTGGTCCTGCTGCCTTCTCTTTCCCTGGGGTTTAAAGCCCTCACCCTCCCTGCTTTCTGGCCTCTAGCCCTCTCTTCTGTGGTCCCATGCTCTGAGAGCTCACTCCTTCCATGAGACGGTTAGAGAGGGAGAACCCTGTCTGGGCACCTGTTTCAGTGGGTACCCCCAAGGGCACAGCCAACCTTCCATAGACTGGTCATCTCCTTAACCTATTCCAGAAGTCTGGAGTCCAACAGTTATTGCCGTCCACAGAGGGTCCAGGGACCTTACAACCTACGGGTAGTTAGACCTGCTCTGCAGGGGTTGGATGGATGCCAGGGCTGTCGTGACCGTGACCAGAGCAACATCCCCTTCTCCCCACCACCCAGAACTTAGGGATGGCCGGGGCTGCCCACTTAGCATCTTGTGGATTTGGGGAAGCAGTTAAGAGTTTGTCAGGAAGAAGCTGAGGGAGGATAATGCAGTGTTCATGCTTTCCTCTTCGCCAAAGCTTTCACATTCATTAAAAAATGAAACCCAACCCCCTTTGTCTCATTGCAAGCATTTGCCGCCTTCCCCCTGTCCGCTTCAGAGTGTGTGTGTGTTTGGGAGTGAGCGGTGTTGGGAGGAGGCTGGGAGTGTGGAGTCAACAATCTCGCAGAGGAATAAGGGAGCAGGCAGATGCAGCGACGCCCAGTTCAAATTTGTCACTAGGAAATGGCTGATCGGCCGCGTCCCAGCACGAGGGGATTCCTCCTGTTTAGCGCAGGAAGGTGTCACAAACAACAGCTAAGAGAGCCACGCTTCAAGTTGGGGGAGTGCTGATTTTTACGTTTTTTTCCCCAGAAAAGAATTATAAAAACGTAAAACAGAAATATTCGACTTGAAAAATACTTTGCAATTATATGTCATAAAATAATTAGGTCATGGCAAATTAGCACAAATGTTTACAGCAAAATTGCCATGTAAAACATTATCGGTAATATGATGCTAATTGCTGCAGAAGCAAAAGCTGATTATGTTTCGGCGGGATTAAAATTTGCCATGTTTGCATCTCTCTCCAGCTTCCCCAGTTTTCCATGAGGGTACCAAGCCTATGATTACCACAGGTGCCGAACTGCCCATCTTTGAGGTGCTGCATCTGGAAAGAGAACTTTCTGAAGACCAGGCTACGATCATCAGTGAAAGAGAATTCTTGAAAGTGCCCTTATAGTCCAGCCGAAATCCTCCAATGCTCCATACGCAGAATGTTCCCTTTCAGGGGTGGAGCACGGGGGTGCCCAGTGTGCTCAGAGAGGCAGAGAAGACATGGGATTGACTGCAAAGCATCTCAGATGGCCCCCGGGACTACTGGGACTTCTCACACTTGAACGTGCACACCGTCTGTTAAAACAGACGTTCTGTTTCAGCACGTGGGGCCTGGGATTCTGCATTTCCGGCAAGCTCCCAGGGAATGCTGGCGCTCGGGGTCCACGGACTGCATTTTGAATAGCAAGGCCCTGTAGGAAATCTTGTCCAGGGTTGCAAAATCAAACGTATTCAGGGCCGGGTGGGCAGTGAGTGATGGTGATGGGAGCAAGACAGTTTGGGATGGCAGAGCCCGGGATGATTGCGGAGGGCAAGCTGGTCCCGCTTGGAGAGCGTAGGCTGGTGTTCAAGAGCCACGGAGGGAAGAGAGGGGAGAGGAGGAGCGAGGTGGAGGAAACAGGGAGGGAGGCAGCACCAGGCGAGCTAGGTCCATGAGTCCGAGATCCTGATTCGAACCCAAGGCGACCTGAATAAACTTAGGTTTGGGGACCAGAAGCGCCTTGTCCACGGCCCACTGCCGGCTCGCAATTGCGAGGGCGGTCTGCGCTGGAGCCCATTGACTGGAAGACAAAAACGGCCGTTTCTTGGGGGAGCACACCTATCTGCGCAGTGCTCTATGTCCTCCAAGAGGGCCAGGCCTTCCGACTGCTGCAAGAATGCGCCCGTACTTCCTCCAGGAGGCTCCTGCCACCTGCTGCTGTGACAAGTGCGTTCACATCCATCCAGGCCACGGGGAGACGACTGTCTTATCTTGCTGCCTTGGCCTCCCTGAAAGGCCTTGGGCCAGTCACTGTCCTCTGGGCCTCGGGTTTTCACCTGTAAAACAGACTGCCAGAGAAGTGTCTTTCTGACTCCCTGGGCTGGGGGAGGGGTGCTGGTCAGAGGAACTCCCTCCGTCCCGGTGGAGGCTCACTTTCTGGGGTGCTCAGTGCTGCAGAGAAGCCTCGTGCCTCCAAGGGCAGGGCTCTGGGTTCAACCTCAAGCTGGGACTCCGTGGGCTTGTGTTAGCCACAATGTCTGGGGTCCCACGTAACCCCTGTGCCCCCTCACTCTACCCCTGCTCCAGTCTCTGGCTCTCCCCCTCGGGCTCCCGTGGACTGCATGTTTGAGTTCGTGAGGCCTATTAACTCTCGTCCTGGGGTTCCCATCCCACGAGTGCCCCCTCGGTGCCAGGCCCCGGGCTCAGGTCTTTATGGACATGATCTCTTTTCACCCTCGAAACAACAGGAGACCCTCTTACTATCCCCATCTCCCAGATGAGGAAATTGAAGCCTAGAGAGGTCGAGCAACTTGTCCAAAGCCACACAGACACAGCCAGGCCTGTGGTGTAAGGTCAGAATTCTGGATCATGCCGTGTCACCGCTACGGGCTGCGGCTCTTCCTCCTTACCCCGAGGTCCGCCAGGCGCCAGGGAGCAGGACTGTCTGTCTGACCCTTGCAGTCCCAGTGTAAGGGGCACCAAATGCCCGGCACCCAGTATTTGTGACTGTGGCGTGAACCTTCTTCGGTGTCAGCTTTCTTCCTTCTCCAAGCACAATTCCTGAATCTCCCGTGATTCCTGCAGGTCTTTGTAAGAAAAGAGATTTATTTCCCCAAATTCAGTCCCCTCCACACATACTGCTGCTTAGAGTTTCCAGAATGTCTGAGGGCTTGTAGATCTCGGCTCCTGCCCACCATCTCCCCATGCTTGTGCATTTTGAACATAAGATTCACAAAATACAGTCCAACTGCTTCACATTATTTCCTTCTGCTTAGAATCATAACCCTCTTGATTATGTTTTTCCTTTCTATTATTTATTGTGTGCCCTGGGGAATTTTCATTTTAACCAAGACACTGGTTCAATTGCAAAATGGCAAAGAGTGATTTGTAAGGAGATCAGTGTTGGGAGCTTATTAAAACATGTATTTAGGGGATGGCTTGGAAATAGGAAAGATAAATCTCTTGGGAAAGGAGATATTTTTCAGGAATTGAGAGGGAATCATGGAACATGAGGGAGGGAAAAGAAGGGAAGGTAAGACAGGTGGGGAAGGATATTCAAGACATAAAATTGCTAGGAAAATGAGATGTAAATAGAGGAAATAAGCGTGAAAAAGTCACAGGTAGGAAAACAAAGAAAGGTCCTCAGACACGAAACATGATAAATTTAACTTCGTGTGGAACAGCATGAAGACTGCCCCCTCCACCCTGCAGGCTCCCGGATGGGTTTGGGCTGCCAGCTGGGTTATTTGGATGTTTCCTCCGAAGCATTTTTGAAATTCACACAGCCCAGGGAGGGGTCTTCGTCCTCTTTCTAGAAATGCCAGGTCAACCAGGTGCCTCATGGACCCAAAGGAGCCTGCAGCATTCCTTTCAGAGTGAGGGTCTGGGGACCCCATCTGCCCTGAAGCCCGGCTGGGCGGCTCTGGAGGAGCCATGTTGGGTGGGCTTCACAGGGAGACCACTCCCATTCCCCTCCTCCATGCCAGTGGTGCCTCTTGGACTCCTCCCCTTTCCAGGGTCACTCCTGAGCCAAGAGGGGGGCTCCCTTCTCTCCCAGAAGCTCCCCACACCCCTCCGACACTGCAGCCCTCTTCCCAGGCTCCCAGTGGCCTCCACGGAGCCTCCCCATTGTGCCCTCTGATTTCCTGGCCATGTGCAGCCAGGCCCAGAGCACCTCTCCAGGGGCTTTCTCCCAGGTGTCCTGAAGAAGGGGCGTCAAGGAGAGTCATTTCCACACTGGGAGCAGAAGAGCCAGTTTCGAAAGGCTCTGAGAGGTTCTGGGTCTCATCAGCAAATCCATATTCAGAGGCCCTGGTCAGGCTGCTGGACAGACTGCTGTCCTGGTCTCCCCAGGCAGTTACAGAGCAGTCGAGCAGCAGACAGCAGAGGCATTCTGGTTTCTTCAAACCTCCAAAACGAGGGCGGGAGAATTCTTGAATTCTTGGGCTTCCGTGGAGAAATGATTCGTCAATGAAGAAGAGTCTTGGGAATTTGAGATGCACGTTTTATCAGGTCGTTTTAAGAGAGGATGCCACCAAGCTCCTTTCCCTTGTTCTCTCTGGGGCTTGCCATTTTCGGGACTTCCTGCTTTCAGAGCCTCAGAGAACCCCTTCTCCGACACACATCCACACACGTGCTCACGGCACACACGCGCTCACGGCACACACGTGCTCACGGCACAACACCCTCCACGGTTGTCTGATTTACTTGATCCCTGGCAGGAGTGGCTGGAGCTCCTCTCGGGCAAGATGGCCTTCCGGCAGACTTCCAAGTGGGCAAGTGTGTGCCCAGCCACCAAAGTCCACGCCAGCCCAGGGCTAGAAGTGGATGCGCGTGTTATTAACCTGCGGTAGACAACATAATGGCCCCTGAAGATGTCCATGTCCTAACCCTCAGAATCTGTGCGTATGTCACCTTGCATGGCTAAAATGACTTTGCAGCTGTGATTAAATTAAGGTTCTAGAGATGAGGAGGTTATTCTGGATTTTCGGGGTGGGTCCCATGTAATCCCCAGGGTCACTATAAAAGGGAGGCGGGAGGGCCAGAGTGAGAGACTATGTGGCGGTGGAGGAGGCAGAGTCTGAGCCAGATGGGCCCACAAGCCAAGGATGGTAGGTGGCCTCTCAAGGCTGGAAGAGGCAGAGAATGGATTCTCCCATCTCTGGCCTCCAGGAGGTGTGCAGTGCTTGACTTTAGCCCCGGTAGACCCACTTCAGGGTTCTGACATCCAGAACAGTAAGAGAATAGATTTATATTGTTTTAAGCCATTAAGTGTGTGGGAATTGGTTACAGCAGCAATGATAACTAGTACAAACTAGTAGCCTTGGGGCATGGCCTGCAGGACAAGTCCAGGGAGACACTCGTCTTCTGTTGTGGAGGCAGCTCCTGAGGCATCTGGGTCTGGCACTGTGTCTGGGAAGCAGGGGGCACGTAGGGATAGTTGGCGCTCAGTCCTGCATCGTGAGGCTCTAAGAGTTCGGGGAAGACTGGTCGTCAGGGCGTAGAACCGTGGCAGAGAGCTAGAGAGGTTTCAAATGTAAACCCTGCTGGATTCAGGATTCCGCACAGGGGCTCATGACCGGTTCCTGACTCGGATTTCCACTCTGCCCTCTAGGCATCTGCTCCTACCTCAGCCCAGAGTGCCTCATTTGGGGGCATTTTGACCTGTTCCATGGTGATCAGCAGGTCACGGGCCTGTAGGCGCCACCCAGGGCCTTCCGTTCTCTAGCCCAGTCCTGTCCAGCCTGGGCTTCGCTCCCACGTCAGTCAGCTGACTGGGCAAGGTCACAGCGCGATGGCAGTGAGTTCAAGGGGTCCGGACACCTCTTGCTTCTACAAATATACCACATATCCGACCGTGCGGGCTCAGAACCTCAGCCCTTTAATTCTTTCTCTTCCTTCCCTGCCTCTGCCAACGGGACCCAGCTGAACCATTCTACCCCCAACGGACACGGACAACTTGGATTCTTACACCACCCTCAGCCTTTACTCTCCTGCTAGAGACTCTCGGATTTCCTACTGCTATCTATGTGGGATGTATGGACGAATATATCTGTAACCTTCTAGAATCCATCCATCCATCCATCATTTATCTACCTATTTATTGTAGGTCTTGAACTTGGAGCTCAGGGAAGCACGGCATGCAGGTCAAGATGGCAGCCTGGGTTGGAATCCAGTTCTTCAGTAGCTCTTAACAGTTTGACCTCAAGTACATCTCACGGACAGCAGTGATACCGAGCACACAGTGTTCTTGCCGGGATAAAATGAACTAATTTAGGTAAACGTCTTAGAACAGCTGGCAAGTCGTAAGGGCTCAATAAATGTGAAGCGTTATTATTACTTGGGCTAGCCTCAAAGAGATATTTATATGAGAAAAGGAAATTTTTTAAATTCCCCATTTGATTGACACTCTGTTGTAAAACTCTCCTCTTGCCAGCGTGCCTCAGGGGAGTGAAGGAGCGATTTCAGACCTAGCCCACCTTTCCGGCCCTGCGTCCTTTTTACAGTTGAGCAAAGGAGCAGAAACAAGTTCCACAGGCAGAGAGCGGAGGACGGGAGAGGCCTAGGTTGTTCCAGCTGAGACGACGGAGGGGCAGCAAGGGCCACTGAGGGTGGCCTGTGCAAATCTAATGCCCACACCATCTGCTTGCTGATATTCCCCTCTGTCCCCCTCTTTCAGGAGCAAGACATTCTGAACAGGCGGGAGTGAGGGCCCTGCAGACAGGTGGCCTCAGCCCTTCATGCCAGAGTTTTCAATTATGATGCCGGTCAATGGCAGAGAGAGGAGGGCTAAAATGAAAATGGACTATTTGGTTAGCGCTCTGACAAGCCATGAATCAAAACCAAGTGAAATTGCTCTGGGGTCTCCGGGCCTGTCAGCCTCCACCATCCATTCTGCTTGCCCCTCGGCAGTGTAATTCCGCGTGTAGCCAACACTGTTCGGAGGAGAGCCGGCCTCGCGTACTGCGTGCCCGGCCCTTCCCCTGCCACCATGCTGGGGGCGCGCAGGTGTGGCCAGTGGTCTCTAGGCGGAGCTGAGGAGGCAGGGCAGGGCGGCAGGGGGTGCTGTCCGCAGTGTGCACATGAAAGTGCACGACCCCGTCCCAGGCCTGCAACGCCTGCTGCACTCCCGAGGCCCTTCCCTGGGCTCATCGATCCCTGCCAAGTGGCCGTGCCTTCTTACTTGAGGAGCTCTGGCAGAGGCGTGGCCCTGTCTGTGCCTGCCGGGGTCAAGGCCCAAGGGTGGCTCGGGGTCAGTAGGAGAGAGGGAAAAGCTGCAAAGGGGAGAGGGTCTTCTCCGTCAGGAATGAGGGGCCCCGCTCTTCCTCAGTAGCTGTCCTGACTGATGAAGGCCCATTAGGATAGAAGCAGGGAGCGCTGGACAGGGAGTCCATAAATCACGGGTTTTGATGGAAGAGGTGAGCGTATGAGAGGCAGGGCTGAAATCAGTAAAGCAATACCCTTCGCCTATTCAAGGTTCTGCCATCCAGGGTGCAGAGAGCTGCTTTCTTCCTCCTTGTCACTCCTCTTTTCAGGAGGAGTTCAGGGAGTAATAGGACAGGTTCCAGCTCTCAGGACCTCAGGTCTGGGGCAGCACAGACAGTGATTGGACTACAGAAAGCAGCGGGGACGTCCGCTCTGGGTCTGGCAGGTCCTGCGGAGACAGCCTGTGGCCAGGGGCCCCTGTGTGGTTGGTGCCCGTCAGGGACGTGCCAGGCAGGGCTGCTGCTCACGGC
The DNA here is from genome assembly GCF_017311325.1 of Ursus maritimus. Lineage (NCBI taxonomy): Eukaryota > Metazoa > Chordata > Mammalia > Carnivora > Ursidae > Ursus > Ursus maritimus. The sequence continues at coordinate 26,989,372 of NW_024424453.1, forward strand.
TGAGCAGGTTGCTCATTGCCCAAAGACAAAGCACCTGGGGGATGGAGGCCCCGCTCACCTTCCACTCACGAAGCCACGTGTCCTGGCGTGGTTGTGTTTGTCCAGAAGAACAGGAGCCTGTGGATTCACACAAAGGCATCCGGGGCCAGAGGAAGCCCTGTAGGCAGACGGCAGAGAAGTCTGTCTGTCCCGGAACTCTGGGGCGGAGAATGGTCAGGAGGTGTGAAGCAAGGCAGGATCAGGTCCAGTGATACCAGAACAGAGCCAACAGCACTGATGTCAAGTTGGAAATCAGAGTAGAAGCAGATTCCAAAGGGCCAGTCAAGCTCCAAAGCACTGTCAGTGAATAAAAGGTGGGGAGAAGCCAAAGATCTGTTTTGGGTCCTGCTCTGTGATCAGTCTTTCTAAAAGGCCCACGGTCATGGTCATAAAGCCTGATGACCTTCACAAGTGTGTGCTCAGCTGCTGCTATTTATTTCCGTCCTGGCAGCACCTGCATCAGAGGTGGGGAATGCTAGTGCAAGGGGGTTCAGATCATGCTGGGGGCAGAAACAAGACCAGGGTGTGGAAGTTTCTGGGCAGTAGATTTTGACTCAAAATAAGCTGGTCGGCTCTGAAAGAGGTTGGTTTGTGTGGTAATGAGCCCTCTGTGGCTGGAGGTGTTCAAGCTCCCATCAGGGAGCCTGCTGAGGGGATGCCTTCCATGGGATAGAAGGTTGGGCTGAAAGTCTCTAAGGTCCCTTTCAGCCCCACATCATCTAGGAGTCTGTGAGATTTCAGACAACCGGCTTTCCTCCCTGTCGGAGAGGATTGATTGCAGAGGAAGTTGAAATTAATGACTAACACAGGTTTTTAGGTTTTTGTGTATTTACTTTTCCCCTCTTTCTGGCCCCCTCCTATGTCCCTACTGCCAAACTCATTCCAGAGACCCTTGCGAATAAATTGCCCAGCCAGGGGTCATTATATGGACAGCTGCTGCCCACGTGCATTTCTAGTGTTTCCTCAGTGCAGGAAGGATGGCCATCCTGGCAGCGAGAGACGTGACATGTCACAGTGGACGTGGTAGGAGAAGGGAGGGGTACAGGGCAGGGCCTCTTCTACCACCTCCGTCAGGCCACAGTGCGCGCCGAGCCCAGGGCCCGCCCTACCAGCTGTGTCAGCAAACGGTATTGTAGTGGGTTGTTTCTGCCAGTCCAGCGGCCATTGCCTCCCCTGAAGCTGGGTCTTGCTTTTCCTCTGGGGAGCCATTTCTCCCCGCTACCGCCAGGCCATGTAATTTGGGGAGAGAGAGGCTCCTTCCCCAGCACTTGTCAAAGACCTAGACAAGCCGATGTTCCATTCCTCTGGACACAGGGCTCGGTTCAGGGTTGGGTGTGTGATGCCTGCCAAGGCAATGAGGAGCAGAGTCCGGATTTAAAGGACACTCAGAGCAGTAGAAGCTCTGGGTTTATTAGTGGGGGTTGTTAAGATGGCAGATGCGTAAGCCTGGTGCTTCCAGGTGGCAGTGCTAAGAAAGAGCATGGAGAGGAATGCAGCCGACATGGGGAGAGCAGTGGCGAGGATGGAAAGGGAGCCAGGCCCCGGGTTCCGCTTCTCTTGAAGTTAGGACTAGCCCTGGACTTTGCAGTTACACAAGCCAGTACATGCTTACCCTACTTTTTGTCTTGAACCAGTTTGAGTAGAGGTTGTGGCCTTGTCGTCTGAGAGCATCCTAGCATCAGAAATGTTCCTGGGAAAGCCTTATGTCTGAGGTGGTGCGGGAGCAGAGCTGGCATCCCAGCTCTCGGGTAGCCAAGGCCTCCCCGGGGCACACGGCTTTCTCTGGTGACTCATGACTTGGCCTGAAGGGCAGCCCCACCCGAGGCGGCCATCTAGCTCATCACTGTCAAGCCCATGAAACGTGTGAGCTCTGAGACTGGGGCGTGGGGACTGGGGACCTAAAACGTGTTCTGCAGAATGGTGGTTCTGAGAGATGGCCCAGAATAAAGGCGGCCGTATACTCAGGAGTTTGGGAACTGGTGTGTCCAAGGCCATGCCTTTTCCTGGGTGGCTCAACTCAATGACAGGTTGATGCGGGAGTATGAAGGTCTGTATACAGGGAAACTCGACTGGGTCGAACTTCAGGTCCCATGGTGTCGGCTGAGGCTGTCGCTGGGCCTGTGTCATTCTGTCATGACTTGGCTTCTCCCTCTGCTCAACCCACTTCTGCCCTGTCCCTTTCATAGATGTCAGTCCCAGGACACTCCTTAGTAAGTCCTGCCCGCGGACTCATCTCGGTGTGCTTCCTGAGTTGGCGGCCTGGGCAGTCTTCCAGCAGGGTCCCGTGGCCTTCACAGCCCCCGCGCTGTGTCTCTCTCTACGCGGTCAGCAGGTTGACTCAGGCGCTCTGCTTTGTCCATTTTTCAAGCGCCCAGTGCCTCGCACAGCGCCTAACGTGCTAGGTGCTCACTAGGGGGTGGCTGGGGGTACAAATGAATGTGCCAGGCTGAGGGTTGTCACCATTCGCTGGGAGGCGTCCAAGAGTCTTCAAAGGCCTCCTGGCTTCTTTCTCAGCTTTCTCTTCCTCTTTGAGGCCGTTATTCTGAGCAAAAGGGTCAGGGTGCTGGCAGGCAGCCACGATCTGAGAAGGGTCCGGGAAGGAGCCTGGGTCTGAGAAGCTAGAACTCCTTTTAAAGGGAGTGGCCTTGGTTTTCCTCAGGGTCCCAGCCAGCTCGCCACGGCCTGAGGGCAGAGGCGCCCTGATGCAGGGGCCCCATGGGGGTGGGGTCGGTGCCCGTAGTTGTGCCACATCCCAGACAGCTCAAGCCCCTGCTGGGTGGTGGAAGGAGTGGGCCTGGCTCTTGTAGGGGAGCCCCCATGCCGAGTTTCCTGACGCTGGATCACAGAGTGCCAGCTGTGGGGAGGCTCCCAGGGGCGCCCCGTGGTTCAGCCACCCTAACTCCATTCAGGGAGTCCTCTCAGTACAATCTCTTCCTCAGGAAGCTGGGAAAACCCTCTCAAGTGCCCTTCCCAGAAGGCAGGGCTGGCACATTCTGACTTCTCAACTTCTTCCTGTGTCAGGATATGGATGCTATGGATGTGTCGGTTTTATTTATTATTTATTTATTTATTTATTTATTTATCAGAGAGAAAGAGAGAGAGCGCGCGCACAAGCAGGGGGAGCAGCAGGCAGAGGGAGAAGCAGGCTTCCCGCTGAGCAAGGAGCCCGAGGCAGGACTTGATCCCAGGACGCCGTACCATGACCTGAGCCGAAGGCAGATGCTTAACCAACTGAGCCAGCCAGGCGTCCTATGGATATGTTTTTAAGTTAGGAGCATTTGGAAGTTTTTGTTTTACTGCTTTCAAACAGTCCACAGATAAGCAGTGAGGAACGCTGACGGAGATCAAACGCATGTCGGTGACACATGGTTTGCATGGCTGGGCCCTTTCTTTCCGCTTGGAACACTCGGGCTGGATGTATCCTTCAGCAGCAGCATATCAGTCAAATACAAAATGACAAAACTTGGCAATACTGCAATCCATTATATAATCCTTTATATTTTTCTGTTTATTTACAATTCATTATTATTTTCTTGGACTCTTCTGAACACATTTGTCAAACAGACATAAAGCAAGGTGCCTTATGTATATGAATTGAACCTAAGAGCTAAAACATAATGCTAATAAAAATAGAAATAATAAACGTAATATTATCACCCCAGCTCTAAACGCTTTGCCCACATCACCTCCTTAATTCCTACAACAGCTCTGTGAGGTAGTTAACATTATTATTTTGCCAGATGAAGGAAGTGTTGCTTGAGAAGCTGAGTCACGTCCTCACAATTGGTAGTGGCAGAGATGGAGTGAACCCAGCTCTCTGGCTTCGCGCCTGCGCCCTTCATCCCGTTCTCACCGCTGTAGGTGAGCGCCAGGGCAGAGGGCTGCACACGAGTCCCGTGTACGGGGTGGACCTCGGTGATGTGCCACGGGGGATTTCAGCAGGCGAGGGGCCAGACGCCGCCCTGCAGCAGCCTACAGTACCTGGTGGTGACAGTTCGGGAGAATGGACACGCTGCAGGGTCGGGCCTACGTTTTCACATCTGAATTTCTTTGAGCAGAATTCTCTATTTCTCCCAAATGGTAAAAGAAGCCTGACTTATAAAACAGATAAAGTTTGTTTGACTAGAATCAATTGATTTTATAAGTTCAAATGTATAATATTTACTCATTATGAACCAGATAGTCAGAAAAGTGAGACTTTTTAGATGAACACAGCTTTTGAAATCAGCTCTTTTTGGATGATATTTGCAGTCTTAGATCAGTCTCAGTGTTCCATGCATGTCTACATTTTATTAGGTCACATAATATTAAAAAAAAAACCAAATCCTCGTTCACACAGGTATTAGTTGCACATACTAATTTCTGAAAGTCTATCTTATGATCTCAGCATACTCTCATATGCCACTCTGGCAGGCCCAGAGATTTGAACGGGAAGTGGCAAGATATTTTTGTTCCAAAGTTGGATTACTCTCTGTGGCTACGAGCGGCCTGCGTTCCTTAATCAGTAAATGTGCAAGATGGAGGGACTTGATGGATGGGTTCTTTAGCTAGTTTAAAATCACAACTGTATGGTAGAAAACACTTTTCAAATTTATGTTCTAACATTATGGGATGTTTAGCAATATCATTTAAAAACTCTCATATATCTTAGTACCTGTCTCTGCCGTAGAGTCAGTCAAAATTTCAAAGCCGTCGGGTTAACTTTTATTTATTCATTCATGCATTTGTTCATCTTATCCACGCGTTCGAAGACTTTGCTGAGCACCTCCGATCACACCAGGTGGGAGTCTAAGCGCTCTGGATGTGGCCCTAAACAGAAGAAAGTCCTTTCCTTCCTGGAGCTTACGTGTGGAGGGTGGGCGGGAGAGGAGAGTTGTGGAAATAGACAGTAAGCTCACAGACAGTGAGTACATCCATCAGGGGTGATCTGTGATTGAGGTCAAAACGCAGTCCTGTTGAGGCTATGATGGAAAGATGTTGCAGGAAGCAGAGTAAAACGTAGGTGATGAAAACGTGAAACGCAGAGAAGGGAAGGAGTGGTTCCGTACTGTAGATGCAATTTCCCCCAACCCATGGAGCTGAGGTCTCATTCCACTAACCTCACTGGTAAAAAAAATAGCAAAACTTTGGCACTGGCCATGATGTAATGACTTTGCTCTCCTTCTGTTTATGTGCCCAGTTTTCTACACAAAAAGTGGAAATACATTCATGAAATGATGAGGGAACTTTGCCGAGAAATCTAGTTTGAGGTCTACAAACACGAAACCTGGCGGCATTAAGTCACCCTTATTTGGTATAAAACACACTGACTTTGCATATTGCTTTAACTCTTATAGTTTTACGAAAATGATCAAGACACTTTAAAACACAAAATTTGCATAAAATATTTGTAGTGTCTTTAAGTTACCTTCTCTGGACTCTAAGTTCCTGGTGAATAGTTTGAAAACTTTGAGTATGATGAGGTAGGCATGGGGGCATTGTTAGAGAGACCATCTTTGGCCTCACCAAATCTGGCTTGAAGCTGGCTCTGCCTTTATCAGTGTGTGGCCTTGGGATTATGTTTCGGCCTCATCAACTTCACCTGTAAGACAGAAAGAATCTACTTCCCACAGTGGTTGCATGTCTGAAACATGAGGGACACTCAAGACGAGTTGGAGTCCTTTTCCTTCCCCAGACTGGCCAGCCTGGATCAGCCTTGGGGATACCGGTCAGCAAGGAGCAGGGCTCTGGCCATAGGGATCAGTTTGTGCTGGGGCTCCACTCTCCGGACAGAGGCTAGGGGCCAAGAGCCACTTGGCCAAGAGAAACTTGCGTGCACAAAGCAAACCAGGGACGTGGTAACCAGAAAGGGGCCCACCGTGGTCAACCAGCATTTAGCAATGAGTTAGAAGCCAAGAGGCTCTAGGTGTGAGAAAACAACTTTGGAGATAGGAAATTGAACAAGGTTGCATGGGCAAAGGGAGAAGGGTATCTTTGGGACTTCAATGACCAGTTTCCTCTCAAAAATAGCATCCAGGTGGAACCCCATGTCCAGTTGATCTTGGTTGCTTGGGCTTGGAAGTAGGTCATGGTGGCCACAGATGCTGGCAGTGCGTGTTGGACCTGCCTCCGGCTGGGTTAAGAGGGCAGACAGCGCACATCACTTCCCAGTTCCACATTCAGTGATGGAACAGGGGTATCTTAAAATCAGATATGGCAGGAATGTTTACACCAGGGAGGTTGGCAAAGGCTACTGATCAGGATTTGTTTTCTCCAGAGAACAGGTTGTTAAAGATCAGATGCTGGTTTTGGAACTACCCTCTGTGGATGCACCCTTAGGGTAAAGATTACAAGTGAAGTTTTCAATTTACAAACTACCCAAACACACAGATGAGTTTACCCCCAGACTTGCCTCTGACCCCATCACCGTTCCCTGGTTGTGGCCACCTCTAGGAGCTGGAGATAACCCATAGGCTCAGAAGGGGAGAAGTCACCCAGAAAAGCCAGAAGATACTCAAAGGAGAACAATTCTGCTTGTTGGCTGGCCCTCCTGGTCATTTTTGCTTCACTTCGTCAAGCAGCCTGAAATCCCAGTAACCTAAATCCATTTATCAACCATTTATATATCAGTGAGAATTTGTTCCCTGGGGGACTGGGAAAAGAAATTAGATAAGTAATTTTAAAGCCAGTAGCATGGGGGTGGAAGGTGTTGGAGTGGAGGGCACACCTGGATGTGATTCCACCATCATGGGGTGACCCTAGGTCCCAGGAACCCGGAAGAAGCTACCAGAGAACTGAAGACAAAGCTACGCCTTCTTAAATTTCTTCTAGGGCTGGCCCTGCTCTTAGGGAAGAGAGAGAATTCGATATTCATCTTTCTTTCTCATCTTTAGCTCCTGACTCGGGCCCACGGTTTAGATTAGTGTTATTAGGACTCATGCCTAGAAATTTTGGAGAAGGGTATGCTAAGTTACAAATCAGCATTCAGAGAGCATAGAGTTGACAACTGTCTTCAGTTTTCTTAATTTAATCAGTGAAGATATTTTTGAAGTTTCGTGTAGAACAAGATAGATTTACACACCAACTCACATGACAATTTCAGAAATGTCTTATTTTAATTTCTGCTTCCTCCTCTTGTTGCCAAATGAACTGGGGAGTCCCCAGGGCCCTGTGGCCTTGGCCCAACCAGACCCCAAGGAGTCGTGAAGGTTCTTGGTCTTGTTACTAGAATGAATTCAAGGGCAGACGTGCAGCACTGTGGGTGAGTAACACAAGTGGGAACGTTTATTAAAGGGAGAAGTACGCTCTTGAGATATGAAACCAGACAAGTGAGAGAGAGAGAGAAAGAGAGCGCGCGTGCGAGAGAGAGTGAGCTGCAAGACCTGGGGGTTGGGTTTCTATCTTTTACTGACAGTTGTTAAATAGGGGGTGGAATATTTTTTACTTGGGGCGGGAAGCTGGATTTCACCCTTTTATTCCTAATTTGGTCAGGGGTTTCCCATCATGGCGTCTGTCATGTTGGGTCTGTCTGGCTTCTTGTGGGGTGATGCTAGGACAGGCCTCTGACTTGCCCGATAGCTGGCCATAACTCCTTCATCGCTTACAGCCAGGTATCCTGTTAGAACCTAACTAACTGCCTCCTCCGACACTCTGTGGGCAGAAGTTTTAATCTGTTAGCATTCTTTGTACTCCAAGTGTACCTGTCAAACGGTTAATGATGTGAAAGCAAGTGCCTAAATGTACTAGGGTCACTTGGCATTTAAAGAAACACTTTTTAGAGAGAGCGAATCATCCCTGCATGGCTGGGGCCCAGACCATGTGGCGTCCCATAGAGATTCTGTGGACAAGAACATGGCGGCGGCTTGTAGATGGATCCACAGAGGTTTTCCCGATGCTGTAGGTAGCATTTACTTGCATGTTCTGGTTATCTACTCTGCATAAAAAAACTACTGTAGAGTTAGTGGCTTAAAACAATGACAATTTTTATTCTGTTCCCTTTGGCGGGTTTGACATTCAGGCAGGGTTTGGCTGAGTTATTCTTTGGCTCCCTGTGGCATGGACTCCGGTCACTCAGTGCTTCTGAGGAGGTGGACTGTTATTCTGGAAAGTTTAAGCCAGAATATACCTCTGATATTTTGGTGGGATAGGTATGATACTGGAATTTAAAATAAGAACCATGTTTGCTCTCTGTCCCTGTGGCTGGCAGAAATCTCCTAAAGCCATTGGAATTTCCTAAGTGAGGAGACCGATAAAAGTGTCTTTTTAATGTTAATAAGGTGACTTTGGAAAACTTCTAGGTGACCTAAGGCTAGGGGCTGGTTGCCAGGGGAACCAATTCAGTCTTTAGAGGGTTGGAACTTCCAGTCCCCTGTCTCCCCCAATCCTGGAGAGGAGAGAGGGCCTGAAGGTTAAGTCAGTCACCAAGGGCGATGTAATCCATCATGCCTAGGTAATAAAACCTCCATTACAAACCCAAAAGGATGGGGTTCAGAGAGCCTCCAGGTCACTGAGCACATACAGAGAGCACGGAAGTTCTGCACCCCGTGTAACTCGGCTATTCCTGAGCCACATCCTTTCATAATAACAAACCGGTAATCTGGTAAGTAGAATGTTTCTCTAAGTTTTGTGAGCCGCTCTAGCAAATTAATTGAATCCATGGTGGAGATCACTGGAATTTCTCTTCTATAGCCTGTGGGTTAGAAACCGCGTGACAGCCTGGATTTGTGATTGGCATCTGAAGGGGGCACAGTGTTGTAGGACCCAGCCTTAGCCTGTGGGACTGATGCTATCTCCAGGTAGACAGTGTCAGGATTGAGTTAAACTGTAGGGCGTCTAGCTGGTTGGTGCTGGAGAATTACTTAGTAGCTTGGGAAAAAAATGCCGTATGTTGGAATTCGGTGCAGTATCGGAATGGATGCAAGTTGAGCTCCGGCGAGACCATCTAAAGGAGTGCCTGCTTCTCTGTGGCCTTTCCCACGTGGTGGTCTCGGGATAATTGGACTTCTTATAGGGCAAATGGGCAGATGGCTTCTCCTAGAGTGAACGTCACGTGAGAACCAGGCAGAAGCTTCAGGACCTTTTCTGGCTTTGTCACAGAACTCAGCAGTATCATTCAATTCGTTCAGTTGGTAACAAGTGGGTCATGGAGACAGGACAGATTCAGGGGAGGGCAAGTAGACTCCACCTCTTGACGGAAGAGCTTCCACCACCGTGGGAAGAGCACGCGGCACAGGCGATACTGTTGTGGCCATCCTCGAGAAAACAGTCTGCTACACTGCATATCCTGAAACTGGGCATCTTTGCCTGTTGGCTGCCATATTATGCCATACAGTAGCCAAAAGTCTTGACTGACAGCACTTTCTGTTGAACTAATTAAATGATAGAGAGCTTTGCTCAGGGTCTGGATTAATTTCAACCTGATCTTCGTCTTCACCAGTACTCTGCATCGTGAAATCCAAATCCTGGTTTTGCTGTACCCCCAGCATGCTGTCAATCATCTCAAGAGTTGTCATAAATATCCTAAAATATTAACATTAATTAAGTGATAAATATTTACCATTTATGCCTTTAAGGATTTCAACATTGTTACAGCTGCAATCAGACAAGCTATGACAGGGTATCAGTCTCAACTCCTAAAGAAAAAAATCTGAGAATCACAGATGTGTACCCTAAATACCACGAATGGATAGAATTCAGAGGAATCTTTTTTCAGGGGTTGAGGTGAGCACATGGGTAAATTTCTCTAAATACAACTAGTTATATTTCTTTATTTTTTTCCTAAGAATTGACCTTTTTTTTTTTCTTTTTTGCTAAATGATTTCTGTGCAGGCTGTTGCCATTCTGTTGTTTCCCACAAGCAGAGATGAGGTTGTTCACATGTGTGTTGATGAGAGCGAATGCCACCGTCACGGGCTGACCCCATGCTGCAGCATGCCCTGCTCCCGGGGCGGTTAATAAATCGTCTTTGATGATTTGATGGCATAACCTTTAGATCTGAAATTGCACTTGTACTGGACTGTCAGAAAAAGCTCTCTTTGCCATACATTGCCTGGATTTTTTTAGAAAGCATATATTGCTCTTTGGATTTTGAAGTCTTCCTGATGTATTTAAATAACTCCTTGAGCAAATGTTTTAGGAATCCATTGAATTGTTTCTATTGTCTTGACTAAGCGTTCTCTCTTTCAAAATTGACATAAAGGTGTTTGATAGCTCAAAGAATAGATTGAACATTTAAATATCTGGTGCGTATATCTTTTTTTAAATATAAATATAAATCCTTTACAAATTTCCTTCTAAAGTCTGCCAAATATAGTACTTCTCTAAAAATACAGATTTTTGCAATTAAATGACTGTGGCCAAGAGTATAAATTTGGTAGTATTGTGACGTATCTTTGTTCTTACTTCCCTTATGTCTACCCACCTTTTTAAAACTCCACTTGTTCAGAACCAGGGTGGGTTTATATAGGAACCGTCCTTAGGATGCTGCCTGCATGTCAATTTCCTGATCAGTTTGTCAGTTTGGGAAGATGAGCTAGTGGAATATTCTGCAGGCCCGTGCAGTTATGAAACTTTAATTAGTGCTTATCCCCCAAGAGAACACGGTGAACAGAGTCCCAGGGAGTAAGACATTCAGGTCAAACGGGAAGGGGTGGAGGGGATTGATGTTCAAGGATATGCAGTGCTCAGTGACCCAGAACCCAGTGCATCCAGGAGAAGACCTTTCAGTTTGCTCCATCAGATGAAACTGAGGTTTTCTTAAACAGCAACACCACACGGCCATGAAGTTCGTTTGTTTCCTAACTCATGGATCCTGTGAATCTTCAGAGAGGACCTCCTCCCTTTTTTGGTGAAGTATGAAAGGGGGTGTGGGGGGAGAGCTGGAGAGCTCAGTTACATCATTTCTGGCCCCTCTTAACACAGTGTGTACGACCTGTTGCATGTGTTGGATTTTATATATAAAATATCCGTTATCTGAAATTTTCCTTTGATCTGATTTCATTTACGTTTTTCCTGGTGCGTATGTGTGTGTATATGTGTGTATGTAGTATTCTCAAAATCACTTTGGAATTTGTCAAGTTACACAGAGAAAGAAAGAAATCATGCACTGTGTGAATGTTTATGACTTTAATGCTGTTATGTAGAGGAGAAAAATGGGAGGCATGAATTAAGAGGCATGGGGCGAGCAGGGTGAGATACAGCCCAGAGAGATTAATTCCCAGATGGGTGCAGAGAATAATGAAATTTCAGGGCAAATGAGGGCTCCTTAATGTTTGCTGATGTTGTTGATTGTTTCAAAGAAACCAGCTTTTGGTTTCACTGTTCTGTATTTTCTATTTTTTGTTTAATTTCTGCTTTAATCTTCATTATTTCTTTCTTCTGTTTGCTTTGAGTTTACTTGACTCTTCTTTTTCTAGTTTCTTCAGGTAGAAATCTGATTATTGACTTGATGTCTTTCTTCCTTTTTAATATAGGCATTTGCAGCTGCAAATTTCCTTCTGTGCAAGCATTAACTCTACCTCCTGAATGTTGGTATGTTGTGTTTGTTTTCACCTACAGCAAGGTATTTCCTAATTTCTCCTTTCATTCCTCCTTTGACCCATTGGTTAATTCGAAGTGTGTTGTTTGATATCCACATATTTGTGCATTTCATACATTTCCTTCTGTAGTTATTTTCTAATTTCATTCAGTTATGGTTGGCGGGCATACGTCGTGTTATTCCAATCATTTCCAATCTATTGAAGCTTGTTTTATGGTGTCCTATGGTTGAATGTGAAGAATGTTCCATGTGCACTTGAGAAGAATGTCTGTCCTACTGTTACTGGGTAGAATGATTCTATAGATGTCGGTTAGGTCCAACTGATTGATAGTGTTGTTCAAATCTGTTTCCGTTTTGATCTTCCGCCTACTTTTTCTATCCATTATTGACAGTGTGACAATCAAATCTCCAACTATTGTTACTGAAGAGTTGTTCCTTCCGTTCTATCAGTTTTCATTTCCTATATTTGGGGTCTGTTGATAGGTACTATCTGGTTCCTTTTGGATAGTGTTTTATTGTTCCTGATTATTTTTCATTATTTATTATGCTTTTGATCATATTAATCATACTCAGTATGTCATTCATGTCCTATATTTGCATCATCTGATGTTCTCGAACATCTAAACCCACTATTCATCGTGTCTGCTGATCTCATGAAACTAAATAGTCTTCTCATTTATTTTGTAATTTTTCTTTGTGAGCTCATGCTTAGAGGGCTTAATTTGGAGGAAGGTTATGCAGCCTAGATTGAAGGTATGTCTCTCCAAAGTGATTTTTCTTTTGCATCTGTCAGATGGTCTAAGGATATTACTAGCCATCTGAAACCATAAAACAAGCCATTATTTTATGTATATTTGTGATGTGAAGGGGTCCTGGAGAAAGCTTACAGTCCATCTCTAAAACTGTGTAAGCATAAGCCCATGAGACACTTTCTTCCCACTGAGAGGCCAAACTGGAACAAAAAAACTTTCTTTCCCTTATCCTTGTGCTATTGGGTTGATATTTTCTAGTTGATTCTTTTACAGAATGTGGAGCTTTTCTAGGAACTTGGCTTTTATACAGAAGCTTTAGTTCTGTTGCTCACCATAAGCAGAATCAAGATCTCATTTCATTCCCCTCTGAGGTCATTAAAACCAAAATCCCTGAGTTACTGAGACCAAAAAAAACACCCTTAGGGCTGCACAGGATCAGATCAGGTCCTTATCTCTTCGGGTTTTAGTTTTCTCTTTGTTTTTGACATCTGGGAATTTCCTTTCCTAGGATCATGGCTACGCATATAATAGGATGTTTGTAATATTTGTAAAGAGTTTTCAGGTTATCCAACTCAGACTATTGCCAGAAATAAAAGTCAAGTCACTTTATTTTTATTTTTTGCGAATAAAATTGCTTTAACAAAGAGATTCAAGTCAGAATGAGAAATAGAAAACCACCCAATCACTACACTAATAATCGCTGTGGGCAAGATCCATTGATGAATATCTTCTGAAAAATATCTACCTAGAGCCAGAGGGAGCCACCGATAACACATCCTTCACTGACAAGTAGACATTGCTCACTCTGTTCACTCATTTGCCCCTCTAAGAAGCCCTCACGGCAAAACTCAGGCCTCCTGTGAGGTGGCCCACCCACACCTCTTCCTTCCTTTATAGAAAAGCAGAGTATTTGCCCTCTCTCAAGACCAGAAAGAATTGAGTGTGATTATGGACACAGCTCAGGTTATTAACTTGTTCTTATCAGAGCATCATTCACGTCTAGCTTCTGTTAAGAGCCAAAATTCTTCTCCCACCTGTGAGCACTAGGTCACTGATGACATTGGCAGAACATGCTCCCTTTGTGGGCATGGTGGTGGGCCTCATGGTTCAGGTGGTCCAGTCCATGGAACAGAGACCAGGGCTATTTCCCAGGAATCTGAATATGACCACTGCTGACAGCCATACAACTGGTTTATGTCTGAAGAGACACAGAGGAAGAGGGCTCCAACAGCCATGGACAGCATCCCCCAAGTTTTGATGTGTAATAGTTGTGGTATTGATTCAATAGTTGCTGAGAGATTTACTTTTAAATGTCCCCAGATTCTGGTGTTTTATTAATTTCTTTTATAATCCTCTCTCTCTCTCTCTCTTTTTTTTTTGTGCTCTATATATCTATTATTATGTACTAATAGAGTTTTCTCTCTTTTATGAAGTAAAACTAATGGCTTCCCAGATGTCTTTCGCCACTGAACTGTACAAAACACTTAGAGAATTGCTACCAACTCTTCACAAACTTTTCCAAAAAATGGAAGAGGAGGATACCCTTTCCCTCCTCACTTTATGAGACCAATATTATCCTAATACTCGACGCAGACAAAGATATCACAAGAAAACTAGAGATCAATATCTCTTATAAATATGGTTGCAAAAGTCTTCAATAAAACACTAGCGAACTGAATCCAGCAATATAAAAAAGAATCATACACCATGACCAAGTGGGATTTATCCTACAGATACAAGGCTTGCTCAAATCTGAAAATCAATTAATAAAATACATCATATCAATAAAATTTTTTAAATGACATTATCTTTTCCTTAGGGGCAAAAAAAAAAAAAAAAAAAAAAAAACATTTGACAAAGTCCAGCACCCTTTCATGATAAAAACACTCAACAACCTAGGCATAAAAGAGAATTTCCTCAATCTGATAAAGGGCATCTCTGAAAAATCCACAGCTAATATCGTATTTAACGGTGAAAGACTGGATGCTTTCTCCCTAAGACCAGAAATAAGACAAGGATGCACCACCTCACCACTTCTATTCAACATTGAATTGGACATTCTAACCAGGGTAATTAGGCAAGAAAAGTAGATAAAAAGAATTCATATTAGAAAGGAAGAAGTGAAACTGTCTCTATTCACAACTATAGGAAATTGTACAGAATCCAGTAAAAAGCTATTAAATTAATAAACAAGTTCAGTATGGTTGGAGGATACAAGATTAATGTACAAAAATCAATTGCATATGTATACACTTACAAGAACAATCCGAAAGTGAAACTGAGAGAACAATTGCATTCACAATAGCGTCAAAAAGAATAAGTTACCTAGAAATAAATTTAACAAAAATAGTGCAGACTTATTCCCTGAAAACTTAAAAGCAAGCAAATAACCAAAAAAACAAAACATTGTTGAAGGTAATTAAAGAAGATCTAAATAAATGGGGAAATATCTCGTGTTCATGGATCAGAAGACTTAACATTTTTAAAATGCTAGTATTCCCAGCCCTCACTGTAGATCCCACACAATCCCTACTGGAATCCCCGGTGACTTCTTTGTGAAAATTGACAAGCTGATTCTAATACTCGTATGAAATTGAAGGGGCGTCAGAATAACCAAAACAATTCTGGAAAGGAACAAAGGAGGAGGACTCTCATTTTCTCATTTTAAAACTTACTGCAAAGCAATGGTAATCAAGCAGTGCAGTACTATTATGAATATAGACACACAGATCACAGGTGTAGAAGTCAGAGGCCAGAAATAAGCCCACGCATCTGTGCAGAATTGATTTTGACAAAGTTGTCAAGACCATTCAATAGGGGAAGAATTGTCTTTTCAACAAATGGACCTGGAATAACTGGATATCCACATGCAAATGAACAAAGTTGTGCCCTTACCTCATACCACCTACAAAGATGAACTCAAAATGGATCAAAGACCTGAATGTAAGAACTCAAACTGTAAAACTCTTAGAAGAAAATATAGAGGTAAATCTTCATGACCTAGGGTTTGACAAAAGAGTCTTAAGATATAACACCAAAATCATGAGCAACAGAAGAAAAAGTAATGGCACATCATCAAAAGTATAAACTTTTGTGCTTCACAGAGCACCATTGAGAAAGTAAAAAGAGAACCCATAGAATGGGAGAAAATGCTTGAGAATCATATATCTGATATGGGACTTGTATCCAGAATATATAAAAGAATTCCTAGAATTCCTACAGTTCAACAACTAAAAAAAAAATCGCAATTCAACAATGGGCAAAGGAGCTGAAGAGATAATTCTCCAAAGAAGATATACAAATGGCCAATAAGCTCATGAAAAAATGCTTGATGTCATTAGTCATCAGGGAAAAGTAAATCAAAACCACAGTGAGGGACCACTTCATACCCACTAGGACGGCTGGAATAAAAAAGTGAGATAGATCACATGTAGTGATGCGAGTGGAGAAATTGAAACCCTCATACACGGCAGGTGAGAACAGAAAATGGTGCAGCCACTTTGAGAAACAGTTTGACAGTTTCTCAAATGATTAAACCTAAACGAACCACATGATTCAGCAATGACACTTGCAGCTATACACCCCAGAAGTGAAAGCATATGTTCACACAAAAAACTTGTGCTCTGATGTTTATAGCAGCATTATTTATAGCCAAAAGATGGAAGCAACCCAAATGCCCATCAATGAGTGAATGGATAAATGAAATGTATATTCACACAATGGAATATTATTTGTCCACAAAAAGGAGCAAAATACCAACATATGCTGCAACTTGAATGAATCTTGAAAACACGGTAAGCAAAAGAAGCTAATCACAGAAGTCCACATATTATATGATACCATTCATATAAAAGTCCAGAATAGCAAAATATAGACAGAAAGTAGACTTTGGTTGCTTAAACGGGAGGGAGACTTAGGGGGCTGGGAGGTGACAGCTAAAGGGAATGGGGCTTCCTTCTGAGATGATGAAAATGGTCTAAAATTGTGGTGATGGTTGCACTTAACCTGTGAATATACTAAAAACCATTGGATTGTGTACTTTAAATGACTGAATTGTATGATAGGTGAATTAGATTTCAATAAAGCTATTAAAAAATAAACTGTAAAAATGCTATGGGCCTCATTATATCTTGAAATGCTTTTTTAAAACTTAATTCTGGAGGTACCTGGGTGGTTCAGTTAAATGTCCGACTGGGTTTTGCCTCAAGATCTCAGGGTGGTGAGATCGAGCCCCACCTCAGGCTTTTCACCAGGCATGGAGCCATTTTTCTAAGAAAAAAAAAATGTTATTTTGTCTGATAGTATTATATGTATGATAGTGCCCTTACAATAGCCTACATTATTCTTATTTTCAAAACAATATGTTATTATAGCTAGCTCCACGTTTCCCATCTTTTTGTTCACCTATTTTCGGCATCTCGGACTTTTTCAGTGATCATTTTCTTCCTCCTTGAAGTGTGTCCTTCTCTCTAGTGTCAGTTACAAGAAATGGGTTTTGGTGTTACCGTTTGTCTCAAATGACTTTATTACCTTGTGTGTGAAAGATAATACTACTGAGTGTAACAATGCTCAGTTGGCACTAATTTTCTCCCAGAACTTTGAAAATATCACTTTACAGTGTCTTGGCTCCCTCCCCCCCCTCAAGAAATCAGCAGTTACTCTCTTGCAGATAATCTATCTTTTCTGTCTGGCTGATTTTAACATCTTCTCTTTGTCTTCGTTCTGCAATTGTACCAAATTTTTCTAGGTGTCTTTCTGTTCATCCTGTTGGGAAATGTGGGACTTCCTGAATCTGAGACTGGTGCCTTTCTTCAACCTAGGGAAAAATCTCAGCCATTCTTTGAATAATAATTTTCCTTTATTACCTTTATAAGCTCTAACATAAATTACAATTAGATGTATGTTGAAATTCTTCACTTTATATCCCATCTCCCCTGCCCTCTATGTCATATTTTTATTATCTTTGTACAATATTTGGGAAACCTCCTGTGTATTACCTAGTTCACAATGATCTCTTCAGCTGACACTCAACTTAACATCTATGTAGTTCTAGTTTCACTTAGTTTTTTTTTATTTCTGGAGTTTTACTTGGTATTATTTCCAACCAGGTATTTTGATGGTCTTTTGTTCATTCATCATGCTTTCAATATCATATTTTTTTCCTTAAAATATTAAAAAATATATATGTTCTTTTCAGTCTCTGATAATTTTAACAATGCTGTCTTTGCAGGTATTATTATGTAGTTTGTTTTTTTCCTGTGGAGTTTTGCTCAAGGAAGCATTCTTGTTGTTGTGCTTTATGTATTTTTATTGTAAATACATGTTCCTCGTCATACGTTTAAAAGTTTTTTCTGAAACAATATAGTATTCCACATTTCTTATATTTTGGATCAGGAGGGTGTCTCTAGATATCTAGTCTTAAATATTGCCAGAAAGAGAAGACCAATCATCCTTTTATCTTAAATTGCTTATATTATTTTGTTTCAAATATGTCCTTTATTAAATAGCAATTATTTGCATTTTGTTTACTAAACCGATTTGAGATACCTTAGTATAGATGCTTAGCCTTGATACATTCAATATATATCTGACAATTTTGTTCTACTTCTGCTATTTTAACTTCTGTTACTTTTATGTTTTCTTATTTTTCTTTGGCTGCTTTTTTGCAATATTGCTATGGCCAGCCTTGGTCTTTTCGGGAGTGTGTTTTGTTTCACACTTATTTTAATTCTACTGGTGCTTAATGATAAAACCCATGTTTTATCCTATTGGTGTTTAATGAAAAACCCATATTTACTCTCTTCCTATATAAGGTAAGAGATGTGCTATATTTACTCTGACTACCATCGTGCATTACATCGTCATGGAATAATTTGGCCATTTAGATGTATCATTTTTAATTTTATTTTTATATGTTATGTAGTATATCTTTTAAGAATTATCTTTTAAATGTACATTATATATAACTACATTGTATTTGTTTAGACATCTCTAAATTTTACTGGATTTATCTACTCACTCCTGGGTGTTGTGCCCAAGAGCACTTTCCAAAGAACCACCTGCCTGCAAATCTCCATCTCAGACCTACAACATGAGGGCTATCCTTCGATGGTACAGAGTCCTGGGCAAATGGTGTCTACATAACAATTTAATCAAAATTTATGTTACAAATCTATGTGCCCGTGTGAGGGATAGTGAATTGTCCGTGAAGATTTAGAACGATGGATAGAGAGGAGGGACTTAAGTCTTGTGGCTTATTACCCAGTCAGTGCATGTGACTACCCTCTGTAGCGGCCAGCACCGCAGCTTCCCGAACGTTCTTCCTGAACTCCTCTTGTTCTGTTCTTTATTAATGCTCTATTGACTCTCAAATATAGAGTGCCTGACTTATTTCCTGTGTCTCACCAGGAGGAAAAAGCCAGTGATTATGTTATACACAACGCCATGCCTGGTCCGAACCTGTTGGTAGTGAAACAATGTAATCTTCTTGACTCTGAAGTTCCCTCACGCCTTCCGCTCGTGCTGGTTATATTGTTATTCATGACGCTGCCTTATCCAGAGCTGCCTGTCAATGCTGGTTTCCAAGGACTCTCAAAGGCCGTTGCCATGCTCTGTTTTCGTTGCCCACAAACACTGAGTCTTCCTCAGAGTGTGAAGGAAATTGGGAATAATTTGTTTTCTGGTCAGGTTAAATTTACACCTTGAAATTTTGTAGCATAAATGGAGAATGACACCTCTCCCAACCACATCTTCCCTTGAACTCTTCAGCTGTGTTCATTACATTCCCAGAATGGGATCTCTTTCGATGTTGACAGCACCCCTGCTGCGAACAGACAGGCTAGTTGAGGGGCCTGCAAGCAAAGCGAGAAGAGGGGTCCCATTCCCACAAAGAATGTCTGGTTCTCATCCAGCACCGCTTAACACTGATCCAGAAGAGCGTGATGCCACCAGTTCTATTAGGCAAGAGAGGACATTGGAAGGGCTTTTTGGCATTTTTGAACAATGATCTCAAAAGCCTTTGAAGAGCGTGGCCTGGCCACCCCCAGAGGATGGGCTGACACACAGTGCTGAGCCTGGTGGAGGGGGGCATGACCACCCTCGTGGTGGCCACACAAGGTGAAGGATGCCTGCCTCACCCCAGAGCCCTGGGGTAGTGGGGGTGGCATGTGGTTAGAACCTGGATGGATGAACACCAATGTGTGGTCCCCTGTATCTAGCCAAAGCCCAAGGGTTGGTGGTAGCCCAGACACCTGAACTTAGTGTGTATCCAGCATGAGGGAAGGTCACCCCAAATCAGTGTGCCAGCACTATTCTGGTGGGTCAGTTTCACACCCTGCCACGGAAGAAACAATGCATTGGCCAGTGGAAGTAATCGCTCATCAGGCCACACTTTGAGAACCAGGGCCTGGTCTGGAGGTCCCAGAACGACTCCACAGGCATAAGTGCCAGGGGGACATCGCGTAGACATTCCAGGAAGATTGTCTCTGGGCAAGGTCTGAATCCATCCTCAGGGATTCAAGAGAGTAGGGTTTCCTCCACCAACTGTTCGTTGGCTCCCCCCCCCCCCCCCCCAGTTTTAGACTATTTCTATGAGCTTGGAGGTTTGGGGATGGGGCGTTCTGCTGGGAAATCTCACTAGCCTGGCTTTCCAGGGAGGTTTCTCCTTCATTCGTGGTGGAACGGAAATTGGTGCAGGATTCCTCCACCTGGATAATTAAAATGACCAGACATCCTCAAGGTCTTCCCTATTTTCTCGTAAGGGCTTTTGTTGTTTTTATCTTTCCTCTGTCTTTTGACTATTGCAGTGGGAATTTGGGGAAAAAAGAATTAAATTCCTGGTCTAAATGGTAATTAATTATTGCTATTTCTTATTTTATTGGCGAGTCTATCCTATCCATATCTCTGTCTCCCATCTTTGAGGGGTTCTGTAGTGTTTGCCATTTGGCACTGGTCACTTGACTGGTCTTCAAACTTTAGCAGGAAATCTGCAGAGATGGATACCGTATCTAGCCAAATACGGGCGCCTTCTCAAAGTAGAGATCCCCAGCCTAGCACTTGATCTGTGGATCTAAGAGTTTTAGGGTAACCTATGATGGTCACTACAATGGAACCCTCTTATTATCCAGAACTCCAAGATGGTCTGGATTCGCATGCCCTAAATTGCTTGGGGGGGGGGGTGTCTTTGAATATACTTTGTTTAAATGTACTTCTTTTCCTCAGACAATTCAGGAACATCTTTGACAGGCCTCAAACCTCTGATACCCTCTGAGGCCAGATAATCCCCACTAGGTAAAATCTTCCATTGAATAAGAAGGACTGACCATAGGAAAAATGCTTGGGGTTCAGCCTCTGATCCATAGAAGAGCCCCATGTAATCTGCTCCCAGGCTTCCCTCTGCCTTGGGGGACTGAATCTCATCTGGGGAAGGATCTGCCTTTGCTTTCTGAGCCTGCATTAGGAGGCAACGTCAATCCAATCAGACTCCTCTCTTCTCCCAGCCCTGCTTGGACTCCCGGGCCACCAGCCACCTGCAGAGCATCACGGCAAAGGGCCCAGTTATGCCTTGGAGCCATTGTCACTGCCCCTGCCTCACGGCTGCACCTGATTCTCACATTCTGGCATCCTTCCCACTTGCTCTTTCAAGTTTTCTGACATTTAAAAAAAATTGCCCTCCCTTCTTATCATTAATATGCTTTATTAGCATCTTGATTAAAAATTGAATGAAACCTGCATGGGTTTATCCGCTGCGCCTACCACTGGGACCAGGCAGGATAAAGGGCGGCTCTAAGGCTGTCCTGGCTGTGAGGCAAGGGTGGACCAGCTGGGGATGCGGCGTGACATGGGCACCAGCAGCCACGTCGGGTCACATGACTCCAGACCGCAGCTCGTCAAGGCGAGTCCTTCCGTAATGTGCACGTATTGACCCCCAAGGAGCCACTCCGATACCTCCCTTCTCTGTGGGCAAGTTTATTTAGTAGGGCAGCTCCAGGCTGTCACATCTATTTGTTCTCTACTGAACGGTCCTTTGGGGTTAAAGAAAGAGTTCAGGAAAGGCCTAGTTCATTCAAGCTCAGCCCTTTTGCTAGCGATACCCACACATAAACCATTTGGGTGTTTCTGCTCTCTGCCTTGGGGTTTCTTCCTTGGAGGTAAGGGAGGGAAACTCCAAAGACACCCATAACTCTTGGCACCTGCCTTCTTCTCGCTAGTTTCTTCTTGTGTTTGTATGTGAGGCCATCTTGAACAGTTCCCCAGCATCCTGGGAATTTCTAGAAAATGGTATCATTCTCTCCTTAAGTGTTAAAAACAGGGTCCTTAATTTTTCTGTCTTTCAATATAGCAAATGTTTGTTGTAGAGAACTAGAAAATATTTACAAACTAAGAAAATCACCTTAATCTCACTATTCAAAGCTAATTATTGTGAATGTTTTAATATTGTTTCCTTCTAGTTGCTTTTCCATGTTTACATTTGTTTTTTACCTGTGTAATATTACTCTACAAACCTTTTTGTATCCTGTGGTTTCTACTTAACAATATGCCCTGGGTATTTTATCATGTTATTACATATTCCTCTATAACTCCATTTTCTTTAAGATTTTATTTTTAAGTAATCTCTACACCAACTTGGGGCTCAAACTCACAACCCAAAGATGAAGAATCGCATACTCTACTGACTGAGCCATTCAGGCACCCCCATAACTCTATTTTTAATGGCTGCATCACATTCCACTTACAGAGGTGCCCTAGGATGATTTTCTAATTTCTGGTTGTTAAATATTTCGGTCTTCTTCCCGCTTCTCTTCTTTGATTTTATTATTATAGACAGCATTGCGATAGCATAAGCCCCATTTTGTATAAATCCTTAGTAGTGCAGAAATTCTATGCTTTTTTAAAATACCAAATTGTCCTTCAGAAAGTCTATACTAACTTCATATCTCTGCGTGAAGTGTTTAGCTCACTGGACTAAAGTTACACTATTAACTGTTATATATAAAAGCTTATATATATATATATACAATAAATTTTCTATAAAGACATTCAGGAACTCTATCATTTTAATTTGTATAACAAAACATTGAACATTTTTGTTCAGTGATTTATTTCTCATCTTTTGTGCCATGCCTATTCATGTCCTCTGTTTTATTATGCCTATTTTCATATTTTACGTAATGATTGATTTGGAAGAGCTTCTATATATTCATGATATTGCTTCTTTGCCTATTTCTATGATTTTTTTACAGTTGTTTTTGACATGCCACAAACTAATTTTAAAAGCATTAAGTTCATTCCTAAATTCATAGAACAGAGAAATTTTAGATTCTATTGTATGCCAGGCACTGTTCCAGGCAACAGGAATATAGCAGTGACCCATGAGACGATGCCCTCCCTCCTGGGTTTCATTTCTCCTGGAGGGGGAGTCGTCACACAATAGACAAATAAAATGTGTGGAATGTCAGATAACAATAAACACCAAGAAGCAAAGTGAAGGAATGCAAGGCGTAAAGGCGTAGTGAATGACCGAGTGTGACTCTAGCGGGGGTGGCCAGGGCTGATGGAAGCTTCTTTTTTTTTTTTTTTTAAAGATTTTATTTATTTGACAGAGAGACAGCCAGTGAGACAGGGAACATAAGCAGGGGGAGTGGGAGAGGAAGAAGCAGGCTTCCAGCAGAGGAGCCTGATGTGGGGCTCGATCCCAGTTCGCCAGGATCACGCCCTGAGCCGAAGGCAGAGGCTTAGCGACTGCGCTACCCAGGCACCCCCTGATGGAAGCTTCTGAGCAGAGTGGAGGTAAGGGGAGTCAGCCGCAGGGCCAGCTGGAGAAGTGTTTGAAGCAGAGGGAACAGCAAATGTGGACGTCCAGAGGTGGCAGAGTGCTGGGTGTGTGGAAAGGGGCAAGGAGCCCAGTGCGGCAGGATCAGGGCGAAGATGACAGAGGGGAAACCAGGTGGTGGTGTGCTCAGCAGAGCCGGCTGTCACATTTTCAGGAGCCGGTTGTTAAACACAGCCATTATTAAAAATAAAATTATGTGGGGGCACCTGGGTGGCTCAGTCGTTAAGCATCTGCCTTCGGCCCTGGGCGTGATCCCAGGGTCCTGGGATGGAGCCCCACATCGGGCTCCCTGCTGAGGGCCTCCTTCTTCCTCTCCCACTCCCCCTGCTTGTGTTCCCTCTCTCGCTGTCTCTCTCTCTGTCAAGTAAATAAATAAAATCTTAAAATAAAATAAAATTATGTGAACTTATAACTTACAAGTACATTGTATTAAAAAGGAAGGAACATGTACTCAAATTCCGTCACTTGGTGATTGTTTTTCTATCTCTGACCATTTTCCCTGCGTCCGAGGCCCGCTGTGTCTGTTGCACCGTGAGGTGTGTTACCGCACTTCTCTTCACGACCCCGTGCTCGGTGACGTCATGTTGGTAGCTTGAAGTCCGCGTGGTGCGAATATGTACGCCGTGGAAATCAGCAGATTCTACAAAGCAGGACTTCCCTTATTGTTTTGTGGGTGCGTCGACTCACAGTGATGGGGAAAATGTTAAGGATGCAGAAGAAACTCAGAAGCGTGTCCTGTGTGCAGCTGCCTCATAGTGAGGAACACAAAACATTGAGGAAATATTCCTCCAGTGTTTAAAAATCATTATCAGCAAAAATTGTTTGCATCACCGATGAACAAGGGAAGTTTCACCTCACATTTTCACTCTTTCCCTTTTTCCTTACTCTTTAATGTAAAGATATTTATTAACCAACATTAATTTCAGAACTATACTCATTCATTGAATGCAGGCATAGGTTTGCTCGGGATGCAGGAGTTTGGAAAAAAAAAAAAAACCCCAAAAACCAATGGAAGCATGCTGTGAGAATCAATTTGGTATGTGGAATTGGCAATGGTGAAGACTGTAGAGTTTATTACTATTTGCAACTTGTGGGCTATACATCCTTTTTTATCAGTAGAATTTATAATAAATTTATGAATGTATGCACATACAGTTTTTTTCTTTTTGTGAGAACTAGTTGTCGATCGTTTACCAATACACCACTAGAGCCAGGAGCAGAACATATGGGCCTTTGTGGACCAAGGTAAGGATATTTATTCTAAGTGTGACTGGAAGCTCTTTAGAGGGTTCTGAGCAGAGGAATGGTGTGGCTAGTCACTGGGTTGCCAAGAATCATTCTGGCCGCCATATTGAAAATTGGCTGAAGGAGGTAAGAGGGGACACAAGGAGACAAGTGTGGAGGCTCTTGTGGTGACCCATAGGAGAGATGACGGGGCTTAGATTGGGGTGGTGACAAAGGTGATGAGAAGTGTTTGTTTTCAAGATACATGTTGCAGGTATTTCCACAAGATTTCCTAACAGGTTAGGAATAGAGTTTGAGAGAAAGAGAGGGATTAAAAAGCTCCCTCTCTAGGGCTTTTGATGTGAGGAGCAGAAGGGATGGAGGTGCCTGTTTCTCATTTTGGGGAGCTAGGGAGGAAGGCGTTTGTGATGTTTACGTGGCATCCCAGGAAGATGTTGAGCAGACACGTACATGGGCTTGGGAATCTGGAGTTTTAGGAGAAATAGGTGCTAGAAATAAAAATTTATGGTTCAAACACTCAGAGAAGGTCTTTGAAGTCCTGAAAAGAAATGAGACCACCCAGGGCTGAGTGTAACAGAGAGGAGAGCGTTTCAGGATGGAGCCCCGGAGCACCCCGGCTCTCAGAGATCGCAGACGTGAAGGGGATGCAAAAGAGCCGAGAAAGCGTGATGCTTTCCATTCTTGCAGGTAAATGATCTTTGGTGTCTGACTCTTCCAGCTCTTTCTGCGTCAATAATAAATCATTTTAATTCCTGTAGCTTTATGATAGTTTTTAATATCAGGTGGAGTAAGCCCCTGTCATTGGTTTTCATAATTTTCTTAGCTAGTCTTTTGTGTCCATTTTTCTTTATGGTAATTTTTATGGCTAGTCTCGTATGTTTATTTTTCTAGACAATGGTGTTCCCGTTTTAAACATTTGGTGGCTGAATTCTAAATCATTTATGGGTTAATTGGTACTTTATGATATTAAGTCTTTCTTCCTAAGAAATGTTATTTCTCTCTGCTTATTCAAATATAATTTTATGTGCCTTTGTAAAGTTTTAAATTCTTTTTTTATAAAGACCCTAAACAATTTTTGATAAGTTTATTTCTATACATCTATTTTTTGTATCATAAATTGAATCCTTTCTCCCATTGTTTTCCTAGCCAGTTATTGCTAGTATATAAGGAAGTTATTTATATTTGTATATTCAATTTTTATTCAACCAACTTACTGAATACTTTTACTTGTAATGAAGGACTTTTAGTTAATTGGAATTTACCAGTGATAATCATTCAGATAATAATAATATGAACTCTTATTTTCAAATATTTATATCTGTTACTTCTTATTTTGTGTTTTTTATTTCAATAACCAAACTTTTTCAGAGTTGAGAAAATTAAATTGGGCTGAAAGCAGACACCATTATATTTTTCCTGACTTTCATGTGGAAGGCTTCTATTATTTCAGTGTTCGATATGCCATTAGCTAGTTTGGTTTAGATTAGCAGCTCTCTAACTTTGGTGTGCATAAGAATTATTTGGATTTTCATTAAAAATGCAAAATCTGGGAATTCATTGCTAGGGTCTAGGTTTAGGATGAAGCTCAGGATTCTCCATTTTTGGCAAACAACCTCTTCTGTTCCAGGTTGGACCACTCTGCCTAAGAGATACACTCACTTTTATTTAACTCTCTCCAATGCTTACTTAAATTTTATCAAAATGTTTTCTTTCTTTTTTTAATGTTTTTTTTTTATTATATTATGTTAGTCACCATACAGTACATCCCTGGTTTCTGATGTAAAGTTTGATGATTCATTGGTTGCGTATAACACCCAGTGCACCATGCAATACGTGCCTTCCTTACTACCCATCACCAGTCTATCCCATTCCCCCACCCCCTCCCCTCTGAAGCCCTCAGTTTGTTTCTCAGAGTCCATAGTCTCTCATGCTTCATTCCCCCTTCTGATCAAAATGTTTTCTTATATCTTCATCAAATATAAATTTTATTTTTTAATGAAATAGGTATATTGCAAGATGTATATATTCAAGATATATTATAATCTTGAAATAAATGTGTTATTAAAATAATCCTTTTACTTGTACTTAAATTGTTTTGCATCTATTTTCAAAAGGGGAATTAATCGGTTTATAGTTTGTACTGGAGGTTAACTTTGCCAGGATGTTTTTCAAAATCAGGCTTATTCTAGATTCCTAAAATGAATCAGAAATCATAAAATGTTACATTTTATGTAACATTGGAAGTTTTCTGTCTCTTCAAAGTTTGAAATACCTTAGCTTGTAAAGCTCTCGGGGCCTGATGTTGTTGAGGACGGTCAATTTTTTTGAGAACACAGCCAGCTTTATTTCCGGGTGATGTATCTACTTAGGTTTTCCTCATTTTCAAGTCAGTTTTGATTTGTTTGGAATTTCTCTTTTTAATTCTTTAGTTAAAAGGGGGGATATTTTCATTCATTTGTGTTTAATGATGAAAGCATTTGAGCTTTATTATTTTTTTCTTTAAGATTAGTTTTGGACTTATCCAGTATACAGTAACTATTATTGTTCTTTTCAAGATTGTGTGCATATGAAAATTTTTATTTCTGCTTTGACCTAAGAATTATTTAGGAGAGTGGATTTTACGATCATTTCAAAGTGGTTGAAGCCTTTCAGTATAAAGTGTGGAATTAAATTTGAGCATATTCACTGTGATTTGTACAATTTTTTTTTTCATGGACTTATACATGAGATATGGTCAGTATTTGTTAAGTATGGCAGGGGCCACAGAAAAGAATTCTGTAATCTGTGCTTTTGGGGTACAGAGTTCAGTTTTGTAGATATAACACATATGCATAAATACTCAGAAACAAATATATGAAATTAAAGTGTCCTTGTAATATATTGTTCACATAACCAAATCCTTGCACTGTTGCTTATTTGGTATGTCCAGTATTCACAAAGTTATGGTGATGGTTAATTTTATATGTCAACTTGGCTAGGCCATAGTACCCAGATATTTGGCCAAACATTATTTTGGAAGTCTATGTGGAGGTATTTTTTAGATGAGATTAACATTGAAATTAGTAGACTTTGAGTAAAGCAGGTTGCTCTCTATGGTCTGGGTGGGCCTTGCCCAATCAGTTGAAGGCCTTCATAGGAAAAGACTGACATCCCTACAGGAGAAGGGAATTCTGCCAGCACACTGCCTTTTGATTCAAACTGCACCTCTTCCCTGGGTCTACAGCCTGCTGGCCTACCCTGAAGATTTTGGACTTGTCAGCCTCTATAGTTGCATGAGCCAATTCCCAAAAATAAATCTCTCTAGCTATATATCTCCATACAGTTGGTTCTGTTTCTCTGGAAAAGCCTGACTGATACAGATGTGTTCAAATTTCCCAACTCCGCTGCACTCTTGTAAATTTATTCTTCTACAAAGTATATTTCTAACAGCTTGTGCTTTACATATTGATGCAAGATTGATGACTACTATCTTTTCCCTGTAAAGTATCTGTTTATAAATATTAAATTCATATTTTTCTTCATATCACTCAATATTAAAATCTTATCATTAATGTTAAATTTGTATCCTTTAATGCTTTTATTTGGCTTATTTTGACCAATACTGATTTCTATTTTGTCAACTATTAATATCACAACCTTTTTTTAAGATTTGCATTGGTTTTAATATTTTTGTCCATTTTTCTGCTTTTCAACTTCCTGTCTCACTGGCTTTAAGGGTGACACTCAAAAGCATAGTATTTTGTGGGGCACCTGGTTGGCTCAGTCATTAAGCGTCTACCTTTCGCTCAGGTCATGATCCCAGGGTCCTGGCATTGGGGTCCTGGGATGGAGACCTGCGTTGGGCTCCCTGGTCAGCGGGGAGCCTGCTTCTCCCTCTCCCACTCCCCCTGGTGTGTCAAACAAATAAATAAAATCTTTAAAAAAAAAACCCATAATATTTTGCTTGTTTCTTTTTTAACAGAGTCCCAATATCCTTTTCAAATAGTAGGAAATATAATCTGTTTACATTTATTCTTATAATGGGGGAGGAGTTAAGATGGTAGAGATGTAGGGGGACCTGAGGCTTTCCTAGTCCCTTGAACACAGCTGTATTCTTACAATGGATGCATTTATTCTTATTTATGTCATCCTTCTAAATGGTCTTGGTTAGCTGTGCACCTTAGCTTTGTTGCTTTTTTTTCTTTGTTTTATTTTATTTTATTTTATTTTACTTTATTTTACTTTATTTTATTTTAAGGACAATGGTGTCTTTTATTTTGTCTTGAGGTTGGGAGGTATATACTCCATTTTTTTCAGTTAGTAATTACCGTTAAATTTTTAAAAACATTATTTAATCTGTTTTTTAGGATAAAATGGTGTCTTTTGAATTTCTACTTTAAAATAATGAATTAAGTGTCTTTTTTTGCATCCCCCAACCAACCAAACACTCTTTGTGGTCAATATAATCTAGGGTTTTACATATAATAAAATTTAAGTATTATTCAATATGTTAGAAGTATTTTTTCAAGAATGACTTGTGACATTGTTATTCAATTCTGTATACACTCACCATTATTAATTAGTCTTTTATCTATTATAACTCATTTCAGTACTAACCACCAGTCCACACCTACCTTCATTTTATAATTTCTGAACTCTTAATCTGCTTCTTCCCTTAGTTGGTAAAAGTATAGCTGGGAGTAAATCTTTTAAGACTGGCACTTACACAGCTAAGGGTATTTCTTTGCTTTCACAGCTGAAAAACAAATGGGCTATGTATCATAGGTTAAAGGTTTCTTTTCATCAAAACTCTAGATATTACTAACTAACTGACTTTTGGACTTTTGTGTTGCAAAGGAGAAACCTGAGACCAGAACGATCTTATGTTTTGTAAGTAACCTGTGCATTTGTCTCTAGAAGTTATTAACGTGGATGTTAGAAGGACAGAATTTGGAGGAAGATAACTGTGTTCAAACCCAGGATTTGAAGTTGTGTAACTTCAGTGTTTCTGATTTCTTAACCTGCAACATGGGGATAATAAGACTATTTTCTTTAATGGGTTCGATGTGTGCATGCGCACATGGGTTTGTGCATGTGTGTGCATGAGTATGTTTGTGCGTGTGCACCTGTGTATTCATGTATGTGTCATGCAATACATGTGCTCACGCATGTGCATTTCCGCATAGTCACGTGTGCTGATGCAATGAACATGCATCCATGTCTGCGTACACACATCTTTGTACTTCTAACATATCAGATGCGTGAGTGCATGGAGCTCTGTGCGTTGTGTTATTTGCCCAAACGTTACCCACTATGGGCTAGGAGGCCACACGAGGCCTTGCTGAGACACTCCTAAGGGGAACAGCTTTAGGATGCTGAAGTCTGACCCGGGCTGGTTAGCTGGTCCCTCCCCCACGGCTTATTCCTCTCTTTAATAGTTTCCTTTTGGCTGCTTATTTTTCTCTTTGTAATTTAAAGGAAATTTATCTCCACCATCTCTACTACCACTTCCTTCTTCCTCTCTTGCCTCAGTTAACGCAGAGGCTTATTGACTCGTTTCCCTTCGTCCACGTGTGATCGCCTCCAACCTTCCACAGTGTCAAGGGTGATTTTTTTAAAGTGCACAGCTCTCCACAGAACATGTGGAGTGCGAACTACCCGGCGACTTCCTCTCACCTCCACATGGTGTTCCCACTCCTCTTCCCCATCCGCCTGTTCACCCTTCCCCACCTCTCAGCTTCTCTTGCCACCCACCCACGTTTCACGGACACTATCTTGCTTCTCTCCCACATTCTGGTTCATTTTTTAAAAACTAAGTCTGGCATTGCTTTTCCGGTGAGCCTCCCCAGCCCTCCTGGCTGAATGAACGAGGTAGCCCCTCTCTGTCTGCTCATCAAACGCCACCCTCGTCTCCCACGCACGCCTGTCCGAGAGTGCGCACGACTGGCTACATTCCACAGGAATAACAAGTGGCAGAAGGAAGCCTGAACTCTGGCCTGTAACCGGGAGTTCCGCGCCTCTTAATTGAAAGCTCCGTGCTGCCGTGGAGCAGGTTGCGATGTTTAAAGCTGGGCGTTGAGGTCCGGGTGCTCAGGTGCAGAGCGCCTCGGCCGCTGCCCTGCTCCCTCACCTGGTTCACTGAACGCTCTGCCAGGTCCTGCAGGAGACAGCGACTTGGGCGCGCTCCTGGGAGGAGGCGGGTGGAGGTGACGGGGGTCTCCACTTGTAACGAGCAGTGGGCTGGGTGGAGCACCGGGGAGGGTTAAAGGTGATGTCCCAGACGGTTCCACTGAAAATTCCAATTCGCCCACTTAATTCAGGTAGCTCGGCAGGCCGAGTCAGACCAGAGCAATTACAGCGGCTGACGTCCCTCAGGAGAGCGCTAGCCCTGCAACTCCGCGGAGTTGACTCCGGGAGCTCTTCATTAGGCCACTTCCGAGCCTTGGGGAGCGACGGTCTTTGTGTCTTGGGCTCGAGACATAGTTTGCTCCCTCTATTTCTGAGCCAGAAATAGTTTTTGGCCATGGTTTAATAATAACAATGATGGTAATCATAATAATAATGAATTAGAACAGATTAACTTTATCAGAAGCTGTAATTGGCTTCAATCCTGTGTTGAATTCAGCTTCAATTTAACAGCTACTTCTAAGCCACTAAAGATGTTGAGATGATTAGCTTTTGGGGGTTGGAGGGAGGGCTGGTGAATGAATGACTTAATACATGATGAGGACTAGCATTTGCGACGCGTTTCTCTGCGATACGTGGTCACTTGTTTCCATCCTCACTGCAGCCTGGCGGAGGCAGCCTGGCAGGGTTTGCTGGGGGCGAGGACACGGCGGCCTCGGGGCGCAGCGGGAGCACCATAGGTTTCTGGACATCAGCTCACGTTTGAGTCTTAGCTCTGCCCCTTGATAGCTGTGATTTTGCGCAAGTTACTTCCCTAGGGAGGGCCACTATCTCCTCTTTAATGGGGATGACAATGATTTATGATCAGGCTGGTATGAGACAGCGCCCAGCATGTGACAAGCACGCAGTGAATGATATTGTTATTACTAGGGGCTTGTCCCAGGTCACATAACAGTAAGCGGCAGGACTGGGATTGGAATCTGAGTCTTTGTATTCCAAATTTATTAGCTAACATACCTCATCAGAATTCTTTAATCTCGATTTTCCCCCTCACCTCTTATTTTCCTTAATCTTCGTTTGTTCATCAAACATTTACGGACTGCTGCTACACTGGCCAAGTCCTGTGGGATAAAGAAGTGATGTAAACACAGGCCTGTTCTCAGAAAGGTTGGTGTCTAGCGAGAGACAGGGAAATAAACACCCCAATGCATGGTAATCTCGCAGGATCTGTGATGGAGGCCTGTCTGGGGTAGTGTGGATACAGGGGGCGTATGGAGACTGAGGTCATGACTTGCAGCTGTTGGTGCAGGCACAAAGTGGGTGAAGCTGGAACTGGGTTTTGAGGGCTGAGTTGGAAGGAACGAGGAGTCATGCTGGTAGACTGGGTGGGGGGCTTCCCTGGCAGCAGTGTTGACGTGGGGTAGGTGTGTGGCTGGTGTAGAGTACAGGTGCATGCAGAGAGCAAGGGGCATGAACGGTGTGAGGGACGGGGGAGACCAGTCCATGAAGGGTCTCCTAAGTCCTGCTGGAAGGCCTTGGCCTGCTGCATTTGTGCTTGGCTCTGTAAGGAATGGGGAACCGTTGAGTGGATTTTAATAGAGCAGTGCCAGGGTCAGATGAAAGTTTTAGGTTTTATTTATTTATTTATTTAAAGATTTTATTTATTTATTTGAAAGAAAGAGAGAGAGCGAGCACAAGCAGGGGGAGGGGCAGAGGGAGAGGGAGAAGCAGAGTCCCTGCTGAGCAGGGACCCCAATGCAGGACTCAGTCCCGCGACCCTGGGATCATGACCTGAGCCGAAGGCAGACACCTAACTGGCTGAGCCAACCCAGGCGCCCCGAAAGTTTCAGGTTTTAAAAAGGAGCAAGGTGGTAGATGAATCAGGGTGGGGAGACAAGGCCAGGGAAATGAGCAAGGGGCCAGATTCCAAAGGGCCAGGATATATTGGACCTTGCAGCTGGGGCTCTCAATCTCTGCCCTGTGGACCCTCCTCGGGAGAGTCAAGGCAATGAGAATGAGAAGGGGACTTTGAATCCAGGGCTAGGAGTGAAGGAGGTCATACATGGGAGAGTTCTCAGGAATTATAAAATCCGGAGGTGGGGGGCTAAAATAGGCTGCAGGAGTGGAGCGTGAAAGGTGGTATAACCGAGGAGAAGAAGGGACTTTGAGGCTGATGCCAAATGGTTCGTTAACAGAGACTGAACTCACCAGGATGATGGCGGGCTTGACACGGAAGTGCAAGATGGAAGTCAGGTGTCACTAGTCTAATGAGCTTGCGGTCAGTAGGCAGCAATGACAGGAGAGGCGGAGCAGGGGTTTCGCAAGATGGAAAAGACGAACGGTGGCAGAGGTGTCCGCTGCCCACCACCTTCCATGGCAGAGAGTTGTTGTAAGTCAGAAGAGGAAAGAAATCCCCAAGCCTGGCTCTGGACCCTGAGAGGATCAGTTAGGATGTGGGCGAATGAGCGGCCTCCCCTTGAGAACTTCCCTGTAAGAAGCTGGAGGTGAAGGCACACGCCCAGGGTTTAGTTGTGGCAGGAAGTGGATGGTGGGATGGGGAAGACGTGGAGGCCATGGGGAAATCTGCCTATAAAAAACTGGGGATTCCACAGGGCCTCCCCAAGAAAAGCTGAAGGGAAGCCAGTAGTCAGAGCAGGAAAAGGAAGGTGTGCCTCTGGTTTTTTTTGCCATGGTTCTTGGCATACTTGACAGACGTCACCTTCCTTTGTGAAACGTTCCTTTTGTGGTCTTCCCACTGCCCCTCTCTCCTGGCTCGTCTATCTGTCTCTCAGGCCAAGTCTCATTTATTCACACTCACTAAACATTTATTGGAAAATTTCCTTATACTTACTGACCCTTCTTTACTCCTCTCATTAAAAACAGGGGACCTTTAACTCTTTCCACTTCTCACCCCACCGACTATCTCGTGGGTACTGCAAATGTGCTCACGGCTCAGTCCCCACCTGTACATGTGACTCCTGCATCCCGCCCACATCCCTCTCCGGGCTCCAGATTGCCCCTCACGCTTCCTCACCGGCCTCTCCACCTGAACGTCAGGTGCCCCAGCACCCTCCAGAGTGGCAGGCTCCCACCCTGCACATTGAGGCTGCTTCTCCTCAGGTGCCCCCTCTCTTCACGTGTAGCACCCCGCTCATCACCCTAAAGCATGGGGAAGATACGAGTTCCCGAGAGGTCAGGGGTTTTATCTCCTGTTCACTGCTACATTCACAGTACCTAGAACAACAGCGCTTGGCCCATGATGTGCTCGATGAATACTTGTTGAATGAATAAGTGATCAGATTCTTGGTGTCCCTCCCCATCACTGCTCACATCCGAAGAGATACAAGTTCTCTCGGCTCTGCCCTGAACCCACACGCCCTTCTCCAGCAGACCGCAGACTGCGGGGTCTTCCTCCTGCAGCGCCCCCCTTCCCGGACCCCCTGCCGGCAGCTCTGCTGTAGCTTACGCTCCGCCCGCAGACGGAGTTGGAAAGATAACGGTTGGTTCTCAAAGTGGCAGAGCACGTGGAAGTGAGTACTTCACTCTCCGCAGAACACCGCGAGTACCGCTCTCCTTTAGAACATCAGGCAACATTGGATCCCTTTTGTTAGACTTTATTGGCACTTCCCACAGAGGGCTCCACAGAAGAGAAGCTCTTGGAGGTGCTCTGGAAGAGAAGTTTCCACGATTCAGTGTTGCCTAGAAAAAGGAAATACCTGATCCTTGTCTTGAGGAATCACACTGCACACGACAGTATTAAAGGATTTAAGAATTCCTCGAGTAAAATGAAAAATGAAAAAGTTTAACTCAGTATTTCCCCCTCCAGAATTTTTTAAAAAGCAAAAACTCTTTTTTCTAGGTAATTCCAATGAACACTCAGTGGAATTAACCTGTGAAAAATTATTTAGAAAATGAGGAACCGCACTACTATATATTAAAGCAGTCTTGCCTTTACCAAAAATACATGAGACATTTTTAGACATCACATTGGGGTAGGATAACAGGAACAGATATAAGTCCAATTATCAGGTTTAATGTGGAACTGAGGCTGGCAGGATGCATAATGTTACTGACTTTGGATGACAACTGGCTACGTTAGCTTCCTCTAGTGACTGCGGGCTGAGAGGTACATCGTGCCCAAAGTTTAAGGAAATGCTCTGGGAGAAGAATTCAAATTTAAAAAAAAATTGGAACCCATTAACTTAATCTTCTGGAAACAGGAAATAGAGCAGCATTATTTGATGTGATGGACTTCTCCATCTGACTGATAAATAGTACACATCACCAGGTGCACAGTGAGCGAGTGACCTGAATTACAGACTGACCAGGAACACATACCGTGACCCTGACCTTTGGTTGCTCCCCAGTTCTGGAGGACTCAGACAGGCTCTAATCTGTCACGGCCGATCTGTGACCAGATCTTGGTGGATGCTGCCCCCCATCTTTCCTGGTTCGGCCACCTTGTCTCATTCCCTGGGACACCGCTCTTAGCCCCGTGCTGACAGTCAGTGTGGCAAATGGAATTCTCCCGTTATCTAACATTAATGGGTTAATAGTCTCAGGGTCTGAAGTGAGATCTTGTCATATCCACATTCCACAGGTCCGCAGTTTAACCCTATGCTCGATTTACGCTAAAATTGGTGCTTTTTTTTGCCAGGTTGTGATGAAGATATTTTGGAAGGGCCATTCTGAACTTCTCAAATTGCATAACTTATGCCAGCGATTCTAAATCTGGTGGCTCTAGGCCCTTGGGTCCAAAGGACGGAAGTTTGAGGGTCTAAGAATTATTTCAAATTTCAAATGATAAGTCTTATGTTCGTGGATTAAGAAGCTACAGCTGGGTCTTCCATCAAGACCAGCACTCAGTTCACACTGGTGGTATCCTCAGTGCTGCAAAGGGATAGCAGCGATAGATAAGCTAGAACAAGAAACACAGGATACCGACGGGCTCGAACACTGAATAGGCGTCTCTGTGGACCTCAGGAAGCAGAAAGGCAGTGAGGTGAGCAAAAGCTGAAGGCACGTGCCTACTCGTCCCTGAGTCTGTCAGAAAGTACAGACATCACCAGTTGCAGCCGGGAGCAAGTTAGTTCATTATCCATTGGATAGTAGAATTGAGGGGCCCCATGTAAGATGAAAGGCCAGCAAGAAGCTGCTGCCGGAGGCCAGGCTCTGGGGAAGGACATCTTAGATCAAGAAAAATCTTGAAGAAAAAAGCCTAGAATGCATTGCCTGGAGTGGTGGGCCCGCACCCTTGAGCCTGAGGGGCAACGGTTCAAACACAGACTCAGCCTTGTGGCCAGAAATGGACTGAGCCACCCACCACCCTTGTGACTGGATCTTTTCTACCCCCAACCTCCTTCTGGAGCAGGGACTCTGCCCACCAATGTTAGACAAGAACTTCTGTATTGAGGTTGGCCCAGCGGGAGCACTGATGAGAAGCCGCCATTAAACTACCGAATAGCGTGAGCTCACAGAGGAGAGAGAGAAAGGGAGAGAAATATGCATACCAGTCCAAAGCTCTTACAGTGAACCTAAAATCCAAAATTCAAACCAACTGAAGAAACCTCAAGCCAATGAAGATTACTTACCATACCTGTCAGAATAGAAAATTTATTCCTGATGAAATGCCTTTAAGAATTTGAAAAAAAGGATTTGAAAAATAGGTTTAAAAATCTGAATAATGAAGGAGATAATGTTCATTAAAATTAAAAAAAATGAATCAAAGCCAGTAAAATGAAACAAGAACAGATGCTCACAATACAAATTAAGGAAAAATATTAGAAATAAAAAGTATACTCACTGACGTAAAACTCAATGGGTGTGATAATGTCTAACCTGGATACATCTGAAGAGAAATGCGATGAATCAGAAACAGCATGAGGATCGTATTCAGGATCTAGGACAGAGGGGAGAAAAGACATAAACATTTAAAAAAATATATGTGTGATTAAAAGACATAGAGGATAGTTTACGATGATTCCGCAAACATTTCCTAGGGATCCTAAGAGAAAATAAAAATTATAGTAGAGAAACAATCACCAAAGAGAAAATAGCTAAGACTTGCTCAGCATCAAAGAAAGACAGCAGCCTCAGGAGCTAACTTAGCTTCGGAGGACTTAAAAATAATTCCATTTGAGTCCACACCGAGACACGTCCCACGAGACTGTGGAACATAAAGGATAAGAAGACCATCGTGGATGTTACTAGAGAGAAAAGATAGAGTGCGAGATAAACAACAATCGATTGACAGCAGATTCCTCCTCAGAAACAAATAGAATAGAGAAGACAATAATGTATTTAAAGTCCTGAAATGCCACATTTTTATTGTACACCTAGGCAAATTTTCTCTCAAGAGAAAAGGCAAAACAAGGGCATTTCTAGATATCAAAAAATGAAGACAGTTTGCCAAGCACATATCTCTACTAGCACAAAGCAGATGAACAAGCAAACAAAAATCTTAAGAGGGACTCTTGGAGTAAAGTAGGAGAGGAGGCCAAGAAGGAAGCCATGGAATGGGCGAGACAACAGGGAACATGGAAACTAGTGAGCCGTAGAGGGAAGCATGATACACTAATCACTATAGACAACAATATGGCAGAGACAAAGTAAATTCGAGCACGTGATTTTTTTTTAAGAAACGCGCACTATTGAGTCATTTTATATTTTATTATAATACTTATAAATTATGGATGTTAAATAGTTTGTTGGTTCTATTTTATCTTTGTTGGCTTTGTAGTTTTCTTTTTCCTTTCTGTTCTTTTTTTTTTCTTAACATAGCTACTCTAAGGTATCTGGTATAAATCTTTAACGTATCAAAGTCTGTCTTCAAATAATATTATATCACCCAGGTATAGTATAAAAATAACTTCTCTAAGAATAATTCTCCACTCCCCCTCTCCTGTTCTTTGAGCTATTGTTACTCCTGCATATGTTATAAAGCCTCTAGCTCATTGCTAACACTTTGGTTTTAAACAGTCAATTATCTGTTAAAGAGAATTTTTAAAGTAAGAAAAAAAAGAATCTCTTGTATTTGCCCTCTGTATTAGTTTCCTGTGGCAGCCATAACAAATTCTCACGAACTTGGTGGCTTAAAAGAAAAGAAATGTATTCTTTCACCGTTCTGGAGGTCGGAAGCCTGAAATCAAGGTCTTGGCAGGGCCAGGATCCCTCCGGGGTTCTGGGGGAGAATCCACTCACGGGTTCACGGGCTGGCTCTCTTTAGCTTCTGGCGCCTTCCAGCAATCCTTGGCGTTCCTTGGCTTGTGGCCCGATCTGTTCAACGTCTGCTTCTTTCCATCACGTCACTTTCTTTGTATGTGTCTCCTCATTTCCTTTTGCCTCAGTTCTACAAGGGACTTAGGCTCACCCAGATTATTTAAGATGCTCTCATCCTGAAATCCTTGACGTAATTACAACCTTTTTCCAAATAAGGAAGCATTCACAGGTTCTGGGAATTAGGATGTGGACATATCTTTCTGGAGACCACCATTCAACCCACCAATGTTAGGAAGATGCGAAATGGGAACTATCACAAATTGCTGGTGAGAACAATTTGGCAATATTTAGTGTGTGTGTGTGTGTGTATATATATATATATATA